>NC_066338.1:11396357-11596357 GCF_022539315.1 Serinus canaria
CCAGGACAATCTGAGAGCCAGCAGCACCAGCAAACTGCCCCAGGACCAGCAGCCAGGCAGGGCAGATGGATAGACAGGCCAAACGCGAATCTGGGGCTCTGTAGGTGCAGGCTCAGGCTCAGAGTGTCCCTGCCATGTCCCTTGGGGACACTGGAACAAGTCCCCTGTGCTCTGCTGGAGATCCTGAGATGGGAGCAGCTCTGTCTGCACGCGCTGGGGCAGATGTCTGCCCACAGCAATGGCTGTGGAGACGCCCCTGTCCCCCCCTCATCCCCATTCTTCACTTTCAGGAGAAAAGCCATCCCCATAATCCAGTGTCTGAATCTCTCTTTAGGAGAGACCCATGGTGCAAGGATGGAAGCCCAGCCACCCTGCCAGGCAGAGGGGAGGGTACTCTGGGCTCTGCAGCTTGCTCCCAGCTCTCCCAGCGCCTCCCAAACCCCGAGCACGGGTGCTGTGGTCAGACTGCCAAGTGGCAAGGGGTGACCCAATGGAAAATGCATCTCATGGCTTCCCATGAGCCCTCCCAAGGGGAGGGCTTTAAAGGAAAAGCTGGTTTCGTGTGCTGCTTTGTGGCTTCGTTATTCAGTTCATGGGTTAAGCACAGGGGGGATCATGGATGAGGTGCTGAGCCCTCCCAGCTTTGCTGATCCTTCTCTCAAGCAGGATCAACCTCTTTTCCAGAAAGTCAGTAGACCACACAAATATCTGCTCAAAATATCCCATTTCACTGAAAGAAGTGGTTCTGGTTATAAGGTCCCAAACAAGCCACTTTCCTGCTCCCCACAGCCACAGCCCCACTTTCCTGCTCCCCAAGCCCCCAGCCCCACTTTCCTGCTCCCCCTAGCCCCAGCCCCACTTTCCTGCTCCCCACAGCCCCCAGCCCCACTTTCCTGCTCCCCACAGCCCCCAGCCCCACTTTCCTGCTCCCCACAGCCCCCAGCCCCACTTTCCTGCTCCCCAAGCCCCCAGCCCCACTTTCCTGCTCCCCACAGCCCCCAGCCCCACTTTCCTGCTCCCCACAGCCCCCAGCCCCACTTTCCTGCTCCCCAAGCCCCCAGCCCCACTTTCCTGCTCCCCACAGCCCCCAGCCCTGCAGGGTTGGGGTCAGGCTCACGTTCTCATGCCCAGCTCTCCCAAAGCAGTGAGCTTGGTGCCTGCAGGAAAAGCCAAAAGACAATGGGCTGGCACAAGACCAGGCCAGCATGGGGCAGAGGGATGGAGGCTCTCACACACATCCCAGCCTGGCATGTGCCCCATAAAATGCCAGTTTGGAACAGCCCCCAAACCTGCAGTGACTGATGGGATCAATCCTGAGGGGGGACTCAAAGGAGTTAAAAAATTCCTCTGTGCTTTGCCCAGACACCTGGGGCAAATTAGGGGATCCTCAGCACAGCTGGAAATGAATCTTTGCTTGTGGGAAGCAGCAGAGTCATCTCAGCCTTGGAGAGAGCTGGGGATCTGCAGCAGCTGGTGCTCCCTGTGGGCACACAGAGCCTTGAGGCAGGGACCAGGGACTTCACAAAAAACCTAGCAGAGCTGCCTGGGGTGACTCCTGCCTGCTCTCACAGCGTGTGCTGGAAAAGCTCCAAAGCAGGGATGTCCCTTAGGAGATTGCCAGGCAGGGATGGGATGTCCCTTGGGATTCCCTGGAGCCCCAGGCAGTCCCGTGGCACTGCCTCTCCAGCCTGTGGCACAGCAGGGGATGCCAGGACAGGGATGTGATTTGTGGAGTTTCCTCCTGCAGTCTGTGCCAGCTCACCCTGGAGCTGCTGAGCCCCAGCAGGGCTGGCAGTGCCATGGGCAGGATGTGGCTCTGCCTGCCCCCATCCCAGGCCAGAGGAACCCCCAGCCAGCAGCTCACCCCTTTCCTTGCAGGGCACTGGAGGTGCCCAGGGGATGTTTGGGCAGAAAAGAGCTGGGCAGGACCCAGGCCATTGGCAGGGCTTGGCTCTCCCCAGTGCCACACTGATGGTGGGTAAAAGCCATCCTGCCTCCAGGGCTCACCACAGCCCTGCTGAACTTGCCCAGCATCCCCCAGCATGCCAGCCCAGCCCCAAATCTGCCCTGAGGCCCCAAGTGCCTGGGTTGGCAGGGCTCCTGGCTCCTGGCACCTTCACTGTCTCCTGGGGAAGTCCCAGGATGGGAGTCCTGGTGTAAGAAACTGGGGGATCCCACAAGAAAAATAATTTCCAGGAAGAGCTTCAGGATGAACTATTCCCACTTCTAGAGTGACCTTTTCCTCTTCTGCACTTTGCCCATGTGCACAATGTCCAGCTCTGCCCCAGCTGCAGGGATTAAAGCTCACTTTCAGCTGGGGGCCGTGTTGGAGAGCAGCTCCCAGGCCTGGCTGCCTCCTTCCTGCTGCCCAGGGGAAGGGGTGGGGACAGGGACAAGGCACATGAGACACCTGGAGCCCCACACTGCCTGTGCAGATATTCACATCCCTTTTCTCTGCTTTTAAAAGGCAGAAAGGGGGAGAGGCCTTGGCAAGTCCCCGCTGGGATCCCTGGTGCAGAGGGGACAGAGCAGACACACTCCATGTTCCTAACAGCATCCCATGTCCCCAGCAGCCTTCATGCTGTCCCAGTTCCTCAGGTGGTGCCACCTCCTCTGTCCCTGCAGCTCCTCAGGAAAGGGGCCGTGTCTGCAGATGTCCGTGACCAGCTGGGAGCAGAGCACCTGGACCATTCCACACTGGCAGAAGGGAATCAAGCCCCAGCAAATCCAGCTATCAGCATCCTGAGGTCTTCTTATGCCAGAGATGTTTTATAAACTCACTGCTCCTCCAGAGCCAGCATCTTATCCCTGTTTGTCCTTTGACCACCCTGGATCTGACAGCAGTGAGCACCTCAGTGCCAGCACATCCTGCCAGGAACATCCCAGACATTTTCTCATGTAAAAGATGGTGTTGGCTCATTTCAGCTCAGAATGACAGGGACATGGAAGTCTCCACTCTTCCATTCCTTCCTTCCAAATCTGCCACCTTTGCTGCTATAGAGGCAGCTCTGAGCAATATTGACAAGCTCAGAGAGCACGATTCCATGGGAAAGCTGTAGAATTATGGAATATCATGAGCTGGAAGGGAGCCACCAGGATCATGAGACCCACAAGAACTCCTGGCCCTGCACAGACACCCCAACAATCCCACCCTGTGCCCGGGAGCAGTGTCCAAACTCTCCTGGAGCTCTGGCAGCTTTGGAGCCTGACCATTCCCTGGGGAGCCTGGGCAGTGCCCAGCACCCTCTGGGGGAAGAACCTTTCCTGATATCCAACCTAAACCTCCCTGACACAGCTCCAGCCATTCCCTGGGGGAATTCTCTCCCTGTCCCAAGCCTCGTGCTCCTTGTGCTCTCAGCATGCTGAGCATTCCCTGGATCCTTCTCAGCAGAGCAGCTCAGAGCAGCCAGATCTCAGTGCTGGGGATGCAACCTCTGGGGAGGGTCCTGCGCTGCCAGGCCCTGATGGATGGAAACCAGCCCAGGCCCTGATGGATGGACACCAACCCAGGGCCCTGATGGATGGACACCAACCCAGGGCTCTGATGGATGGACAGCAGCCCAGGGCTCTGATGGACACCAACCCAGGGCTCTGATGAACACCAGCCCAGGGCTCTGATGGACACCAACACAGGGCAATGATGGATGGACACCAACCCAGGGCACTGATAGACACCAGCCCAGGGCTCTGATGGACATCAGCCCAGGGCACTGATGGACACCAGCCCAGGGCACTGATAGACACCAGCCTGGGGCTCTGATGGATGATCACCAGCCCAGGACAATGATGGATGGACACCAGCCCAGGGCTCTGATGGACACCAACCCAGGGCTCTGATGGACACCAACCCAGGGCACTGATAGACACCAGCCTGGGGCTCTGATGGATGGACACTAGCCCAGGGCACTGATGGATGGACAGCAGCCCAGGGCTCTGATGGACACCAGCCCAGGGCTCTGATGGACACCAACACAGGGCAATGATGGATGGACACCAACCCAGGGCACTGATAGATGGACACCAGCCCAGGGCTCTGATGGACATCAGCCCAGGGCACTGATGGACACCAACCCAGGGCCCTGGGGCTGCTGAGCATCTTTCCCATTCTCCATTCTCTGTATTTCCTGGAGATTTGCTGCCCATATTCCATCAGCAGGAAAAGCTGCACGGGGCAAACCCTGCCAGCCCTGCCAGGTGTGTCCAGAGCCACTTCCATTCCTTTCCATCCCCAGTGCTTTCTGCAACAGGGCTGTTCTCTGCTGTTCACTGCTCTTCCCCTCCTGGCCTGCTCAGTGCTGCCACGGGGGGGGAGGGCAGCATGGTGTGGCTGGTTGGCTTTACCACATTCAGTGATCCAAAAAGCCAAATTTAAAAAAAAAAAAAATGCACTCAAAATAGTACTAAACCTAAGTGCTGGGAGAGTCCCTCAGATTAAAGGAGAAAATGAAACTGGGCTCAGTTGTAGAAGTCAGAGCAGGAGGTTGCACAAAGCTGGAGTCAGAGCATGGTGCAGAGGGGGTGTGGGACTCTCTCATCCCTGCACAGGTAGAACAGCCCTGAGGCTGCTCTCAGCCAGGCTGGGAGGTAGAAATCTTTTCCCAAAGCAGGGTGAACAAATCTGCCCTGTGAGGAAAGCTCTGTATGTTGGCTCTGAGGAAGGGCCTGGAGCCCCAAAATGTCCCCGGGAGACCCCGAGCTGTGGTTTGCTGAGGGAATCCGGGGCTGGCAGCCCGGGACAGAGCCAGAGCAGCTCCGTGGCCGGGGCTCAGCCGTGCTGCCCCTTGGAGCTGCTCCTGCAGCACCCCCAGGCCAGCGGGAGGAGCAGCAGCAGGATTCTCCTGATGGGGTTTGGACGTAAAAGGCAGCAGAAGTCGGGGGTGAGCAGATTAACATCAAAGGAAAGCCATGATAAAAAAGTGCTTCATGCCAGTTTGTCCCAGGCAGGAGGGGCCCAGTGGCCAGGCAGGCTCCCAGCCCCACCATGAATCACGCTGTGACGAAGGCAGTAACGAGCTGTTTGTTTGCCTGTTGCCAAGGGCCCTGTGGCCGTGGGCTGTGATCACTGAGCCCTGGGCTTCAGCTATTCGTTCTGGAGGGTTTGGGATGGGGGAGCCGGGGGATCCCTGCTGTGGTTTGAGGGCAGAGCTGACACCACAGGGTGGGGTTGGACTGGGCAGGATGGAGTTTGTGGTACCAGGAAAGGGGACTGTGCTGTCTGGAGAGCCCAAGTGCTGCAGGGAGCAGTAGGATGGAGGCTGTGGGTCAGCAGAAGCAGAGGATGCTGTGACACACACCAGCCCCAAGAACCACTGTACAAGGAGGGCTGGAGGACAGATCCCACTGGGAATGACTCATGGAGAACCAGAAAACACCCTTGGCTCCAACAACAAAGACAGAAAGCACCAAACTGCCCTCGTGTTCCATGCTGGAGGTGAGTTTCCCTTTCCACTGCCTCCATTTCTACCTTCTGCCCTTCTCTGTGCAAAGCCTGGTCCCACTCACTGGATGCTCAGATCTGCCTGGTCTGCAGTGCCCAGTCCAAGTGCTAAAACATGCCTTCCACCCTCCAGTGAGCTATGGGGTCTTTCAGAGCTCATCTGTCAATGATGCGGAGGTCCATGCCTCCATTTGCCAGGCTGGGTTCAGCACATTCTGCAATTTTTCCCTTCTGCCATGACTCTCTTAACACCTGGGGCTTTGTCTGCACAGAAGTGGTCTCTTCAAGCATATAGAATGTCACAATCACAGACTGCTTGGGGTAGAAGGAGCTTTAAAGCCTATCTCCTTCCACCCTTGTGCCGTGGGCAGTGACACCTTCCCCTGGAGCAGGTTGCTGCAAGCCCTGTCCAACCCTGAGCACTTCCAGGGATGGGACAGCCACAGCTTCTCTGGCCACCCTGGACTGCTGCCTCACTACTCTCACTGGGAGGAATTTCTTCCTAATATCTAAACTAAACGTACTCTTTTAAAGGTTAAATCTGTGGCTATTTGTCCTCTTTCCATGATCCCTGCTCCCACTGCCTGTCCACTTCCTTCTTGCCCTTCCAGTGGACCAGCAGATCTCCCCTCAGCCATGCCAGTCTCTTTTCTTCCTTTCCTGATTTCTTTCTCACATGGATTGAGAGTTCTTGCACTCTATGGAAAGAGTCCTTGAAGAGCAGCTAACTCTATTCTGCCCCTTGTCCCTCAGGGCAGTTTCTTAGGGGTCCCATTGACCAGCTTGCAGTGTGCTCTCCTAAAATTCAGGGTCCTGTCCTAACTTGGATCTTTGCCTGTCCCACATCCCCCAGGGCTGTGAGCTCCACTGGTGAGTGGTCCCTGCAGCCCAGGCTGCCTCCAGTCTTGCTGCTGCTGAGCTCACTTGTGTTGGTGACCAGCAGGTCCCATGGTGTATCTGTCCTCTCTGCAGGACTTCCATGAATGGTTCCTTGCCAAGCCAAGACCTGCTCTCCCATGAGGATGCTGGAAATTACCACAGTGCAAATAAAGCAATGTATTATTAAAGGTAATTCAGCATCATCCCCACTGCAGGCTCTGCACAAGCCTCTCAAAGGAGGAGGGTGGGGAGGCCCTGGCACAGGTGCCCAGAGCAGCTGTGGCTGCCCCATCCCTGGAATTGTTCAGGGCCAGGTTGGATGGGGCTTGGAGTAACCTGGAAGGTGTCCCTGCTCATGGCAGCATGGTGGAAGGAGATGAGCTTCAAAGTCTCTTCCAGCCCCTCAGTGATTGTGTAACCCCAGGGTCTGACCTGTCCTGTGGCTTTGCTGTGACACACAGCCAGGCCCATCCTGCTTCCCCTCCCCTGGGCAGTGAGAGGCCAGCCCAGGCACAGTCCCCATGGGCACAGGACACAGCAAACCTTCTGCCACCCCCAGACCCTGCCTGTCACCATGGTATTTTCTGAAAAATCCCTTTGCTAAGATTTTTCTCCTGAGAAGCTGAGAAACATCAGAAAAGAAATGTAAATAATAATTATCTGATTACTTAAAATGTAGTTTAGAGGTTGGTTACCAACAGGTGCATTTTTGATTAATTCCATGTGAATTGTTTTTACTTAATGATCAATCGCAGTCCAGCTGAGTCAGACTCTCTGGCAGTCACGGGTTTTTTATATCATTTGTGTCTAGCCTTCTGATGTCTCTTTTCTCTTTCTTTAGGATAGTTTAGAAGATTATTGATGATAGTATATATTGATATATGACAGAGAACATAACAGAGAAAGAAAGAGAATAAATAGAATAACGATAGATAAGATGAGAATATAAGATAGAATAGAGAAATATAAGATAATAGAAGAAGAGATAGAAAACAACATAAAGAACAGACATAACATACAAACAGAAAAACTACATAACAGACAGAACAGAATAAATATATACTAGAATATAAGATAATATATAAAGTAATATAATATAATATAATATAATATAATATATAATAATATAATATAATATAATATAATATAATATAATATAATATAGTATCAGCCTTCTGAAAACTTGGAATCAATTCTCATCTCTCACCTCGTCCTGGAAGCCCCCACAACACCGCAACCCTGCCCGCACCCCCTAAGGGGAGCCTCCAGCCCCGGAGGTGATGCCAAGGTCACTCCGTGGCCCGGCCGGCCGGGACCAAGGCTTGGCCGGGCACATCCCGAGCCCCGGCAGGGCGCAGGAGTGATCGGCAGCTCCATCTCGTGTCTGATCCCCGCAGTACCGAGCGGGGAGCCCAGCCCGGGCCAGCGCTGCCCACGGCAGCTCCGCGCCCCGGCGGGCGGGACCCACGGGCCGCCTCAACTCTCTGCCTCCCGAAGGGGCTGGGACTGGGGACAGAGGTGTCACTCGGTTCTGCCAAGTGGCAGCCTGGAGGCTCGGAGCGGCGTGGAGATCGTCCGGCCGCCGTGCAGAGCCCTCCGGCTGCCAGCAGCCCGGGGGTGCCATCCCCTGGCTGTCCCGTGCCACCCCCTGGCTGTCCCGTGCCACCCCCTGGCTGTCCCGTGCCACCCCCCGGCTGTCCCGTGCCACCCCCTGGCTGTCCCGTGCCACCGCCTCGCACAGACCCCCTGCTCTGGCCGCAGAGCAAGTGGCACCGAAGGCACAAGCACGGATTCATTTTTACAGGCACGGGGCCAAGCCGGAGAGACTGCTTCTCATTAGGGAAGCAGAGCTGGGAGTGAACGCTCCCGAGCTCCCTTTCTAGGCTGGCGATGAGGGGAGAAGCCATCCCTCCATCCCTCGCCGGGGTCTCCACTGCCGGCAGCACTCGGCCCTGAGGCACTGAACACCCCGTGGGGGGAACATCGGCAGAGCATCCCCCTGATGAACAACCACGTCTCGACCCAGCAGGGGCGGCACAGCCACCCCCCGCCCGGCCGGTTCTCCCTCCAGGATTTTGCCAACAGCAAAGAGAGGGAGGAAAGGTTCCCGGCCAGCAGATAGTCCCGGTGAGCCGGCCGGCAGACCGACACGCTGCCAGCGGCATTGCCGGGTGGCAGCGGGAACCCGAAACCAGCTGGTGGTGGTGCCACCGCAGAGCTGCGGGATGGGGACAGAGAGGAGCACAGCGCCCCGAGCCAAAGAGCGCTGGGCAGGACACACAGACCGCGGGGACGAGGGATGCACGACAGCTCCTGCATCCCGGCCTCTCTGCACAGAGCGGACACACAGACAGGCTCCTGTCCCTGGGAGGGACCCCCAGCTCTTCCTGTCTGCCGGTGCCCTTCCAGCCCAGCTGCACAGCTCTGGCATCCCCCCGAGCAGAAATCAGCCCTCCTACTCCGGCACAGCCCTGGCATCCCCCCGAGCAGAAATCAGCCCTCCTGCTCCGGGACAGCCCTGGCATCCCCCAGAGCAGAAATCAGCCCTCCTGCTCCGGGACAGCCCTGGCATCCCCCCGAGCAGAAATCAGCCCTCCTGCTCCTGCGGGCACAGCCCTGGCATCCCCCCGAGCAGAAATCAGCCCTCCTGCTCCTGCCCATCGCTGGCGCCGGGATCTCGTTGCTGCAGCGGCAGAGCGCCAGGCGCTCGGGATGGAGCAGGGCGGGCTGGGCTGCAGGTGTTGGGCTGGCGGCAGCACCTCCTGCTGCTCGGGGAGCTGGCGGGGCAGCGCCGGGGCTGCTCCGGTTTCCAGAAACAGGATCTTCAGGGAGGCTGCTGGCCCGGGCACCAACTGGCAGACGTGGCGAGCAGGGCGGTGGGGATGGCCCGGCAGCGAGGTGCTGCTCCACTCACCACAACCGTGCCAGTTGCCTTTGGAGCATCCCGGAGGAGCGGGAGGACAGAAATGAATACGGGGATTTTGGTGTTGCTTCAGCCAGATGGTGCCCAGCACCCACCTGCTGGTACTGGCTCTGTGGCGGGTCCAAGGAAGGGAACAGGCCAGGCACAGCCCAAGGTGCCCACTGCATCCCCTGACAACGGGGTCAGGAACAGGGCCCCGTGTTCCTGGGAGGGCGGGAGGGGCTTCAGACAGTTGGGAGGGGTCTTTGCCCAAAT
Organism: Serinus canaria; assembly: GCF_022539315.1. Classification (NCBI taxonomy): domain Eukaryota; kingdom Metazoa; phylum Chordata; class Aves; order Passeriformes; family Fringillidae; genus Serinus; species Serinus canaria. Next base: position 11,405,852 of record NC_066338.1, read on the forward strand.
GCTGGATTCTTGCCACGTGCAGGAAACTCCCCTCTGCGCTCACCCACCCTCTCCGAGGCAAACCCAAGGTGGAATTTGAGGCAGGAACAGGGTAACAGCTGGGATCAGCATTGCTGCCCTGGGTGTCCCCCCGCTCCTACCCCACAACCTCCTCCTTTGGCATGGCACAGGGGCAGGGTGACACTGTCCCGAGCCACCTCCCTACCTCCGAGATGCTGAAACTAAGGAGTGGGAGGCTTCAGCCACCGTGGGGTTCACTGAGGGTCTCTTGGATTTGCCAAAGCATGACTAGGAGCTGCCCTGTGCTCCATAAAGGGCTCTGAGCCCAGGGCAGCGCTGGGTGGTGACACACCCCAGCTGGGGCTGTGGAAACCTCGGGAATTGCCTCCCAATCCCTTCCTCTTTCTCTGCTGGCTGTGTGCATGTGACAAACGCGGAGCCCCTGTGCCCCAGGCGTGACCGGGACTGGGGGAGCTCCGGGTGTCCCCACAGCCGAGGCAATCCCGGCATTTTGGGAAGCACACAAGCAGCTCCCGCTCGGATTTACACCGCCGGGACGGCTCTTTGCTGCTTGCCCAGGATCCGGCCCTTCGGGCAGGCTCCCAAACGATCCCAAGCCCCCCTGCTTTGTTATTAAATCAAATCCATCTGGCCTCCACCACGGACGGTTGTTATTCGAGATCCCTCTCCTAGAGGAGCTGGGATTAGCTCCGGGCATGGGGGATTCTCCCTCCCTCCCTCTCTCCCACCGCTCCCAGCCCTCCTCCCTCTCTCTTTTGTGTTTCTTCACTTCTCGAGGAGCAGGGGGAGGCGCGGGCGCGCTCGGCAGCTTTTGTGCAGCGCGGAGCTGGCTCAGGGATGTCCCCGCGGTGCCACCGCGCTGCCCGTGGGTCTCATCTGGACATCCCTGCACCCCCCGACCCACATCAGGGCAGCCAGAACCCCCCGAACCCCGGGAGTGCCACAGCTGGCACGGGGGGTGACGGTGACACCAGGCTTTGTCCCAACCACCTGCCGCCCCCATTTTTGACCCTGAAACGCTGCCGGGAGCTGCTCTCCCCGGGAACACGCAGGGCTGAGCAGGGTAATCCCCTCTCCCAGCCCCACAGAACCCAGGATAGCAGGGTGAACTGCAATGGGGTGGGATGTGCTACTGTGGAGCGAGTGCTTCTGGCTTTACAGCAAATGCCTTGAGTGCTGCTGCTTGCCCGGGTGCCACTGCTGTCACCTCCTTAAGGCTGCAGCTTCCAAACCCCTTTGAGGAGCTGCTGGGTCGAGGATTTGGCTTTTGGAACCTTCATGAAGACGATGGATTTGACAACACGGTGGGCAAATTGGTTGGCGATAAGCTGCCAGCAGGAGGCAGAGGCAGGGCACCCAGCCGGTGTGGGGATGTGTGTCTGTTCCTGGAGCCACCCTTGGGGCCACCTGGACCAGCAAGGATAAGGTGACAGCATGTCTGGATCCAGCCCTCCAGGGACTCTTTAGGTTGGGCAGATGGAGCCGTGGTCCCCATGGGCTCTCCAGTGCTGGGCCGTGAGCTCTGGCTGGCAGCAATTAGTGTTCCAGCTCGTTTTGGAGTGATCACTGGGTATGGGCCCTCCCTGAGCAGTGCTGAGGCTCAGAACATGCCCTGGTAAACCTCTCCTGGCTGAGCTTGACCTTGGCCTCTTGCACCTCCTCTGCTGTAAACTCCTCTCACAAGGGCACAGCCTGACATGCAGGCACCTCCATCACTGGCAGGGTACACAGTGCCCATCAAATGACACCCCAGAAGCTGTGGATGAGGCACATCCCTCCTGGGAGGAGTGACTGTGGCAGTGTGGGGTACAGGCTCAGAGGCCAAATTTAAACATGGGTTCAGTGTTTAAACCCCTTTAGTGTGTAAATCTACAAAGCAGAGAGCACCTTCCCAGCCTTGGCAAAGCTTTCACCACACCCCAGGAGAACCAGCACCAAGCCCTGCGTTTCCCTCTGACTACAGGGGTACCTGGACCAGAGCCTGTAGACAGCCTGGACTGGGAAGTGCCACCTGAGCATCCTGGATTGTCCTTCCATCTCCCTGGAACCATTGTAGCACCTGCTGAGGCTCAGAGCTTCCCAGCAGCAGCACCCAGCTCACTGCAGACCTCCTGCAGCCAGGTCTGCTGGACTTCAGCCTGGCTTCCAAGTCCTGGTCCTGCTGCAGCTGACTGGAAAACAGAAGAGGAGACAAGGCACTCTCTGAGGGAGCACTGGAGCCCAGGGAATCAGCAATGTGGGAACTGACAGTAGCACCTTCCCCCCTGGGTCACACTGAGGCACAAACATTGCTACACTTGCTCTGCTCTCTTGGGGCACCTGCAGCATTTAGGCACAGTCTGCATCCCACAGGAACTTTGTGATGGCACCAGGGACTCTCCAGTGACAGAGATGGTGCTCTCATCTTTCCTGGATGGCTCTGCTGGTGCCATCCCCTCGGGGACCAAAGCACAGCCCCCTCCATCACCCAGCCCTGCAGTAGGCTGCCAGCCCGTTGGGGAAGAGATGGGAAAGTGTCCACTTGATGTGCCTGAAAAGCAGCACACATCTCCCTGTTGCTATGGAAACACTGCTTTTAAAGCAAATTAATAATAATAATTAACACCATCTATTAAATAATGGTAATAAAAGCATTAGTAATGACTTGTAATTGGGAAAGCACTGGGAATAATGTACACTCACCCTGTGACCTGCTCCCAGCTCAGAGCTGGGGCTGGGGGCAGCATCTTCCACCCTCAGGGGAGTCCTGGCTGAGGGCGAGTGCCCTCTGCCTTCAGTGCTGCACAGGCAGGGGCTTAGTGGGATTCAGGGAGGGATCAGACTTTTATCTGGATAATGAGGATGTCTAGACTGATAAGAAGAAGGGGTAAATTGGCTCAGGGCCTGATTCTGCCTTGCTGTGTGCTCGGTGCAGCAGCACGTGGTGGTGCCCGGGCAAAAGTGAGGTGGGTTGAGAGCAGGAGTCTGTGCCAGGCTAGACAAAGACCTGGTTCCTCTCAGTTTTTAACTTAGAAATCAGAGTTCTTCCAGGCCTGTTAAACCCTGGGAGGCAGAGGTGAAGAGAACTCGAAGAAACTTTTAATGTGCTCCAATTCAGCCCGGAGAAGGGGAGGCTCCAGGTAGACCTTAGAGCTGCTTCCAGTGCCTAAAGGGGCTCCAAGGGAGCTGGAGAGGGACTTTGGACAAGGGCCTGAAGGGACAGGACAAGGGGGATGGCTTCCCACTTCCAGAGGGCAGGATTAGATGGGATATTGGGAGGGAATTCTTCCCTGTGAGGGAGGTGAGGCCCTGGCACAGGTGCCCAGAGAAGCTGTTGCTGCCCCTGGATCCCTGGAGGTGTTCAAGGCCAGGCTGGACAGAGCTTGGAGCAACCTGGGATAGTGGAAGGTGTCCCTGCCCATGGGAGGGGCTGGGACAAGATGAGCTTTAAGGTCCCTTAGAACTTGTTTGCAGCCAAGGGGATGGGGCAGCCACAGCTCCCCTGGGTCCCTCTGCTGTGCCTCTCACACATCGGATCCTTGCATACCACTCATCAACCTACACCACCAAAAGCAATGCCCAGAGCAGAGCAGTGCAAGGCTGAGCCCAGAGCCGTGATAAAACACCCTCTTTTCAAGATGCTTCCAAAAGGATCTGGAACTGCAGAGAGAAAATCAGTGCAAAGACCTGACAGCATCACCCGCTTGTTTGTGCCCAAAGCCCCTGTGCTGACAAGGTCTTCTCTGCATGGCAGAGCAAGGACCTGCTCTCTCACAATCGCTCAGCATTCCCACAGGAGCCTGCCCAGACAGGCAGAGCCAGGATGTGAACACCTGGGAAAACCTGGCCCTTGGTTTAGGTGCCTGCATGAGACAGAACTGTTTGGAAAAGCAGGTCCCCACTGTCCCTGCTGTGCTCCTGGAGAGGCATCAGCCATCCCTGGAGTGGCATAAGCAAGTGCAAAGCAGCTAAAAAAGTGCTGAGATGTGTTCCCTAGACTTTTCCCAGTGAGGTCTGACACCCAGACTGTCAGGCTGTGCAGGATACTGGAGCAGAATTAGGATTGCAACACACCTGCGTGGCTCAGGCTCCATCCCAGCCTGAGCACCCGGCAGCAACTTCCACCATGAGACTAAAATTAGCAGCGACAGGAAGAGCTCTGGAGCACGACAGGATGATTAGAGCCTCCCTGGAAAGGAGGCATCACCTGCAACGTAATGACTTTCCTCATCTCTGTCAAAATGTGCAACGACCGGTATGGAATATGCTGGGGAAAAGTGAGGCAGTGAGACAGGGGAAGGTGCTTCTGCACAAAATTGGAGTGATAGCACTTGTCTAGAGGAGAAAAAGCAGGATGCTGGCTCTCTGGACTACGCCCTGTGTGACAATCATACCTGAAAGGTTGTGCCCTGGACCTGCTGCATGACTTCAATCAAATTGCTTAGAAAGACACAAAAGACTTGAGGATTGTGCATGCCAACTCCACCCAAGATTTATAAACAGCAGAAAACACCCAGATAAAAGGTAAAAAAATCTCTTTTATGTGTATTTATCTGTATATGTTGTGAGTGTGAACAACCAGTGTCACTCTTCTCCAGCACCAAATCCATGCTTCAAAACTCTTTGTTGGCCTTCTTTGGCTAAAAATAGCCAACACCACCCACATCCATGTTCCTGAAAGAATGGGATGTCATTGGGCATCACCCCTCCTATAAACTTGCCCTGTTTCCATTTAAAATAACTCATAACTAGAAAGAGCATTAAAAGTGGGTGCACTGAGCCTCCAAGTGGGAAGATGTGACTGTGCTGAGGGAGCTCTTGTGTAGCTCACAGAAATGCCAGTGCCGCTCTTGTTGCACCTGGTGCAAGTTGGTTTGACTCCATGACTCACATTCCTGTCTTGAAACTGGAAACCATAGAATAACAGAATCATGGGATGATTACTGTTGGACACAGCCTTAAAGCTCATCAAGTTTCATCCCCCTGCCATGGGCAGGGACACCTCCCACTATCCCAAGCCCCATCCAACCTTGAACACTTCCAGGGATGGGGCTTCACCACACTCACAGGGAGGAATTTCCTCCGAATAGCTAATGTAAATCTCCCCTTTTTTTTGTTTGAAACCACTTCCCTTTGTCCTCAGAACATAGCCCATCCCTCTCTCTCATGTGGCCCCTTACAGAGAGGGTTTATTTGTTAGGATAACAGGGGACAGGCAAGTCCCTTGGATGAAGAAGTGTTTCCTTCCAAGGTCTCCTGGACAGAAATACGTGCACATGCGCTGCACAGCTTGACAATGGATGTGCAGCGCATCCAACACATCCTGGACATGTTGGATCTGCTGGGCACACATGGACCATCTGGTCAACACATGGGCCTCGGGCTTGACATGTCCAGAAAGCATCTGACTGATGGTGGATGCACCAGGCAGGCAGAGGGAGCACATGCAGGAGCCCAGCCCCACTGGCACCACGGAGGGTGTGATGCTCATGGCTGTGCCCGCATTCCTGGGCTGGTTTCTGGAGATTCAGACACAGGTAAGTGCCAAAACCCCAACGTGCCCCGGACAAAATTCAAAAGAGGATATACCCAAGGAAACTCATGGTAGTTCTGATGGTCTGGAAATTGAAATCGGGAATTATCTGCTTGCAGAAGATGGGATTCCAGTGGGAAGAAAACGTCTTCCTTGGAAAATGAGCTACCTGTATAAGCAGCGGGAATAAGGGGAGAGTGTGACCTTGAAACTGAACACCCCCTTTTAATCCCAGACCTAAAATTATCCAGATTTCAGCAGAAGTTTCTTCAGCAACCTTAGTGCAGGTTTTAAAAACAAGCCCCTGGTGAGTAGAAGTCCAAACCCTCCACATTACAAACACAACCAAGTCTGCCAAGGGTGCGGCACTGCGATCCCAGCGCCAGATTGTCCCTGTAGCTTAGCACCCATCTGCAGCCAAGATGCTGAGCTCTTAACAAAATTGAGGGGTTTTAAAAGCTGGTCTCCTGGGCCTGATCCCATGGACCTGGGCTCACCAAAACCAATGGACTTCAAGGAGCTTTGGATCAGGCTTTGCGCTAATTTACTTATCTCATAGAACAGCTTAATTAACAAATGTTTGCAAAGCACTTCAGGATCCTTCCACAGACAGTGAGACTCCTCTTGCTGCCAGTCCCATTGACAAAGCAAAGAGGTTTAATGTCAACAGGCAGCAGATGAATTGTATGGACACAGACAGGGATGGAGGGACATCCCGGGTGGATTGGCCACCACGGAGTGCCCCCTGAACCGTGTCCTACAGGGAATGGCCAGGACGTGGCCTTAGAGTGGAAGGGAGCTCTTACAGCTTCCCAGCATTTGGGAACTTCTGTTTCATGTGCACCCAAGCAGTTCTTGAAATGAGCTGTCCAGAGACAGGGATATGATGTCTCAAAGCACTTGTGGCAATAGTATTCCAGCTTGAGCTTTCCATCTCGGGTATTCTATGATTCCATGCAAGATGAAAATGAAGACAAGCCTAAAAAAGGTGTCCTGGTTCTGAGCAGGTGTTTGCTCCCCCTGTCCTCCCCACCACCAGCTCACAACCTCAGTCTCTGGGACGTGGGACACTTCCACAGCATCAAACCCTTCCTAGCAGTTGCCACCTTTCCCCCAGGCTTGGGTCCTGTTGGTGGGCAGAGGGATGCAGCACTGGGAAGTGCCAAATTCGCCTTCACATTGATGACACAAATTCATCCAGAAAGTTTCTCCCTGCGTTAGCTCTTGATGGTGACTCTAAGTCGCTGTTCTGCCTGAGGACAGGCTGCTGGCACCTCCTCAGTCAATGTCAGCTTTATTCCTGCCTCCCACAGAACTTTCTGTCACCAGCCATGGTGCCCGGCCACCCCTCCCCGATGGCTCTGGCACCGGCAGCAGCTGCAGTTTGCAGTTTCTCCCTTTTCTTTGATTCTTCTGCAGCCTCCTGCCTCGGCAAGGGGCACGTGATGCCGCTGCCTGATCCCGACCTCTCCGCTCCGAGGACTCTGTCGCCGTCCCTGGCTTTAATTAATACCTTTTTATTCCCCGACAGTAATTCAGGGATGTGGATTTTAAAACATTTGGAAATACCCACTTTTTAACTAGAAACACTGCGTTTCTGCCAAAACCTCGGCAGGGTGCTCTCTGATTGGATAGAGCTGTGCAGAGACTACACCCATGGTGAAATCCTCACTCGCAACCCAGCATACACCCATGGTGAAATCCTCACTCGCAACCCAGCACTACCTACCCCCAAAAATAACCTTTTACCTCTCCATCCAGGGAGCTGGGAATGATCCAGCCCCAACAGCTCCACGACGTGAGCCCCTATGACCTACTCCAGCTCGTGGAGCTGGCTGCAGCTACCTGACAGAGCTAACTTTAACCTGAATTACTCCTGAAATCCAGCTTCCCCAGAGGCAGCGATGCCAGACGGGAGGTAAGATCATTCCCAAGCAGCTGCTATCACTGGGAAGAGGATCAAAGTCTTGGTTGTAGCCCAGCTACGCCCCCAAAATATTGTATGAACTGAGAGATGCTGCTATCAGGGACCCATCAGGATTAGTCACTGCCCATGTTGCCAATTCCTGTGATTTTTTCTAGGAGCGTTTCTGGTTGCCTTAAATTCCCAGCTCTGTGAGTCATGTGAATCTGCGCGAGTATGAATTTTTGGTTTTTAAAGTAAGTTTCTAGACCTTGTGGCTGTGCAGAAAAGCAAGGTGATGTAACCAGAGTGAAATCCAACAGCCCCAGGAGAAGGCAAATGAGAAGACACTCAATTTTCAATTTTTTTTTTGGAATCACACAAACTTTTTAGTCAGTTTGGTGATTTCTGAGCCTGGCTCATTCTGCTGGAATGCTCAGAGCTGGAGGTCCACAGTTTTTCCCTTTTTCCTTTCACTTTCTGATTTACAGGGGCACTTTCTTCTCCTGAGACCTCTGTGACAGAACTTAAAATGGAGGTGGAAGCAAAACCATGTCCCTAAAATGTTGTGCTGCCTCCAGAGCAAGCATTGCTACCAGCCTCGCGCATGAGATCCAACCTGGACAAGAGAAAAGTCCAGAATTTACAGGACAGAGCATGGTAGTTCCTACCAGCAGAACATGGGCATGCACACAATCCTCCCCCACACTGGGAACACCCCTGCATGGAGATGTGTGTGCACACAAATGCCTTGTACACAAAAATGTGTGGTTTATGGGCATATTTCAGGGTACATAATTCAGCGTGTTACACCTGTAACATGTGCTTACACACACATACAAGGGTTTCACCTGGATGTAAGTGTGGAGTGAGCCACAGGCAGCAGGTGTGTGAGGGGAACGAGCAGTGTGTGTGCGTGAACGTCCTTGTGCATTAAATGCACATTTATGGCCATTTAATGGGGCACACCCAGCCAAGTGCCTGTGTTAAAGCTTGCCATGGGATGTGTGTGTGCCCTGTGGAGCCACCACCCATCACATCCCAATACAGACAGACACCTCTTAGAAGAAGGAATATCCCAAACTGCCTCGAAGGAGAACATCCCAAACTCTCAGGACTCCCATCACCACACAACAGTGAAAAAAGAAAAAAAGCCCAATTCAGGACACTGTTCTACAGCATCGCCAAAATGAGCTGCATGAAACACAGCAGTGGGTGGGTTCTCCTGCCCTTAGCTTTACTTTTCCCCACCTTTTTTTTGTGCGCACCTACAGCACAGCCACCACAAGCTCCAACCCCCAGCAGCTCCACACCGGGTCCTGTGCAGGGGGGACCTGCCCCTCCCAGCACCTCCCTGAGCTTGAACTACACATCAGGAAACCTGGATGCCAAAACCAAACTGAAAGCAAAAATTTCCCTTCCCAAAGTGCCTGGGCAAACTCCCAGGGAGAGCTCCAGCAGCACCTTACCGGCTGAGTCAGTGGATGAGCCATCTCCTTGTGCTGGGTGCCCCATCTGCCGAGTTTAGCCGCAGCTGAGATCTTCTGCTGGTAGACCCAGAAAGGGGAGGTGGGGGGAAAGAAAAAACCTTCCCGTAAGGATCCCAGAGCCAGAGAGAAAATCCCACAGGATATAGTGGGGGGTGGAAAGGTCCAGCCCCGGTGACAAGGCAGCGGTGCCACCACCCCCCAGCCCTCGCCGCAGCCGTGGCCATTGCCAGAGCTGCAGCGCGATGAGGCTCGGCGGGAGCCTCGCATCCCTCCGCATTGTCCCTCTCCAGTGTGAGCTCCGGCAATCTCATTTCATGGGAGACATCTGGTTTGATTCAAAGAGAAGAAAGGGGCGAGGGGAGAACGGCGCGCTCGCACACTCACCGCCCAGCCCGGCTGTCTGGGAGCTGGGGAGCGATTGTCAATGCTTCCCTCCTTCCTTCCGCGCTGAATCCTCCTCATTTCAATGAGAAAGGCCAGCCCGGGAGCAGGGCTGTCCCACGGCCCCCCCGGCATTCCCAGTCTGCAGGAGGGGGCTTTGCTGGGGCACAGAGCCAAGGGTGGGGAGCTGAGCCCCAGCAGCCTCCCCCAGCCTGGCTGTGCCTGGAGCCGCTGCAAGGCCTTGGGGGGCTGGGGGGCTCACCCTTCTTGTTTTCCATAATTCCCAGGCCTGGTGGGCATGCAGTATTGTCCATCAAATGCTTGTGGCTGTGTCAGGGGTCTGACCGTTTCAAGACTGAAGTCCTCATGTTTGTGGGGAAGCCTTTTGGAAGGCCATGTCCTCCTTGACAAGGACGAAGCAAAGAGCTCCTTGTCCATGGGAGGGGGGTCCTGCCTCATCGTGCCACCATTCACCCCGCTGACCCTGGTGCCCTGCTAGCCTGTACCCAAGGTGTCCCTGCTGAGCCACCACTCCTCCCAGGGACCCCTGTTGTGCCTGTGGGTCTCTGGATGGATCCCAGCCCTGGACACCTCTGCAGCACCCCTCATGAGTGGGCAGCAACAGGTCCCCACACAAACCCTCCTTCGTCCATGACCCCTCCACGGTGGGGGCACATGATGGGTCCCCACACAGACCCTTTCTACTCATGACTGTCCATGCTGGGTGCACCCAGTGGATTCTCTCACAGACCTTCCTTTCCTGTGACCCCTCTCTGCCAGGGTGTGCACAGTGGGTCACCCATGGAACCCAGAGTGGGTCTCCATACAGCCCCTACACCTGTGTCTCCGTGGGTCCCCACACAGCTCCCTCCACCCACCCACTGCATGGTGGGTCCCAAGGAACCCCCTCCACGTGTGACACAGGGAATCCCACGGCAGCCCACTCCACCCATTGCACAGTGGTGCCACCACAGTCCCTTCCACCCATGGCATGGCATGCCCGATCCCCTTGCACCATCCTCCAGCCGAGTCACAGTGGCTTCCCCAGCAGTCCTCTCCACCCGCTCACTGCACGGCTGGTGCCCTCGCACCTCCCTAACCCGTGTCACAGCAGGGACCCCCACCCCTCCCCCATGTCATGGCATGTCCCTCTGCAGCCCCTCCACCGGTGACATGGTGGATCCTCCTGCATCACCCTCCCCTGGTGGCACCGCGCGGTCCCCCTGCAGCCCCTACGCGAGTGACACAGCGTGTGCCCCTACAGCCCCTCCACCCTCTGCACGATGTGTCTCGCCACAGCAGCCCCCCCTCCGTGTCCCAGGTGGTCCCCACGCCACCCTCCACTCCTGTCACCGTGGGTGCCCGTGCAGCTTCTCCACTCGTGTCACCGCGGGTCCCCTGGAGCCCCCTCACCCTGTCCCGGCCGGCTCCCCACACCCCACATCCCACATCCACTCGTGTCACAGCGGGTCCCCACATCCCCCTCGCAGTGTCACAGCGGGTCCCTCTCCCCACACTGCCTGCCCCCGCGCCCTCCGGCCGCCGCCGCCCCGCTCCCGCCGCCCCGCTCCCCGCCGCCGCGGGCGGGGGTGTGCCGCCACCGGACTACATCCCCCATCAGCCCGCGGGCCGGGCCGCTCCCGCAGCGCCCAGCCGCCTTCAAACAAAAGAGTTTCCCCCCGCGGGGCCGCGCTCCGCTCCGCGCCCCCCGCACCCCCCGCACCCCCCGGCGGCGGCGGCCGGGGGCGGGGGCGTCGGCGGGGGGACCGCGGTGGAGGCGGCGGGCGCGGGGCTCGGGTTACACGGGAAAGGGGCTTGGCCAGGCGGGGGGCGGGGGGCGGAGGGTCCTTTTCTCTCTCTCGTTCTCTCTCTCTGCCTTTTTTTTTCCCTTCTCCCTCCCGAGCTCTTTGTGTCCCCCCCTCCCCTCCTCTCGCCCCCCCCCCCCCAGCCCCCAGCCCCCTCCCAAGCCTTTGTTAGCCATGCCTAGCCTGGTAGTCCCAGGGATAATGGAAAGGAACGGGGGTTTCGGCGATTTAGGCTGTTTCGGTGGGAGCGGCAAAGACAGAGCGCTGCTTGAGGATGACCGGGCGCTGCAGCTCGCCCTGGACCAGCTCTGCCTGCTGGGGCTAGGCGAGCCTTCCTCCTCCTCCTCCTCTTCGGCCGTGGTGCTGGTGGAGGACAGCAACAACAACAACAATAACCCGCCGCCGCCGCCGCCGCAGCAGCCCCCGCCGCCGCCGCCGCCGCCGCAGCAGCCGCCGCCGCCGCCGCCGCCGCCGCCCCCGGCGGCCCCGAAGGGCTCGGCGGCGCCCAGCGCCGGGGCGGCGGAACCCAAGTTGTGCGCGCTCTACAAGGAGGCCGAGCTGCGGCTCAAGAGCAGCTCCAACACCACCGAGTGCGTCCCGGTGCCCAGCTCCGAGCACGTGGCCGAGATCGTGGGACGGCAAGGTGAGCGCCGGGCCCCCGGTACCCCCGATCTCCCCCGGTGTCGCCGCTCGCCGGCCCCGGGACACTCCCCCGCTGCCGGGGGGCCCCGCCGCCGCCCCCGCCGCTCCATCCCGCCCATTGTTCGGGGCCGGGGCCGCTCGGCCCCGCCGGGGACAAAGACCGGGGCTCCCGGGCTGTGGGCGGGTGGCCGCGCTCCCGGCACGGAGGTTCTGGGGAAGGGTGGGATGGGGCTCTGTGGGAATGCTGCGGGGGCTTGTCCGGCGGCCGGCACCGGAGCCCCGCGCGCCGCTCTCCGGTTCTGCCGAAGAGCCGATCTCGACCGCGCTCTCCTTAAGAAAAAAAACTGGGAATAAGGCGGGGGAAGGGCGGGGGGTGCAGTCTGAGCCCGGCCCCGCGCCTCGGAGTCCCCCTTTGTTGGCCGGGCGGAGGGGGTGTGGTGGTGCCGGGCTCTGTCCGAGCGGCCGGTGAGCGGGTGGGAGCCGAGCTCCTCCCGCCGCCCCCGGGAGCGGGGGGACCCCGGAGCGAGAGGACCCCGGAGCGGGACCCGCCGTCCCGCGTGGGCCCCCCGCAGCCGCTGCCCGCGCGCCGCCACAGTGATGCTTTTGTTCTCACGGCTCCGTTCGGAGCGAGGTGGAATGGAGGAGGGCTTTAAAAAAAATTACATATATATATCTATCTATATATATAATATCCCCATACCACACCCACTCTTAAGTCACCCCTCGCCCACCCCCACCACTCCCGGGTGTGCGGTGCGGGGCCCCGCTCCTCCCGTGGGCACTGCGGGAGTCGGGGCACGGCGCTGCTGAGAGAAGTTTTGTGTCGCTACAGAGAAAAAAAAAATAATAATAGTGCGGCAAAGTGTTGGGCTTTTTTTTTTTCTTTCTTTCTTTTTCTGAACAAGTAACTTGACGCTCTGGAAGTGCGATGGGCAGAGCCTGCGGCTCCATGGGCAGATGCTCCCCCGTGGATTGGGATCGAAGGGCCCTGAGCAGGGGGTTTGTGGTGGGAGCCGGGGGGTGATGACCCCCAGTGCCCCGAGAAGGGCTGAGGTGGGCAAGGGGAAGCCACGGGGAGAGGGACACAAATGGCTCCTTGCTGGACATCTCTGACGCTAGGGCGTGCAGTTGGAACAATGGGGCCTGCGGAGGCTCTGCTTGCTCCCGGCCCTGGAGCAAGGGTCCGGTTCCACGGACCGGTCCCGGTTCTCCAGGATGGAGAGTGAGCAGGACTCCAGGGGTGCTGACCTCCCCAGAACTCGGGGCGTCTGCAGCTCTTGCTCTGGCATTCACACTGGGATGGGGGCCCCTCACTGGGGACCTGGGGAGACGGGCAGGAGGGGGTGAAGGTCTGGCCCGGGAGATCCCACTGGCTCCCATCCTGATCCTGATCCTCCCTGTGCTGCCTTCACATTGCCGGGAGGGGAGCGCGGGCAGGCCCGGTGGGGCTCAGCACCAACTCTGCACTAGTGCGTGTGAGGCCATGGAGAATCAGGCCCCCTTTGTTTAATAAAGTTGGGAAAGAGGATTCGGCAGGCGGAACCAAGGGGAAATGTGCCAGGGCTGTTTTCTTCCAGGATCTCAGCGCTGCCCCAGACTCCTGAGAAGGGGGTGTGTTTCATGTGCTCAGAACACAGCACGTGCCTGTTGTGTCCAGAGCGATGGAGAGGAACGTGGAGACCTGGATTTTTTCCACCATTTTTTGTGTGTTTGAAGGTTTTCCCACATGTGGGTAGCTGAAATGTCAGTGTGCTGGAGCTGTGGGGATGCTGTGCTCTGTGGCTGTGCTCCTTTGGCTGGTGGGGCAGATGGTGCAGTCTGTGCCCCACCATGGAGGTGGGTGGGATGGATCCTGTGCTGGGGATTCCTTCAGCACAGTCCCTGGAGCTATGGCTCTTCACTCCAGTACAGATCATGGCCCACACTTGTTTCTAAAGGCCTGCAGGAATGTCTCCACTGTCTCCTGTGCCTTGTTTTTGTGTAGAAGGCCGGATTAAGAGGGCCTGGAGCTGGGTGTGGGGCTACCAGGGGGATTGGCTCCTGGACTCTCATGGATGCCTGACCAGGAATCCCAGAATGCCAGAGTGTCATCTCTTGGTAGTACTGCTCCTGTTGCACATGGTTTTCTAGGAAAACAACTGTTTTTATGGGTACCTTTGAACGGGGTGGCAAACATCTTGAAAAAGGGAGGGGGGAAAAAAAGTAATAATGAAAAAAAAATTATTTCACAGCTTTACTTGGTAACAGGGTTTAGCTTTTTCTTCTACTTATTACTTTCTGAAGAAACACACTATCCCTTCAGATTATTTTATAATAATATCAGCCATCTATTAAAGTGTTCCTCACAGGCAGGTGAGGCATGAGAGGCCTGGGTCTGGGCTCAGGGGCCCTGGCCACAGGAATTCCACCTGCTATCAGGTCACCCCTCACTTTGCCAAAGGACTGAAAAGACACCTAAGTGTAAATAAGGCTCAAGCCTGATGTATTTTTATTGGAATGCCTGTAAGGGTGGTTTGTGAAGAGGTGTAATCGTGGCAGAGGGGGTGGCTTCACTCCAAGCAAGGATGCTGCAGGAACTCAACCTGAGCTTGGCAGCTCCTGTTTTCCCCAGGAGCTGTGAACGTGCCCTTGAGGAGCCAATGGCCTGCTGGAAGCCCTGCTCCAGTTTGTGCTGGGGCTGCTTTGTGCTCTGAATTTGAGCCACGAGCTGGCTGGGCTGGGGGACTGGCTGGGGTGAGGTGGTGGGTGGGCTGTGGAAAGGGGGATCGGTGGGAACTGGCCAGGCTGGCTGCTCCACCTGGTGCCCCAGGGTCCGTGGCAAAAAGCGGGGTGGCTGGTGGGATGTGCCAAGGGCTGCTTTGCAAACTGGAGGACAGGAAACTGGAAAAGGAAGAATGAGGGAATGAAGTCACAAGAATCCCTCAGACTGGTGCCCCTGGGCACGGCTGGTAGTGACACTCCTTCCCTGGCTGGAGGGGGAGCCATGACCTCCATGCCTATGGGACATGTCAGGGGCAGGGGCGAGTCTGCCTGAGTCAGGGCTCCTGCAGGTCATCCCCCATTGCCCTGGCACATGTATGAACTCCAGCTGGGCTGAGTTTGGGTGACCAAACCTCCTGGCGTGTGCCATGGCACGGACAGTTCTCCCTGGGGCCTGTGTAGCACATCAGGGAGCTTGGTGGCCCTTGTATTCCTCCTGGCCCCGCTCATTGTGGGTGTCCTGCCTGCAATAGCCTGTCCGTGGCTGTGCTGGCTCTCACGGCCATGCCGGTGAAATTGTAAAGACAAAGCACTGGAGGGGTTTGCAGCAGGTTTTTTTGGAGATGGTGGGACATGGAGGGATGTGGGTTGAGGTGGGGTGTGGGTGCTGGGAGCAATGGAGAGTGTCTGAAGGCCACTGTGTTTTGGTTGTGCAGACTGTGAAATTAGGAAGGGGCAGAAATCGTCAGGTGCTGCAGCTCTTCCCTAGAAGTGACCCGAGGTGGGTGTGGATTAGTCAGATCAAGATTTGTATCCAACTTTTCTGCCTGCTCCCACAGACAGGCTGGGCTGCTGTCGGTGGAGCCAGGGGAGAGGCTGAAGGGCACATTTAAGGCCAGATGTTGTGGTTAGGGAGACACGGTGCTGGTTCTTTGTGTGCCTGGTGTGTGCAGGTGTTGGGAGAAGCTGTGGGGTTGCTTTGGCTTCGTGCTGCGCCCACTCCCAGATAAGACTTTCCCTGTAAGGATTTTTGGACTCTCTAGGAATTTTTGGTCCTTCTAAGGGTTCTTGGTCTCATCACAGTAATAGCATCCATTGTCACCTGTACTCACAGACACCCTTTGATGCAGCATCTTCCAGCCTGCTCCAACCAGCCTGTTGTCACCAGGAATGAGATTATGCGAGAGAGGATCTTAACATAAATTGCTCTTTCTTGGCAAGGTGAAGTCAAATAACAAGAGGCTCCACTAAACCCAGGTGATTGGGTTCTTTGTGTAGCTCCAAACATGCTCCAATGCTTTCAGCATTTAAAAATAGTCCGAGGAAGCCTTTTCCATTGAGGAAGTCTGATGATGGCAGCTCCCCCACCCACCCTGTGGAGGTGGATGTATGTACAGCATCCGAGGAGCAGCGAGGGGGGCAGATCTTCTTGTCTCCTCGCTTCATGGAAATCTTGGATCGAAAGCCACCCGATCTGGTGGCGTCTGAAGGCACCCTCCGTTCACCGCTCCGGCGGCTCTGGGTGGGCCCGAACGGGAGAGAGAGATTGCAGTCGGTGTCGGGTTGTTACAAAGTGTTAATGAGAATTGGTCTGAATTTACACCGGGAAAAGTGCGGAGCGGGATCGACTTTGTGCCGTTTGAGCTGGAGGTGGGAGGAGAGAAGGGGTCTGGGGGAGAGACAAAGGGAATTTTCTCGGGAGACACGCACGCTCCCCGCGCCGGGCTCGGGCGGCCGGTGCCGCGCTGACCGAGTGAACCGCGCCGCAGCGCAGCCGCCCGGAATCTAGGGCAGTGGGAAAGCGTGCTGTCATTGGGTGGGGGCCCCCGCCTTTGTCTGGCAGCCCCCTCCCTCCCTCCCCGCGTCCCCCTGCGCTCGCCATGCCCCGCTTCCCCCTCTCTGCCCGGCCCCGGCTCGGCTCCGGCGCGGCGCAGGACCGAGCCGTGCCACGGGCACACCCACTCCGCGCCGGGCATCGCTGCCGGGGCCGGGGGCTTCGCTTCCCAACTTTCCTCCGCCGCACAAGGCGGGGATTGTCTGTGCCGCTGGGCTTGATTCTGTTGGGTGTTTCAGTGGGGTTTTTTCCCCTTTTTCTTTTTTTTTTTTGGTTTTTTTTTTTTTTTTTTTTTTTTTTTTTTTGGTTTTTTTTTTGTTTCATAAACAACTTTCATCACAATGTGAAAAAGCGTAAAATCGCCGCGCTGGAACGAGGCAGTGGCTGGTTTTCCTGGCATGGTGTGTTGGGTGGTGTTTTTCCCCTTCTTGTAAACACAACTTGCATCATCAGGACAATAAACCCTCCGTGCAAAGAGATTTAGTTGGTTGGTTGTGGTCCTTTTGTGTGCATTTGTGTTTTTTGACACCACTTTCATCGGGTTTTCAATGCAGCAAAACCTTACCCCACAGGCCGTCAGGAGGGTTTATTTGTGAAGTTCTTTGTGTGCTTGTCTTTTAACGAGGCTTTCATGTTAACGGGGAAAAGAACGCCCCACCTTACCCGAGGTAGCTGAGGGTTGTTTATTTTATGATCCTCTTCAATTTTATGACTACAATAGAAAAAAAGACCAAGTTCTAATTTGCCCTTAGACCCTCTTGCACCCCACTAGCAGTGCCAGAAGGGACTGCGTGGGGTATTTGCAGGTGTAATTTGTATCTGTGCAGTGTAACGTGCCTTGCCAGGAAGGAGAAGAGGGCTTAAAAAGCTTTTGTCTGTAGAGATTACTTTGTATCTGATGAAAACAAGAAATATCAGGACCTGGAGTGATTTGTGGGGAGTGTTTTCCAAAATAAAACCACAACGCAGTCAATCAAACAAAAAGATCCACCTTGGGGTTGGCTCCGAAGCTGTTTGCTGTGGCTGGTACAGCTCCTCTGGTGTTTCCAGGGTCAGGGTCGTGCTCCTGGGCTGGAGGTGCCAGTTGGTTGCAGGTGGGAGTCTCCAGACTGCATCAGTAGCAGAATATACCTGTGCAGGATCTGGCCTTGTCCCAGCACTGAGGAGAAGGTCATCAGCAGGTCTAACTCTGAATTTAGACCAAAGTGAAATTATTTGAGGGATCTGCTCCACAGGCAGAGCTGCGTGTGCCACTGCACTGTCCTGGTGGCATTGTCACCGTGGTGCTGTGCTGGGCACATCCCTCCCATGCTCTGATCATCCTCTGCCCACTGATGGAGCAGCACCTGGGAGCCTTGGGGTAAACCCTGCTGAGGTCCCTTGAAAACACACTGGTTCGGGGCTGCTCAGAGGGAGAACATTTGGGATGGGTTCATGCCAAGGAAACAACAGCTAGATCAGATGCATCCAGCACCCTGGTGTCCCTTGTGAGCAGCTGTCTTTGCTGGAGAGGTGAACCTAGCTCCTAGAGCCTTCTCTGTTAATTTTGATGGATTCGTTGCCCTGATGCAGGGGAAAGAGAGAGAGAAGGTGGCTGTGCATCCAGATCTCCCCCTGACCCCCACCACCCATCTTGGCAATGTCTAGACTCCATTTATTTCTCTGTTTTCAGCCAGAGATGGCTGCTCTGCGGATTAATTCCAGTTAGCTGACTGGTCTGGGCACCAGAGGCTCTCCACTCCTCCAGGGTTTGGTCCTGTGTGGGAATGTTTGTGATGTACTCAGGTAATTTGCAAACACGTTTACTTTGAGTCAATTGGTAATCAGTAAAATTAAAGAGAAAAAAGGGTGAGAGGAGGAACTGAGCTTATAGCCTCCTTCATGCAATGCTTTGGGATCTGCATTATTGACAAAACCAGGATAATAGAAGGTAGGCTGTGGAAACACAATGAGAAAGGGCTTAATTCTCTGTTTAATATAAAAATCTAAGTGGCAGGGGTCTGCCAGGGATCGACACGCTGATGTCTGTGTGCTGCCACAATGAGGAGAACATACACCAAGTTATGTATTAGTGCTGCTTTCACGAGTTCCTTTCTTCCCTTGGCTTCATTTTGACACCACTGCCAGGCCATTCCCTCCCTTCCACCTCCCTCCCCTTTGAATAATCCCTTGAGTAAAATGCTTTGTTACACGGTGTTTTCAAATTTCAGTTATCCATGAAGGGAAAGTGTCAAAAAACCACCTTGTGCAGGAGAAATTTTGTTTGGAAAAAGGACACTGGAGTGTGCTGCCCATCTGGCTGGGATGTCACGGGCCACATCCTGATCCAGCTGTGCTCCATCAGAGCAGGGTGATCTCAAAGGAGGCTCAGCCCCTTTTTAGTGTGCAAAGCAGTCAGGGATGGGGCTGAGATGGGCCCGGGGCCTTGGCACTAAGTGAGTAAATCAATTTAAGCCCAGCCTGGTTTCAGCTGATGTAAACCAGTGCAGCACCCCTGGAAGTTGTGGAGTTCTCTGGATGTGGGCTGCTGATGGTTTGGCCATTGTCTGTGCCAGTTCAGAGCTGCTGGAGGTCAGGGCCACTGAGCCTGCTGGGCTTGCTGGAGTTGGTCTAATTTCCTGGGAGGTGATTTTCTCCTGTTTTTAAGCACAGGATCCCCATCTGTCTGTCTCCACAAAGCTGGCTTTCCCGTCTGCAGGCCTGCACAGAGACCCTCCCTCCTCCCCCCCTTCTCACACCACCGACTGCACCACGCGTCCTTTTGTCCGTTCCACATCCTCCTTCCCCTCCCTCTCGCCGTGCTCTCTCCTTGCCCACCTTCCTTTTGCCCTTTTGGGGTGTCCTGGCTTTGCTCCCACACGCCTCATTCTCCTCCTCCTTTGGAGGGATCAGGGTGTGCCTCTCCCTCAATTTCCACCACCTTTGCTCCATCCCCAACTCCCTCCCACTCCTCCAGCTCGTGTAACGTGCTTACATTTGCCCTCATTCATGTGGATTCCTTGCCACTGCTCCCTTCCATCTG
Organism: Serinus canaria; assembly: GCF_022539315.1. Classification (NCBI taxonomy): domain Eukaryota; kingdom Metazoa; phylum Chordata; class Aves; order Passeriformes; family Fringillidae; genus Serinus; species Serinus canaria. Next base: position 11,425,162 of record NC_066338.1, read on the forward strand.
TCCCCAGCATGAAGCCCTGGTCCTTTGTCACAGCTCTGCCTGCCTGACCCTCCCTGTCGGCTCTGTGATTGTTTCCTGTCCTGCCGGGCTCAGATCCCTGTCCCCCACACGCTGTCATTGTCCCACAGCTGACAACAGCGTGGAGCCCAGTGCCAGCCCCAGTGCCAGCCCCAATGCCAGCCCCAATGCCAGCCCCAATGCTAGCCCTGCCACACGCCTGCCCGAGGTCTTTTCTGCACAGGAGAGTGAGCCTGGCCCCAGAGGCAGAGCGCGGGTCACTGCGGAATTCCACGGAGCTCCTGCAGCCCGGGGTGATGCACGGGGAGGCATTTTCAGCTCGATGCTTGCTGTGAACACCCCCTGTCTTTTCCATGTGATGCTCTGGTGATATCCCTGGGGAAATGGTGGCATCTCGGTTAATCTTCCTAAGATGGAATCTCCCTCTTTGGAGAGGGAGGGAGCAGCACAGGAGAGGGGCAGGGAAATGTCTGCCAGCAGTGGGTCAGGGACAGCCCACCCTGCCAGGGCTGCCAGAGGGCATGGGTGACCTCTTAGGGTTTTATCCAGCTCTCCTTGGGATGCACCTTTTTTATGGATTTTGCCTGCGTGGGTTTATCCTACAGTTGAGTTGTGCCTGGCTCCATCAGGTCCTGTTCTTTGAGTTTCCTGGGAGCTGATAGCACAAACTGGGTGACCACTGGTGTTTGGAAACTTTACTCAACAAAGCATCACAAATGTACCTCACGGTGCAAACTCCGGGGAGTAACCCGTGAGCTATGCTGCATTTGGCAGGGGGTGGATTTGGTTTGGATGTGGGGATTTTCCCAGATCCTTCTTTGTGCCAGATCTGGCATTTCCATTCCCCAGGAACATGGAATTCCTGTTTCAGAGATGGGTTGAATGCAGCAGTGCTGTGATGTGGAGCACTGAGAGGAAATTTTGCAGGAGCACAAGGCAGGAGACAGCGATTCCTGCTCCAGAAATGGGAAATGAGGCTCCGGGAGCTGAGGTGGCTCCGAGGAGTTAAAAATCACAGTGGGAGTTGACGGTGAAGTTCTGATTTACTAGCGTGTGTCCCCTGCTCCTGCCAAGACCCTCCGAGGGGCACTGGGCTCACAGCTGTGCCAGGGGCCGTGTGTGCCTGCGCTTGGCCAGGGCTGTGCCCGGTGCCCATGCTGTGCCATGCCTGCTGTCCCTGTGGTGCCGTGCCCATGCCGTGCCATGCCCAGTGCCCACGTGGTGCCATGCTGGGTGCCTCTGTGGTGCCATGCTCCTCCTGTGCCATGCCCGGTGCTCATGCGATGATATGCCTGGTGCCCACATGGTGCCGTGCCCCTAGCCCCTGTGGTGTTGTGCCCATGCCATGACCAGTGCCCACATGGTGCCATGCCCTGTGCCCCTGTGGTGTTGTGCCCATCCCATCCCCGATGCCCACACAGTGCCATGCCCCGTGCCTCTGTGGTGTTGTGCCTGTGCCATGCCCAGTACCCACACGGTGCCATGCCCCGTGCCCCTGTGATGTTGTGCCCATGCTGTGCTTGAAGCCCACATGATGCCAGGCCCCATGCCCCTGTGGTGTTGTGCCTGTGCCATGCCTGGTGTCCACACAATGCTCTGCCCCATGCCCCTGCTGTGCCGTGCCTGGTGCCCACACAATGCCATGCCCCATGCCTCTGTGGTGCCATGCCCAGTGCCCACACGGTGCTGTGCCCCATGCCCCTGCTGTGCCGTGCCTGGTGCCCACACAATGCCATGCCCCGTGCCCCTATGGTGTTGTGCCCAGTGCCCACATGATGCTGTGCCCCATGCCCCTGTGGTGTTGTGCCTGTGCCATGCCCAGTGCTCTCACAGTGCTGTACCCCATGCCCCTGCTGTGCCGTGCCCAGTGCCCACACGATGCTGTGCCCCATGTCCCTGCTGTGCCGTGCCTGGTACCCACACGATGCTGTGCCCCATGCCCCTGCTGTGCCGTGCCTGGTGCCCACACAGTGCCATGCCCCATGCCTCTGTGGTGCCATGCCCAGTGCCCACACGGTGCCATGCCCCTGCTGTGCTGTGCCCGGTGCCCACACGATGCTGTGCCCCATGCCCCTGCTGTGCCGTGCCTGGTGCCCACACGATGCTGTGCCCCATGCCCCTGCTGTGCAGTGCCCAGTGCCCACACAGTGCCAGCACTGTGGGCACGGCTGCCTGGGCTGAGCGTGCTCCACACCGGGCACTGCTGGATGCAGCGGCTGCCGCGGTGCCTGTGAGCCCAGGGAGCCGTTTGTGCCAGCTCTCGTGGCACCAGGCTCTTTCCAGTGCCACAGCTGTGGGCTTCAGTTCTTGCCAGCAATACGGGGTGCTGGCATTCCAGGGAGCACCCCGATGTCACCAGCCTGTGTCTCACCAGAGGGGCTGTGTGTGAGTGGCAGCCCTGAGCTCCCAGCCTGAGAGGGGCTGTTATTTATCAGGATCTGCATAAATAATAATGTCCCAGCCCAGGAGCTGAGGAATCTGCATCTGGTGGTTGCAGAGGCATTGTTCTCAGGTCATTGTGTGTTGAAGTGTGTGTCAGTGCAGTGTGTGGAGGAAAGCCTGCTGGTGTCAGGTAGTCAGAGGAAAAGTCTTTTCTGAGGAGGGACAGTGGGGTAGGAGGTGCTGGGGGGATCTCACAGAAGTCCCAGTGCTGTGTCCCTCTCCTCTGGTTCTGTGAGCCCTGCATCAGCCACCCAAATCCTTGGGAAACCGCATCAAAGTGCTCACCTCACTTCATCTGCACTGGAGAGTCACAGGTTTTAACTTTCCTTTGAGATCTGAGCTCAGAGCACACCTCCTGCAGAGGAGCCCCCAGGGCTTGGTGCCAGGCTTTAGAAATGTCTTGGGGCACCGAGTGAGGCTTTTTGAGAGAGGGTCTGAGGGGCAGGACAGCAGCACGGAGGGGTCCAGGAGCAATTTAGAGAACTGTGCCACATCTGTAAAAACTCTTAGTTGCTTGATGGTATCCTGGTGTCATCTGGGTACCTGAAGCCAACCAGCTGGGTCAAGACCCTCCAAAAGATCATTTAGAAGCCAAAACACACTGGAAAGTCCTTTGTCCTTTTTGGGAAAGCAGAAGGCTGTTTTCTGAGCTGTGAGGCGCTGGGGGAATGGGCTTGGCTGGTTCTAGGATTTGGGGAATGGGCTCAGTGTGCTCTGGGATGTGGATACTGGTACACAAAAGCACCACTTGGCCAGTGATCTCAGGAGAGGATCTGAGCACCTGGAGCAGGAGTCTTTGCACAGCCTGCTCTGGGGCTCACAGGAGGGCAGCCCTGCCCCATTTCTTGCTGTTTCAGCCCCACAGCAAATCCTGGCCTCCTGCTACCCCGGCCATCTAGTTCTGCTGGCATTTGCAGTACTGCCATAGCTGCAGTGGGGAGCCCCAAACTGCTGCATCTCTGCAACTCCCCTCCAAACTTGTCCCCCTGAAGTTCATGGTATTCACCCCAAAACCTCCTCAGTAGTACCAAAATCCTCTGTCTCTCTGGAGTCATGGCAGGCGACTCCCCAGGTGGCCAAGGGGCTCCCTGGGGCTCTGGGGACAGGCCTTGTCACAGAGACCACTGACACCTGGGGTGGATCCCCCATTGCTCCGTGGTGTTAGGGTGGGTGGAAGGGAGATCTTAGGGACTGCTGAGGGAAGGCAGCCGGGGGGGGGATGGTGTGGTGGGCTGCAGCACACAAAATGGGGATCCCCGTTTTGGGGGATGGGGGAGCATGGCACTCCTGAGGGTGTGCCATGCTCTGGGAATGGTGAGGGTGGACTCTCTGGGAATGGTGAGGGTGGACGTCCCTCTGGCATTTCCCCTCAGGGTTAGGGGGATAGAGCCTTTCCCTTGTTCCACGTCCTGCACGGTGTCTGCCAGGTGGCACAGGAGATTGTGGCCACTCAGCCCGGTGCCCTGCAGAGCAGGGTGAGTGGCGGGGCAGCCTCATTAACTGCTGTGCCTTCTTCTCTCTCTTCCCAAGGCTGCAAGATCAAAGCCCTGCGGGCAAAGACCAACACCTACATCAAGACCCCGGTGCGGGGTGAGGAGCCGGTCTTCATGGTGACGGGGCGGCGGGAGGACGTGGCCATGGCCCGGCGGGAGATCATCTCGGCGGCCGAGCACTTCTCCATGATCAGGGCCTCCCGCAACAAGGCGGGCACCACCTTCGGCAGCGCGCCCACCCTGCCGGGGCAGGTCACCATCCGCGTGCGCGTGCCCTACCGCGTGGTGGGGCTGGTGGTGGGCCCCAAGGGAGCCACCATCAAGAGGATCCAGCAGCAGACCAACACCTACATCATCACACCCAGCCGAGACCGGGACCCCGTCTTCGAGATCACCGGCGCGCCGGGCAACGTGGAGCGTGCGCGCGAGGAGATCGAGACGCACATCGCGGTGAGGACGGGCAAGATTCTGGAGTACAACAACGAGAACGACTTCCTCTCCAGCAGCCCCGACTCTGGCATGGAGAACCGCTACTCGGAGGCTTGGAGGGTGCACACGCCGGCACCGGGCTGCAAGCCCCTCTCCACCTTCCGCCAGAACAGCCTGGGCTGCATCGGCGACTGCTCCGTTGACCCCGTCTACGAGACCCCCCGGCTGAACGACCAAAACGACTTCAATTACGGTTACCTCTTCCCCAACTACGGTGTGAACAAGCAGGATTTGTACTACGGGGTGCCGGAGTCAGGGGCCCCGATGTGGGCCGGGCAGGAGAACACCAACCCCGTCTCGGTGCTCTTCTCGAAGCAGCAGCGCTCCAGCAGCACCGGCGCCATCCATCCCAACTCGCACCGCTCACCGTCCTCCTCCATCCCCGAGCCCGGCCTGTCCGGGCTGCCGCGGCGGTCGCAGGGGGAGCCGCTGCAGGGCTTCTCCAAGCTGGGCACGCCCGCCGCCGCCCGGACGTCGGTGGGCAGCAGCCGCGAGTGCATGGTGTGCTTCGAAAGCGAGGTGACGGCCGCGCTGGTGCCCTGTGGCCACAACCTCTTCTGCATGGAGTGTGCCGTGAGGATCTGCGAGAGGACTGATCCCGAGTGCCCCGTCTGCCACGCGGCAGCCACTCAGGCCATTAGAATATTTTCCTAAAGAGACAGAGCAGGGCATTGGGGGGGGTGGGGGTAGAAAGGGAGAGTGGGGAGGGGTCCGTGAGAGAAAAATGATGATGATGATAATAATAATAATGATAATAATAATAATAATAATAATGACATCTGAAGAACAAAAAAAAAAAAGAATGAAAGAATAAATTAATTTAAAGAAGAAAAGAAGAAAAAGAAGAAAAGAAAAGAAATTATTTTACGAGCAATGTATGTTATTTTTTAAAAAAATAATAAGTGAATAATAAAATTAAAATGAATAGCAAAGCCAGAAATTTTGAAGGGCGAACAATGCTCCAGCCTGCAATGTCTTTTGTAAACCAAGTACTCAGAACGCACACTCGGATCTCGCAAGCAAAGCAGTTTAGTTCAGTTTTTTTTGGTGGTGAGATTGGGACTTCTTGGTGATGACCAAGCCAGGCCACCCGGATCAACCGGGGAGGGAGCAGGGATGCAGGGAGGGCCCTGCCAGCCTTTCTCCAGCCACCTTCAACCTTTGTCTTGGCCTGAAGCCCCCACTCTCCTCCCCCCAGGGTTGTCGGCCCAACTGGGAGCTCAGAAAGAAACAACAGAAAGAAAGGAAAACGGATGACAGGGATTTGGAAGAACAAGAAAGAAACCATCAACCTCTGGGAACCTGTTAGAACGAGGGCACAACTGTATTACCTCAAAGATTTAAACAAAAAAAAAATCACAGCTAAAGAACTTTTATTGTTTTCCTTTTTTTCTAAAAAAAAACCGAACAAAAAACACAAAAAAAAGAAAATCAAAAAAAGAAGGTGAAGAAATAAAAACGACGCCAGTGAAACTGAAGAAGGTTTTGAAGAACCTACTGGGATCACACCAGGCGACGAGCATTTATTTTGTTATTCTGAGCCACCGTGGAGTCTGGAACTTTGTTCTTTTTTCCTTATCCAAGCAGGGATTTGTTCATCAGTCCAATCAGGAGTCACTAACAGGGTATTTCCAAAGCATTCCCGAGTTCCCGTCCATGGGGGGAGTGCATCGACTTCCACGTTTCCGTAGGTCACTCTTCATTCTTTCCTCCAAGTGATGCCAGCTGCAGCTACACACACCACACACACACACACAGAGAACATTGTGCTTTTCTTTTCTTAAAAAACATACCTATTGCACCAAAACCTAAGAGAGACGATCATGCAATACAGGCAAATGAGCCCATATGAAACCAACATGCATCCCAACAGAGAGCAAAAAAACCCCCGAGTTTATAGAGATAATTTTGTTGTCATTGTTTTTAAACTGGACCAAAACTTTTGTTACCCAAACCAAGTAGGGGAAAAAAACAAAAAAGAAGAAAAAGTATTTCTTTATGGACCAAAACCTCTTCAGCTGTCCTTTTCCTGGATCTTCCTGAGGTTGGCCTCTTTTATATATTATATTTTTTTCAGAACGAAACAAAACAGAAAAAAAATTGCCTTGTTGAACATCCTTTAATCATTTCAAGACTCCTGGTTTTGTTAAATGAGATACTTTAAAACCATTGGGAAGTGGGAGAGGATGGGCTTCAGATCTGGCTCCCGTGCCAACGCATGCAAGGTGCAGGCCAGCACCTTCACTCCATCAGGTTTGTTCAGCTGGTCTGTGGATGCCAAAATACTGTGATGTTAAAAATGTGTTGGATTGACCTATTGAGTACCAGTACACCCAGCTATAAATATATGTGTGTATATATATATATATAGGCACTTAATTAATCAAGCACCTATATATATATATGTGTATATAAACTCATATATATAATTTTTCTCCCACTATCACCACTTCCCCATTTCCTACCCCTCAACTTCTGCTCACAGATCCTGGACCCTGATTTAGAACTGAACTAACAAGTTTTACAACTTGGCAGAGACAGTTCTAACATCAAAAAAAAAAAAAAACCAACCAAAACCCAAACAAACAAGCAAAAAAAATCACCTGAGATTTTTTATTCCCTTCAGTTACAGGAGACTTTATTTTCATCGTGGTAATGTTCCTGGGAACATCCTCCCTTCTGCTTGGTTTGCTGCCTGTGCCCTGGCACAGCGGGCTCGGGCCAGCCGTGGCTGCAGTCACTGGAGGGCTGAGCTCACTGTGCTGGGGCAGGTGCTGCTGGTGCTCTGTGCTGACAAAGATCCACTTTTGATCTTCAGATAGCAGTTGAAGGGTTGGAAATGATGGTGGGATGATGGGATGCCTCCACTGTTTTGCATCGACAGTAATAGATTCCGTAGGGGCAGACTGGAGGGGTGCACAGTGTTCCCAGGCTGTGGTAGATGCTGATGTTTTGGAAACAGTAAAGACAAAAGTAACAATGCTGTGCAAAGGGGACACCATCAGGCAGGATTGGTTTTCCCCTCCTCCCCAAAGCTCCAGGAAATCCCTGGCCAGGCGATTGTCCCGGCCCTGCAGCACAGCCTTTCACACCAGCAGCGGGTTGGGACGCGAGCACTTCCCGGGGGAAGGCTCCGTGTTTTGCACCCTCTGGTGTGGGGCCTGTAGGGTGATGGGGGGCTGGGGTGCTCTGGATGAACCCCCAGAGCCCCCATGTCCCGAATTGTCCTGGGGCACAGCCGTCCCTGCCCGTGGCAGTGTGGGCTCAGCAAAGGAGCCCTGGCCAGCACCGGCCACATCCTTCCTAAAACTGACCCATTCTCATTCAAAATCTGGCCTCAGTTTGGTCCCAGTTAAGGGAAGGGAAGGGCAGGGAGAGGGGGACATTGCTGTTCTCCGGGAACCTCTCCCCTCCCCAGTGCCACCTCCTCCATCCTGCCCTGCCCTCCCCACCCCAGGGCTGTATTTTATCTGTTCATGGCGCAGAATTCTCCCGCTGATGTAGAGAGAGTGGTTGAAGCACGAGCTGGGGGGGGGGGGGTGGGGGGGGGGGTGGGCAGGGGGATCAGCCACCCTTCAGAGGGGCGTTCAGAAACGTTGGTGTTGGTGCTGGAGGGGCTGAGCTGGAGGCTTAGCCGCGGTGGCCGCTGTGTTAGTGAGTGAGTAGTCGTTCTTGGCCGAGTGGAGTCTGTTCGTGGTAATGTGAGCAAGTTCTTGATCAATGTCTTTATTTGATGCCAGGTTGTGAAGAGGTGGGTGGGAGTGGGGAGGGGGGAAGGAGACCCCTGTGTTGGGGACCTGGGGTGGGGGGACCTGTTCTAGCACTGACTGTAGGGGGTGGGGAATGGGGAAGGTACAGGGGGCTCACCTCTGCTCCTTGTACCTCCTTCCCTCACCTTAACAAGCGAAAACGATGTAAAAGCCTCCTGCATGCTGAAAAAATGTTAGAGAAAAAGACAAACCCCTTTCTTTAAAAAAAAAAAAAGAAAAAGAAAAAAAAAGAAGGGAAAAAAAAAAAAAAAAAAGAATCATGACCCAAACAAACGTGCAGTGCTTGCTGTTGGGAACCGGAGTGGGGCTGTCCTGCGGGGGCTGCCCCTCTCTGCAGATGAGGCTCCTACTCAAGTCTCCAAGTTGGCCTTTAATAAAATCTTCAGTTCCAATAACCTTTATATATATATATATATATATACACATATATATATACATATACATATATATTAAAAAAAAGCTTGATGTAGCAGTTCTAGTTTAAAATGAATAGAAGTATTTCGGCCCCTGTTTTATTTTGATTTTTCCCTGTCCCCTGCTTCCCGCTGTACCCCCCACCGACTCCATATTTTGATGTAGCAACTTTGGAAGAAAGAAAAAACAGGCGCTGTAAATGCACCGAGAGCTACCTCTGCCTCGAGTGGGGGCTGCAGGGAACTCGGGGGGCTCGGGCCTCTCCCTGGCCCCGTGGGGCACCCAGAGAGGGGCAGCCCGGGCCCTGCCTGTTGGCATCCATGAGGAGCCCGGTTGTGGGGCTTAAACAACAAATTTGCGTAATTTTTTTTCCTCTTTTTAAATATATGTATATATATAAAAATCTTTAAAAAAAAAAATAAAAACAAAAAACAAGAAAAATGCCCATGACCTTAACTATTTGCTCTGACTTGTATCTTCCTTGGTAGGTGACTAAAAATGGCTTGTTGGTCTAATTCACCAGCAATAATGATAACTAAATACAGCCCCCTCCTCCTGCACCCATCCCTTTTCTGCAGTGCCCACCGAGCCGGGTCCTGGCACTTCTCCCCTTCCTTCCCACCACGAGGATGCCCTTGGTGACCCCTTCTTGCAGTGTGAACCAACTGGCCTGAACCTCGCTGGCTTCAGCTGCCCCACGACCGCTCCCAGGCTTTTGGGATGCCCCCCTTCGGGTGCTGAAGTCGTGAGGACACCCCACTTGGGCTGGAGGGAGGCAAGTGGAACTGGGACCCCATATGCCAAACTGGGTCTTCTTCCCTCTGGATCAGGAGCAGCAAAACCCTTGTGGGAAGCCTGGGCCCCTGAGACCTCCACCCTGCAAAATCACCTCCCACCAAAGCAGGGTGGGCTCCTGGGAGTGATGACAGGGCACGGGCACCCCCGAGGGGGGCTGATGCCAGAGGGTGCTGCTGGTTTCCCCTCGGCCTGGCTGGGGAATGGGGAGATCCCCGGGGTTTGCATCAGCCCAAGGCGCCACTGGAGCCGGGGTGAGGACTGAGGTGACCCGTGCCATGCCATGCTGTGCCGTGCCTGTGGTGGTGGTGATCTTTGCAAAGCAGTGACATGAGGGCACAAGCAGTGGCATCCAGGCCAGGTGCCCAAAACCCAGGGCTGGGAGCAGAGAGGGCAGAGCTGTGCTGAAAGGCGCTGAGCTGCTGGCAGGACGTGTCCCGGTTTGGGCAGGACGTGTCCAGGTTTGTTCAGGATGTGTCCAGATTTGTTCAGGACATGTCCAGGTTTGTTCAGGATGTGTCCAGGTCTGGGCAGGACGTGTCCAGGTTTGTTCAGGACGTGTCCAGGTGTGGGCAGGACGTGTCCAGATTTGTTCAGGACGTGTCCAGGTGTGGGCAGGACGTGTCCAGATTTGTTCAGGATGTGTCCAGGTGTGGGCAGGACGTGTCCAGGTTGGTTCAGGACATGTCCAGGTTGGTTCAGGACGTGTCCAGGTGTGGGCAGGACCCGTCCAGGTTTGTTCAGGATGTGTCCAAGTTTGTTCAGGACGTGTCCAGGTTTGTTCAGGACGTGTCCAGGCCCAGGCAGGCTCAGCCCCACAGGGGGACAGAGGTAGCTGGGTGTGCTCCCAGTTCAGCGCTGGGATTTCCACTCGCGCTTTGCCAAACTGCCGCCAACTTTGGCACTGGCTGCACATAGGGAGCGGGGGCTTGGAGCTGTGCTGGGTTTGGGACTCATCCTGGGACTTTTCCTTGTGGATGTGACCTCCTGGGTCCTGGAAGGGAGCCGTGACAGGGCTGTGGGAGCGAGGGCTGCCCTGTGTCGGGGTCCTGCCGTGTCCCCAAACTCCGTTTTGAGAGCTGCCATGGGGGGACAGCACCTGCTGGACAAGGGATGGTGCAGGGGAGCAGGTGACAAAACATAACAAAGGGAAATGGAGGGATAAAGTAATATCATGCTGTGATGTCATCCTCATCAACATAAATTATATAGAGAATAGTGTGTATTATAATGCATAACAAAAGAAAGAAAAAAGAACCAAAATTGGATTTATAGTTAATGAGGAGATACTATAAAAATATCTTGTCCTAGCTCCCATTTGCAAAAGTATTTTTCAGCTGGAGGGATATCTATTATTTTTTTCTCTTTTCTTTCTTTCTTAAAAAAAAAAAAATCTTCATACATACAAAGGCTCAGACTGTTAATATTGTTAATCTCTGAAATCAAAATACTCCAACCTGTTTTGTTTGGTGTTTGAAGGGTTTATTTTGATGCATTTCCTGGTGTTTTTTAAAGAGAGAGAGAGGAGGGAAAAGATTAAGATTTTTAAATTAGAACATTTCTTTATAATTTAATATTCTATTTTAATAAATGCATTTATTACATGTAAATGTAGCAAGGAACTGGGCTAATAAAAATACTTTTTATTAGGTAATTTATTATAAGAAAAAAGGATATTTTATTTTATGATAAAGTGATCCTTAAAAGTTTAGAAGGTTTAGAATATATGTAGGTTAAAAAATACATTTGTATCCAGAGTATTGCTTAAAAAGTGTTTTTAATATATGTTTCATTTTTCGTGTGTGCGTGTGTGTATGTAAAGGTGATAGTTATGGTGCAGATAGCCCTTTCCACAAATAAGAAATTAACACAGTTGGATGTATTTAAACAAAACAAAACAAAAAAAGATTAAAAAAAGGTGATTAAAAACAGAGAAGTAGAAGAGAAAAAACCACTATAAATCCAAGCCTGTGCCCCTATCCTGGGCTGCTCCATCTGGGAACCCCCTTGGAAAGGGTCGAGGTCTGGGTGGGTTTTGGCTTGGGGCCGGCTCTGGGGCAGTCCTTGGGTGGCATCGCCCCACACTGGCCCTGGCCAGCCCTGGCCCTGCTGTGGCACAGAGGAGGCTGTGGCACAGCCCCTCCTGGGCACCCTGAGCATCCATCCCAGGCTCCCACCCCATCCACCCCCCGGGTTTGGGAGCAGGGTTTGCTCCTGCTCTGGTTCCCTGGGGCTTGTGGGGAGCTGGGCGCTCGCAGGGCAAAGCTGGCACTGCCAGCCCCCTTTCTCCTCCTCCTTGTTGCCAGCACTGCCAGCCTGATCCCATCCCAGGGAGCCAGAGGAGTTTTGTCCTTGCTCTGGTTGCAGAGAGCCCAGTGTGATGCCAGGATTTGTGGTCCTTTCCACAGCCTGGGCAGGACTGATGGTCACTGCTGGCACAGGCACCCTCTGGACACGCTCCTGGGGGCTCTGGGTGGTCTCTGGTGCCCCCCTTTAGGCTTTGGCTCCGTCTCTTCCTGTGCTGGGTGGGTTGCAGGGACAGGAGGGTTTGGTGCCAGTGTTCAGGCCAGGCAGGACCTGAGAACATCCGTGGTCATTCCTTTGGAGGTTGTGCCACTCCAGAGCTGTGCACTTGCTGTGCTGCTTTGACCAGCCAGGGCTGAGCTCACACAGAGCTCCTGGCCAGCTCCAGCCCATCCTAGGTGGGAACAGGTCACCCCATCTGCTCCCCAGTGGGGCAGTGTGGGCACAGCTCCTGCTGAACACCCGTGGCAGGGACAGCCAGAGCAGTGGGAGTGCCCCTGGCTGGGTTCTGAGCTTCCATGAATCCAGGAGAGCACTTCAGCATGGCTCCAGCATGTCCTGAAGTGTCTCACAGGACCTTGTCCCAGGGCTGCTTTAGGGATGTGCTGAGCAGCCAGCACCTCCTGTGGGCTGGGGGTCCCCCTGGCACCCCAAATCCAGCCCATGCCCTGCTCCCCCTCCCCAAGCAGCAGGATGACAGGGTGATGTTTCTGCTCTGTTGCCTTTCAAAGAAGCATTTTAAAATAAGATTTTTTTTTCTGTTTGTTTGTTTGTTTGTTTTTAACCAAAAATGAGAAAAAAAAAAGGTTTGCTTTGATGGGTATTAAAAAAATGTTAATAATAATAAACACTCAAATTTATTTCATATAATCCTAGAGTAAAGATTAAAAAAATTAACTAGTTCAAATAGTAGATGCTATCCATATTGTTTAATCTATAGTAGATCCAAGTGATCCCAGACAGAGCAGAATGTAAAATAAACTTGTGAACACGATCATTGTTAACTTCCCCAGGAATTCCATCTTTTTTTGGTACTATTTTTCTGAAGCAAACAAATATATGACCGAAAGCCTAACAAAATAACAACCACCAACTGGTACCTTCTGTCAATCAAAGTCCTGAAGTTATTTTTATAGAGGGGAAAAAAAAGACAAAAAAAAGGGATCTAATAATATGTATTTTTTTAAAAAGATACGTTTGGGTGTTTATGTTGCTTTTTTAATAAAAATAGACAGATTTGGCTAGTCATGGAACAAAATAAGGAAGTTTTAGGCCATTAATTTTTGCCTTATTCTGACTTCCAGCCTTGGGCTTGGAGCAGGAAATTGCAGAAAAATGTTCAAAGTTGCTGTTACTTTCCTTGGGCTGTTCTTGGTTTTTGAACTTCTCCAAGCACCAAAGGTGTGGGAAGCTCCTGGGCTGGGCAGGTGGGACCATCCCAGGTGGGAAGGAGAAGGAAAGGAAGATTGGGTGATCTCCCCTCTGTAAGGTGACAGACAGAGCTCGAGGGCAGCGAGGTGCCAGGAGGAGGCTCTGCCCTTGCACTGGGCAGTGTCAGGGCATTAGGGTTGGTTTGTTCCCTCTTTGTTTTCTTTCTTTTTCTTGGTTCTCTCTCACCCCGGTGGCGTTGCCCCGGGAGAGGCTGTGCACCTCGAGATGAGCTCGCTTGTTCAGCACGTGGCATCTTCCAGGAGATCTGGTTTGTTGGGTGTTTCTTTGCTTGACCTCCAAACATCAGCTTTGAGCACTGGAGCTGTGGGGGAGATGTTTGGAAAAGCCCCTGCTGGCCCCAGAGGGCCTTCTCACAGCCCTGAGGGGCCACGACATCCCTGATCCCCCAGCTTTGCTTCCTGGCAGCTGCCCTGGCACTGTCCTGCTCAGGGGACAGTGGCACTCGTGGCACACACCTGGGTTTTGGCTGCAGGAGCACAGAGGAGGCTGGAGGCTGTTCTTAGCCAGCACAGTGTGTTGGCTGTGGATGGATCTGAGTCCCTGCAGTGCCGAGGGCAGCAGCGAGGGCTCCTGGAGCTGGCAGCAGGCAGGGGGTGATGCGATGGCAGACCCACTCTGAGCACTGCAGGGCAGGGCAACGCAGTCCTGGCACCAGCACTGGGGCAGGACATGGCCCGTGCCCTTGCCAGCTGCTCCATCCATTCCAGAGAGAGGCCAGCACTTCTCTCTGGAGTACTGGTGATGCTTTCGCTGCTTAAAGGAGAGAACTCAGAAAGAAAAAATCTGCTTAAAGGAGAGAACTCAGAAAGAAACATCCAAGAGACAACGCTGTCATTAGCAAAGCCAAGTGCCGCAAAGAAAACGCCCTTGGAAGTTGCTTCCCTCTGGGTTTAGCCTTTGCTCCTCTCCTCTGAGCTGTGGCTCAGCTGTAGCAAACCCACGGATCTCCTGCAGCTTGGGAGCATCCTCACAGATGCCTTCGAGAAGCGCGGTGGGCGCCCCTTGTCCCCTGCCCGCCTCGGGGGGCCGGGGTGGCCTTTACCAGCATTCATCACTCAGCAAAGCCATGCAATAGGTCAGGACAGGAATGAAGACAGTTCTCATTCGGTTTCTGAGTATAAATAGCACTGTGAATCTGAGATCCCTCCCCGGGACCCTCCTTGGTGCTGGGGTGTTTTGGGCAGCAGGGCACGATGGCTCCTGCTCGGTGAATCAAGCGCCTGGTCCTGCCCTGCCGGGGTGGCGAGGCGGCCTGTTTGCTCTTTCAGTTTTGTTTTACCTCATTTTTTTTTTTTTTTGATTTGATACTTGAAGAAGCGTCAGTGACGGACATTGTGCAGTGGTGCCCTGGACTGGAGAGTGGTTGCACTTTATTGTCACTTGTGTGTCACAGTGGCTCCATCCCACCCATGCGAGCCCCAGCGAGGTGTCCTTGGTGGCAGCAGAGCCAGCACGGGCTGGTTCTTCCAAAACCCCTTCTAGGATGTTCGGGAGCAATCTCTGTGTTTTAGTGTGGGTTTTCACATCCTGTAGAAACTTGAAGTCATGTTCTGCTGTCAGCTGACCCAGTGAAAATTCAGCTGGCATTGTGCTAGGCAGACTGGGGTTTGCCCGTGCCATGCCAGCAGGAGACAGCAGAGGTTGGGCAGCTCCTGCCTCCCTCCTGTGTGACTCCCCTGTTCCAGTGGTTACTCTGCTGGAATCTGGAGTCACTGCAGCCCTGGCAGGCTGCAGCATCCCTGCTGGATCTGCTCCAGCATCGCTTCAGGGCTGCTAATGGAGCAAATTGAAAGTCACCCCCAGTAAAGTGACACTAATGTAAAATCTGGAGTAGTTCCACTACTGTCTATGTGAAAATGAAGTACCCCTCCAATGGTGGCACTGGGTTGCTGACAGCAGGATGTGCTTTCTGGGCTTATGATGATGCTTTTGAAACAACTTGCAGAGAAACGGAGCGGTGAGAGGTAGCAGTGTGGTGTGGCATTGAGAGCTGCTCTTGGCTCCTAGGAGCTGGGGCACAAGACGTGGTCACAGGCTGGTTTGCTTATCTGTGGAACCATCAGCATTCTTTTTCTCCTTTTTCTTTATGAATTCTGTTCAAGATAATCATAAAAAAAAAGGGTGGGGGGAGAAAGACCAGGGGCTGGATCCTGTTGTGCAGTATGGGATTTGCTCCTGAGTTAGAAAGCAGTGTTAAGCAAACATGAAAGGCAATGGGCACGAGGGCTGGCAGCTCTGGCAGAGCCGGCTCTGATCCCAGCCCCAGGCAAGCCAAGGAAATCCCCAGGGATGCCCAGAGCATCCCCCTGCTGCTGCAGAGGACTTCCTCTGGCTCTGCCCTGGTATCAAAGACACCCAGGCTCCAGATGCTGCCTCGGGACTCTGGCAGAGCAGCTCCAGTGGGATTCCCACTAAAATGAGCCCCAGGGCACGGGGTCCCTGCAGAGCTGATCTCCCCCAGGGCAGCACAGCCCTCCCCAGCCCTTCATGGCTTTGCTTGCACAGCACCACGTTGGCTTCCTTTCCTCAGACTGATGCACAAGTGGGTGTGTGCCCACTCTCCCTGGGCTCTGGGGCTGGCACAGCTCCTGCCCCACGCTTCTCCCACCTCATGCTGAGCCAGCTGGGCACGGAGTCCCCTGGCATTGCCACGCTGACTCCGCCGCCCTTCCATTCAAAGTCCATTCCCTAGGATTTTTATTTTGTGTTTGCCTTTTTTTTTTTTTCCCTCTTTTCTTTTAACATCATAGGAAACCTGTAGTCGGGATTGTTACTATTGGAAACCGATCACATGTTCCATCCAGGTATTTTCATCTCTCTGGCATTACACAAAAATAAAAGGCCTGAGAGAGAGATATAACCGAACATAGAAGTAGAGTTAGGCTTGTTGTCTGAGTTTTGAGGCATATAGTATAATGGGAGAAGGAAAAAAAAATTAAAATAAAATAAAATTAAAATAATGATGTTGCACAACTTGTAGAAAACAAAGAAGGGAAAGGGTTAATGTATTAAATGTGCTAAATTACATTAAGAACTTAATTTTATTAAAGTATTATTACTTAAGAAACTTGGTATCTGCTCTTGATTTGTGTCTCTTCACACTTTAGGAAGGGCCAGGAGCAGTGGTTGGGAACAAGGCTGAGCTCCAGGGCAGTGGGGCTGGACCTCCCTCTGCCACCCCTCCTGCATCTCCCACCAGTGCCACGCTTTTGGCAGCACTTCTTGGGGTTCATTAAAGCCCTTGTGAGATGAGGAGCCTCCCGAGGCAGCTGCTTCTCCCAGAGCTGGGACTAGCAGGTCCCACGCCTGTGAGCCACCCCTGTGCCACATTTCACCTTTCCCACTTCTTCATCCCAGCAGAAAACCCCAAAACTGCAAAGCCTGGAACAAAACTGAGTTGCCGAGACCAAAGGTGCCTCTGTGAGTCTAAATGAACTCACCAGCCCTGTGTCCCTGCCAGTGCCTGGCTGATGGCACATCCCATGGCAGCGGGGCCCGAGGGACACTTGGCACAGCCCTGTCTCTTTGTGGAGCAGCATCCCTCCCCCCCGTGCCCACCTCTCCAGCCCCCGGGGCTGACATCACCTCTTGGCACCGTGCTTTGCTGTGGGCAGATGGTGTGGGAGGAGGTGCTGCTTGGCACTTCCTGCACGTTCCCAGGGCTTTTCCAGCTGAGGTGGGCATGGGGTAAAGCACAGCCCGTGGGGCAGTGGCAACCATCCCCCTGGGGACAGCTCCCAGCTGCAGTCAGAGCCAGGGCGTTACACCAGAGCCAGCTCAGGGATCAGGCAGTGCCATGGGGTAGGGACATGGTGCCAGGGGGCTGGAGCCAAGGTCAAGGTGCTGCCAGGGCTGGGGTGGCTGCAGTGGGTGGATAAAAAGGGGCACCCATAGGGTGTGGTAGCTTCTGCCCCCTGTTTGTGTATCCCCCCACTGCCCCTGTGCTGGCAGCAGGATCGCACCTGTTCTAATCCTGAATTTCAAGCTCTCCCCTCTGGCCTCCCAGCAGGACACCCCCTTGCCCAGGCTACAGTCATATCTGCCTCCCAGCCCTCCTCCTCCTCACCCTCCATTGCCTGTCAATGGTTCCCAGCTGCCCCATCTGGGGCTGGCACTGCTCTTGCCTCAAGGAGAGACCTGGCAGAGAGAGAAAAGGTTTCAACAGCAGCTTTATTTGGGGATTTTGCCTCAGTTTCTGTTTCATTGACAAATCATGCCCCAGGGGGGAACCATGGCCCGGATCCTACTGGCACAGCCGAGAGAGATGCAGAGACTGGGGGCAGCTGTGGACCCAAAACCCCCCTGACAGGGGCCCCAAAACCCTACTGACAGGGGCCACACTCCCAGCACTGGGTCAATAGGGCAGGCCTTCCCACCTGCACCCCTTGATTGACACCTGCCAATCACCCCAACAGCAGCACAGGGCTCAGCAGAGCGTGTCCCAGTACCCTGGGGGATGGCTGCTGTCCCCCAGGCAGGGGACAATGCCACTGCCACCCTGCTGCTGCAGCAGGCACTCCATGCAGTGGTGGCCTGTCCCCAGGCTGGGCCACGCAGCCACCAGCCACAGTGGCCAGACATGGGAGCAAGGCAGGACCAAGCTATGCCAGGGGCACCTGAAAGGGGTCCCCAGTGCTGACCCTGGCTCCCCCCCAGGGAGCTGTGCACAGGGACCACGTGCCTACCCTCAACACCTCATCCCTGGAATCCCTGGTGTCCCCTGTCCCCTCCTTGGGGCTTCCCAAAGGCCAGGGCCCCCCAGCCCCTGCTCCCATCTCTTTCCATGGAAGAGTCACAGCTTTTCCCTGTGCTGGGGTCACAACACAGAAAGTGTCAGCCCCACACCCCTCCCTGGGTGCCCCAGCAGCGCTCAGAGGCACTCCCAGCTCTCGGTGCTGCAGGGACAGGGCTGGACACTACAGGACACATCACTGCTGGCTTCACCAGGCAGGAGAAGGATGCACCCAGTGTCCCCTCCACACCCACCCCACGGGACAGCACACGGGGTGTCACCAAACAGGGACTCACCATGTTTGGGCTTGTTCAGTGCCACCCAGTGACTGTGCCTGCAGACTGTGCCTGCAGGGCTAAAGGGAGCAGGGACACAGGATGGCATGCCCCAGCCTTGGGGACAGAGGGGAGACTCCCTGCTGCTCTGCCTCCCCTGTTTTTGCCAGTCCTGCCTAAAGCCAGGCAGAGCAGCACCAGGGCAGGGCGAGGGTGCACCCAGCAGCGGGCAGAGCTCACTGCCCTGCCCAGGGCTGCAGGCTGAGCGAGACACGGTGCCACCACGTGCTGGGGGGGCACGCTGGGGGCAGCCCAGGGGCTCAGATGTTCTGGCAGCAGGGTGCCTGCCGGCCCTCCTGCTGCGTGGGCAGCACCTGGATGGGTTCAATGGAGGTGGAGGGGCCGAACTCAGACTCTGGCTGTCCTGTGATCTGCCTCTGTGACACGATGCGGTAGATCTCTGCCAGAGAGAGGGGAAGGGGAACAGCTCTTTAGGTAAGTATTCCAGTGGGGGATCTGCTCCCTCCACAAACACACAGCTCCAGAGGTGCAAATGCCCATCTCTCCCCATGCAGGGGAGCAGATTCCAACCCAGATCCCACCCAGTACAGCCAGTCCCCCAGGGGTGTCCTGAGAGGACACAATGTCCAAAGCCATCTCTACCCCTGTCCCTCCCTTTCCTGGCTGCCCCTTACCCGAGAGGATGTTGTGGAAAGCTGTCTCCACATTGGTGGAATCCAGGGCAGACGTCTCAAGGAAGGACAGCCCATTCTTCTCTGCAAGAACACCATGAGTTCAGCAGTGGGTGCCGGGAAGGGACTGGAGCAGGGCAGGGCCAAGCTATGCCAGGGGCACCTGGAGGGGATCCCCAGTGCTGACCCTGGCTCCCCCCCAGGGAGCTGTGCACAGGGACCACGTGCCTACCCTCAACACCTCATCCCTGAAATCCCTGGTGTCCCCTGTCCCCTCCTCGGGGCTTCCCAAAGGCCAGGGCCCCCCAGCCCCTGCTCCCATCTCTTTCCATGGAAGAGTCACAGCTTTTCCCTGTGCTGGGGTCACAGGGAGGGGCTGCACAGGACGGGGGAAGATACCTGCAAAGCTCCTGGCCTCGTCGGTGGGCACAGCCCGCAGGTGCCTCAGGTCACTCTTGTTGCCCACCAGCATGATGACAATGTTGGCATCAGCGTGGTCCTGCAGCTCCTTCAGCCAGCGCTCTGCGTTCTCATACGTCAGGTACTTGGCAATGTCATAGACCAGCAGAGCTCCCACTGCGCCTCGGTAGTACCTGGGGACAGGGAGGGGACGGGGAGGGGACGGGGTCACGGCAGGGCTCGGGCAGGGCCCCGGGCTGGGAGAAGGAAACTCACGCGGAGGTGATGGCGCGGTAGCGCTCCTGCCCGGCCGTGTCCCAGATCTGAGCCTTCACTGTCTTGTTGTCCACCTGGATGCTCCTGGTGGCAAACTCCACCCCGATGGTGCTCTTGCTCTCCAGGTTGAACTCGTTGCGGGTGAAGCGGGACAGCAGGTTGCTCTTGCCCACCCCGGAGTCCCCGATGAGCACAACTGGGGGGGGCACAAACACGGTGTCAGCTCCCCCAGGCAGGGCACCCACCCACAGCCTGGCAGGGATGGGAACCCCCCATCTACCCCCCCACTTGCCAGACCCCACCTCCATCTCAGCCAGGAGGAGCTGACAGGTGAGGGGTGAAGGTGCCTCCACCCCTCCCAGCAGCACCACTGCTGCCTGGAAATACCCCTGGAGAAAATCCCTGCCATGGCTGGGAAGTGACCAGAAGTTTCTGTCCCTGGGGGATGGGAAGCACCATATGCACTGATGTACCTAAAATGGGCCAAAAAGCAGGGCCAGGACTGGGCAGGGAGAGCCAGGCCAGAGGCCAGGCAGAGCTGGGGCTCCTCTTGCCAAGCCTGTGTGCCCTGCAGCCCTGAGGGCACCCTGGAGGACTGAGAGACAGGGTTTGAAAGGAAGCATCCTCCTCCTCTGCTGCTGCTGCTCCAGCCCATGAGCTGGGAAGTCCCTGGGTGTGGGTTAAATGCATTTTGTGCCTGTCCCAGATCAGGCTGGTTCCTGTAAAACCTGGTGAAACAGGCTCTGGGGAGCTTTATCACACACCTCCCCAGTCAAGCCTGTTGAGTTTATGACTCAACAGGTTTTGGTTTTATTTTTTAAGTTATATTTAATTCCTTCACTGCCTATCCTGCTCCTTCCCCAGGTGCACTCAGACACTTCACCCACCAGTGGGAGTTGTCTCCCCAGCAGGGCTGAGATCACAACCACCCAGTGCCCAGGCTGGGGAGGGCACAGGAACAGCAGCACCAGTGAGGGCCCCGGGGATGCCCCACACTGCAGGAGCCTCAGCAAGGCACTGAGCCCAGGCTCAGCAGCCACCATCCTGCAAGGATGCTGTTGCAAAGCACAATGCACACTGCAGCTGTGCAAGGCCCCCCTGTGCTGCTGGAGGGGCTCAGGATGCCTGAGGAGCAGCTCTGGGCATGGCTGCTCCTCAGACCCTTCCTTGAGGCCCTGGGGGAGCTCCAGGCTGTTTCCATTCCTGCAGTGAGACTGGAGGATGGCAGTGAGGACAGAAAGTGCCAAATGCTTTTGTGCCTGGGCTAGGGGGTGCTGCTCCAGCTCCTGCAGCCATTCAAGCTCAGGGACAGGGGGCTCATCACCCCCACAGGCTGCAGCACCCACCCTGCAGCCCTGGTGTGGCCCAAAGCCCTCTGGAGCCTGCCTTGGAGCATGGCACTGCCAGGATGGGCATTGTGGCAGTTGGGGAAGCAGCTGCTCCATGGCCTGGGCAACTCCTTCCCTGCAGCTCATAGATGTGGCTCCCCTGCATGGTGCAAAGCCTCCACCAGTACAGCCTCTGACAAAACCCTCAGTGCAGGGCAGCCACCGAACAGGCTGGTGCCAGGAAACCCAGCAGGAAGTGGAGCAGCTCTCTGGGATCACTGGGGGAAGCTGGAAGAGCCCTGCAGGCAACCACTGTGTCAGGACAGCCAGTGAAGGAGGCAAGGGCAGCTCCTCCACACAATGGTTGGGGGTCTGGGACTGTAAAGCCCATCTTGTTCCACCCCTTGGTTCACCATCCCAGGCTGCTCCAAGCCCTGTCCAGCCTGGCCTTGGACACTTCCAGAGGTGGGGCAGTCACAGCTGCTCTGGGCACCTGTGCCAGGGCCTCACCTCCCTCACAGGGAAGAATTCCCTCCCAGAATCCCATCTAACCCTGCCCTCTGGCAATGGAAGGCCATTCCCCTGTCCTGGCACTACAGGCCCTTGTCCAAAGTCCCTCTTCAGCTCCCTTGGAGCCCCTTTAGGCCCTGGAAGGGGCTCTGAGGTTTTCCCAGAACCTTTTCTTCTGCAGGCTGAATATCCCCAGCTGCCCCAGCCTGGCTCCAGCCCTTCGAGCATCTCTGTGGCCTCCTCAACTTCTTCAAGGAGCTCCACACCTTTCCTGTGCTGGGGGGGGGGGTCTCACCAAAGTGGGGCAGAGGGGCAGAAACTCCCCCTCACCCTTTTCCCAGCTGCTGGGGAGAATTCTCAGCTGCTGCCCACTGCAGGGAGGTCTGAGAGGACCACAGCAGCCTGGACTACCCTGGCCAAGGCAGCAGGAAATGCAGGCCAGGTTCGTTGGCACTTTCCCAGCTTCGAAGTTTTGATCGGAGCTCGGTTTTTTTACCAACAGGAAATTGCTGCTTCCCCAGCCCAACTGCCACAATGCCCATCCTGGCAGTGCCATGCTCCAAGGCAGGCTCCAGAGGGCTTTGGGCCACACCAGGGCTGCAGGGTGGGTGCTGCAGCCTGTGGGGGCGATGAGCCCCCTGTCCCTGAGCTTGAATGGCTGCAGGAGCTGGAGCAGCACCCCCTAGCCCAGGCACAAAAGCATTTGGCACTTTCTGTCCTCACTGCCATCCTCCAGTCTCACTGCAGGAATGGAAACAGCCTGGAGCTCCTCCCAGGGCCCCAAGGAAGGGTCTGAGGAGCAGCCATGCCCAGAGCTGCTCCTCAGGCATCCTGAGCCCCTCCAGCAGCACAGGGGGGCCTTGCACAGCTGCAATGTGCATTGTGCTTTGCAACAGCTGATGCTCCCATTTCAGTGGATAATGCTGCTTCCAGCTGTGACAATCTCCCTTTTCTCATGGGGGACAGCTGCTGGACCCTGGGAGCACTGGCCCCTGAGCACTGCATTCCCCTTTGACTTTGCTCCTGCTTTGCAAGGGATGAGCTGCCCTTGCATTGAAATCTGAGCTCTCCTACTCTTTTAAGGACTCCAGAGACCACCCTGAGACCCAGGAGGGGAATGAAGAGTGTGTGGTGAGCTGCTCCCAGCCCTGGCTCCTGCAGAATGACAGGGCATGGACAGACACAGGAGCACCACGTGCTGAAGGCCCCTCAGAGCCAGGCAGCTCACACAGCACCACTGGGAAATGCAGAACAAAGCGTCTGGGAGAGCTCCTGCCTGGCCATCCCACTCCAGGCACCACTCAGCAGCAGTTTCCCCCACACCAGGTGCCAGAGTCACTCCAGGCAGGAGGATTTTCCTGGGCAGCAGCCAGAGGAGGTGAGCAAGGAGCCAGGGGCTACCAGAGCATGGCTGGCTGGAATTACGTCCTGTCGGTGGCTGGAATTACTCGGGGCCTTGCGGGCAGACCCGTGTGGGTAGGCTGACTCACAGCCACCCACTGGTGAGCTCACACCCTGGGTTTTACAGCTCAGGAGGCTGTGGAACTGCCAAGATGTCCCTTTGCTTCCCCAGCACCTGCTTTGGCCACAGCAGAGTGCAGGGAAGCCTGGCACACACAGGGATGGGGGTGCTCAGAAATGCCAACGTCGTGTCTCCAAGAGCCTGTCCCTGTCCCCCACCCTCCCCGGGCACAGCAGTGAGGTCAGAGCACAAACAGCACCAGAAAGGATCCCTGGATCCTCTCCCTGCACTGCAGCTGGGAAGCAGCACGGCTTTCTCTCCTGGGGGAGATCCCTCAGCTCTCAGCTTCACCCAGCACCACAGAGCTCTGTGGGTGCTCAGGGGCTGACACGGCACCCAGAGAGTCCCACAGGCCAGCTCTCCCCAGCACCCTGCCCTGCCCACAGTCACCCTGCCATGACCACAGCCACCCTGCCATGACCACGGCCACCCTGCCATGGCCACGGCCACCCTGCCATGGCCACGGCCACCCTGCCGTGGCCACGGTCACCCTGCCATGGCCACGGCCACCCTGCCCCGCCCACAGTCACCCTGCCATGGCCACCCTGCCGTGACCACAGCCAACCCGCCATGGTCACAGCTACACTGCCATGGCCACAGCCACCCTCCAGGGCGCTGCACACTCCGGCTGGGGCTGCAGCCCCTCCCTCAGGAGTCAAGAGCTGCTGTAATGAGCATCGGGACCACAAACCAGGAGCTCTAGCAAACCCTCCAACCACCTCAGCCTCATCAGCACCCACTCTCCTTCACAGCGCAGTGGAACACCACAACAAGCCCCCCATCCCATGCTGTGAATTGGGAGCTGAGTGCTCTATCCCAGTACAAGCCCCAGCTCTCTGTCCCATAAACTGGGAATTGAGTGTTCTATCCCAGTACAATCCCCTCTCCCCCATCCCCTGGATTGGGAATTGAGTGTTCTATCCCAGTACAACCCCCTCTCCCCCATCCATGAACTGGGAATTGAGTGTTCTATCCCAGTACAACCCCCACTCCCTCCATCCCCTGGACTGGGAGCTGAGTGTTCCATCCCAGTCCAAGCCCCAGCTCCCGGGGCTCAGACCGGGCACGGGCAGCAGACCCACCTTTGAAGAGATAATCGTACTCATCGTCCTTGGCCCGCATCTCGCCCAGCACGACAGCCCCGCTCCCACTGGGCCAACTGGGATTTCCGGCCCTTACCCAGCCCTGCCAGGGGCTGTCCCCAGCCACCCAGTGGTGGCCACAGCCTTTCCTG
Organism: Serinus canaria; assembly: GCF_022539315.1. Taxonomy (NCBI): domain Eukaryota; kingdom Metazoa; phylum Chordata; class Aves; order Passeriformes; family Fringillidae; genus Serinus; species Serinus canaria. The sequence continues at coordinate 11,449,307 of NC_066338.1, forward strand.
CTCCGCACCCATTGGCGGCCGGGGCTGCCCGTCACACTCAGGTGTGCTCACCTGGGCCAGGTAAGGGCGGCAGGGACACGCCACCACCTGCGTGCGCTCCTGATGGGGACAGTGCGCCCCCACAGAACCGTGGGTGTGACACGGAGCGGGGCTGGCACGCCGGCTGTGGTGCAAAGGGAAATCGGGTGAAGTCGCGGAGAATCCAGCGGGAATTATCCCGATCCCGAGGGGTTTCAGATAACCGGCAGAGGCTGCGTCATCCTTTGAACTAATAAAGTTCAAACAAGGGACCTAAACTGGGAAAGGCTGCATGGGGAGGGGGCACAGGGGGCATGGCTTTAGGGTGGGAGAGGGCACAGGGGGCATGGCTTTAGGGTGAGAAGGGGCACAGGGGGCATGGCTTTAGGGTGAGAGGGGGCACAGGGGGCATGGCTTTAGGGTGGGAGGGGCACAGGGGGCATGGCTTTAGGGTGAGAGAGGGCACAGGGGGCATGGCTTTAGGGTGAGAGGGGGCACAGGGGGCATGGCTTTAGGGTGGGAGGGGGCACGGGGGCATGGCTTTAGGGTGAGAGGGGGCACAGGGGGCATGGCTTTAGGGTGAGAGAGTGCACAGGGGGCATGGCTTTAGGGTGAGAGGGGGCACGGGGGCATGGCTTTAGGGTGAGAAGGGGCACGGGGGGCATGGCTATAGGGTGGGAGGGGGCACAGGATGAGCCCAGCCTCAGGGTGGGAGGGAGTGCAGGGTGGGAGGGAGTGCAGGGGGGCCATGGCATCGGGATAGGAAGGGGCACAGGGAAGCCGTGGCATCCTGCTGGGCTGCTTTGGAGGCCATGATCTTCAGCACATTATGAAGGTGGGGACCCAGGGCGTCGACCACAAACACGCAGGAATTCCAGCTCAGTAAATCTGCATTTCACAAGTCCTTTAATGATTGCGTCACGCCCCTGCTGGACACAGAGCTGCTCCCTGCCCCATGGCACCGGGCCCTGCTGGGACAGCCAAGGGCTGAGTGCTGCCACTTCACACCCGAGAGCAAGTCCCTGACGGGCCACACACCTGTAGTCAGCCTCATCCTCAGTGCACGGCACAGGGTGGCCCTACAGGAGCAACCCCAGGGCCAGAGGTACTCAGAGAGGCTCCTGTTGCTGGCATCATCCTTCCCAGAACCTACTGACTTCTTCCCCAGAGGTGCTTCAGGGGTGTCCTGGTCATTTTGCCCTGCAGGTCCAGAGGGGCTGAAACGGTGCGTGACAGTGGCGATGCTAATCAGGGCCCAGCAAAAAATGCAACAGAGAGAGAAGAGCTCTGGGAACTGGTGCTTCTCACTGTTTATGGCACAATTTGGCCCCTGTCCAGGCTGCTGGACCCCACTGCACCAGGACAGGGGTGGCACTGCAAGCAGGGTGACACCAGCTTGTGGTGGTGGCCACTGGTGTGTCCCGGGGTTGTGGGGTTCCCTGGGGACTTCCTGGGGTGCTCAGAGGGCCACGCAGCACGGGCGCCTCTCTGCCTGTGCTGGGGTTGTGCTTGCAGGGTTCTCACTTGCAAGTGACACCGTGTTGCTTTGGCTGCTCCTCTGCTTCTGCTTCTGCACTTTGTAGAAGATTTCTGCAAAAGAAGAAGTGCTGGGGTGTCTGTGTGTCAGCCAAAGCCCCCTGGGCATGCAGGGACAGCCTCAAGCCTACAGCCCCCACTGCTCAGTGTGCTGGTGGCTCTCCTTCACCTCTACACAGCACAGGGGTGACTTGAGGGTGGCAAGGTGTGGAGGGATAGAATGTAAGAGAAGGGTGCAGAAGGCAATCTCAGCCCTGAGAAGCTGTAGCTGTACTAATTACCAAAGATCAGGAGCAGGCCTGCCCTTAATAAGCCACAGCTGTGCCCAATAAGGAGGAGTGCTATAAAAGAGTGGGTTAGATGGTCAAGAAGACAGCTGGAGTTTGTTGGCCGTGCTCTGAGGAAGAAGGAGTCAGTGCTGTGAGTAGCTGCCCACGAGAAATCACCAAGAACGTATGGAACTTTTGCAATAAGATAAAAACAGCAAGGGACAAGGCGTGCATCCCTGCGGCGCTTGGGGAGCACCCTGTGCTTGGGCCATTTCCTCTTGCCCAACCTGGGATTAGTGCTTCACCCTGTGCTGGGGCTGGCAGCTCACAGGGCCAGGCTGGCTCGGCATGGCATGGCATGGAATGGCACTGCACAGCTTGGCATGGCACAGCATGGCATGGCACACCTCACTGCTCGGATGCTGCTGGCTGCCATTCCTGGAGAGCTGCTCTTGGACTCCATCCCTGGCCCCCCAGGTCCCCACAGCTGGTTTGGCAGGATGCTGGATACACTAAGTCATGAGCCCAGGACAACAGGAAGGAGACTGGAGATTACGGGGGAGAAGCAGCTCCTGGGGCTTCAGGGATGCCCAGGGGCCGTGAGAACAAAGCTTCGGGTGTGGGGAGTGAAACACCCAGCACCAAAGGCTGAAAACCAAAGCAGACAGAAAGACAACACCAAGTAGAGCAGGGAGAGAAGTGCTGCACATCATGTGCCCAGCCCTGCATCCTTGGGAAAGGGACCCCGCAATGCCCTGGGACATGGAGCACCATGGCACCAGTGCCTGTACCCTTCAGGATGGTCTCAAATGCCTCCTCAACATTGGTGGAGTCCAGCGCCGAGGTCTCAACGAACAGCAGCCCGTTGTTGTCTGCAAGGAGAGGAGACCCCTGAGATGATGCAGACCCCAGTGAGGATGTGGCTCCAATCTGGAGCACCTTTAGAAGTGTTCAGGTGCCTGCATTGGTGCAGTTCCATGCTGTTGGGGAGGTTCTCAAGCCCCCAGCCCCGTGGGGGGTGCCAGCCTGTACCTGCAAACATTTTTGCCTCCTCCATGGGCACCTCTCGAGCCTGTGCAAGGTCGGTCTTGTTCCCCACCAGCATGACAACGATGCTGGCCTCAGCATGGTCGTAGAGCTCCTTCAGCCAGCGGTCCACCACATCATACGTCTGGTGCTTGGTGATATCAAACACCACCAGGGCACCCACAGCCCCCCGGTAATACCTGTGACAGAACCCCACCATCATTCCCTGCTCCAGATCCTCCCCTGCATCCATCCTCACCCATGGGGCTGCAGCCCAGCCCCAGGGGAGGCAGGCTCAGAGTCCTTACGCGGAGGTGATGGCACGGTAGCGCTCCAGCCCGGCCGTGTCCCAGATCTGAGCCTTCACTGCGGCGTCCCCCACCAGGATGGTGCGCGTGGAGAACTCCACGCCGATGGTGGTGCGGCTGTCGTGGTTGAACTCGTTGCGGGTAAAACGAGACAGTAGGTTTGTTTTTCCCACCCCAGACTCCCCAATCAGCACAACTGTGGAAGGAAGGAGAAATCTCACTGCCCTGCCCCAGCTACCAGCACTGGTTGCATGGGCATTGCTCACTGTCCGGTGACCCTAGAGTGGTGGCAGAGGCTGGGCAGATGCATGCGTTTAACCCCTGGTGGGGTCACTCATTCAGCAAACAGGGTCCCTGTGGGAGCTCAGCTGTGCTCCCTAGTGCTGGTCGGGGGGGGTCATGGCTACTGGCCTCTGGACAGCAGGAGCAGGGCAAGGATATTGTGAGCCCTGGGTCACCCTGCTGCAGTGGGCACCCAGGACAGGTGGCACACCAGAGCCTGTCTGTCCCCACTTGCCCAAAGGGAGCACTGAGCCCCAGCAGAGTCCAGCCAATAGTACCTGGCAGTGACCAGGAGGGCCCAACGCACTCAGCATGGGAGGTGTGAGGCTGTGCCCCCATTTCTCCAGCTCAGCTTTGACCCCCATGTCCTCTGCATGTGCCACTGCTCAGGTCACTGCACTGAAATGACTTTTCAATACCCACTTCTCTTGGAGCTTGCAGGCTCTCGTGGCATTTGTCTCACACACTCAGCCCCTGCTTTCACAGCCCCCCTATCCCATAAGAGCAATTTTCCTGGCACTGCACACCTTCAGCCTTGGGGTGAGTGTGGATCTCCCCGGGTCTCTGCGGACCTTGCTGCCCTCACCAGCCCTGGCTGGCCTCGCTGCTGTCAGCAGACCGTGCCTGCCCCCAGTCCCCTGACCCTCCGTAGCTCCCGGTGCCCACCACAGCTGCGGGGATAGTCAACAATGCCCCAGCTCAGGACACAGCCGCCCTGCGGGAAGGGCACCCTCGTTCCCTCCCCGCAGCCCCTGGATTTCTGCTCCCCTCCTTCTGGGTAAGGAGGGCTCGCATGGAGCGCAGGACTCACCCTTGAAGACAAAGTTATAATCCTCCTCGGCGCTGCCCATGTCGCCCCGGCCGCCGCCCGCCCTGCAGGGCCGCCCTGCCTTTCCTCCTTCCCGCTGCCAAGCCCCGAGCACACGGCGGGGCGGGCCGGGCTCCCGGAGGCACCGAGGGAGGGCACGGAGCGACCGAAGGTTCCTCTCTGCCGGGAGCGAGGGGTGTCCGGGACAGCGGAGGGTCCGGGACAGCGGGGCGAGAGGCCGAGCTGGCGACAGCGCGGCCGCTTGACTCAAGGGGTGGGACTGGGTGTCGCAGCGCAGGTTGGGCAGGTAGTGTCACCCATGGGACCGTCACGGGGCGGCTGGAGGAGGAGCCAGGACACGATCCGGTGTGCGGGCAGGCTGGGGCGGCGAGGGCAGCACCGGCACCGGCAGCACGGGCAGAGTGGGCACGGAGGGTGCGAGGGCAGCACCCGCAGCACGGGCAGAGTGGGCACGGAGGGTGCGAGGGCAGCACCGGCAGAACGGGCAGAGTGGTCACGGTGGGTGCGAGGGCAGCACCGGCAGCACGGGCAGAGTGGGCACGGAGGGTGCGAGGGCAGCACCCACAGGACATGGAGGCATCACGGGCAGCGCTGCAGGGACGGTGTTGCCCTGATTTTTTAAGATTTTCTAAGCCTTCTGATGTTTACATTCTTGTAACAAACTTTCTCACACACTTTCTGTAAATAACTTATTGTTTTGCATTCTTTATGGAGGAGGAGAAATTTGATGGATTGTTGCATTGTCCAGTGTCATTGGAGAGGTGGCACTGTCACCCTCCAATCCACTGTCACTTTTGGAAATCTATAAATTTGAAGTCAGAAAATAAACGTCCCTTTTTTGCCTTGAGAACAGCGGTGTGTGCGTGTCGTGTTATTTGGTGTCCTATAGTGACAGGGAGGGTGCGAGGGCAGCACAGGCAGGGCACACGGGACACGGGGGGCATCACGGGCATCACAGGAGGGTGGCACAGCCGGGACGGCAGCATGGGGAGGGAACGGGTGCGATGGCATCGGGGGCAGCAATGGCAGCAAAGGCAGAGCAGGAGCGGGGGGCACTGCGGGGTGAGGTGGGATGGCAGCGAGGGCAGCTGTGCCAGGAGCAGAACCCCCGCTCAGCCCGGCTCCTGCCGCTCTGAACGTTCCCTCGCCTCTGCTGCCATCGTGTGAAAGCCAGGGAAATAGGGATGGGAAGGAGCCCCCACCACCCCCAGCTATCCCAACGTGACCAGCAGGGCTGTGCCAGGGCTCGGCTCCCTCTCCTTTAACAACAGCCCCTTGCAACTTCTTGTCTTTCCCCGGGGCAATGGGCACCCCCCAAACACTGCCCAGTCCAGCTGTGTTACGCCTCAGCTCCCCCAAACAGACACAATGGACACAAGCATCAAACACACTTTATTCACCCCAGCTTCTGCATTCCTGCCACCTCATTTTTCAGACCACACTGGAGCCCTGGGATGCCCGTGGGGCCACTCATGCCCAACCCACGGTGCTGATGGTGATGCTGTCAGAGCCCAGTGGCACCTCAGGGCCCTGCTCATGATGCAGCCACCTGTGTGAGCGGCTCCTCCAGGTACTGGACCAGAGCCTGTGCCTGTAAGCAGAGAATGGCGTGAGCCACGCTCAGGTGGGTTTTGCAACACATGTGCCCACTGCCCACTTGCTTATTGCAATTTATGTTTCAGTTTAGAACCTTAAAAAGGTGTCATGCAGTGCCTGGGCAGGCACGACGGACACAGGAGTCTCTGCAAGGTGCAAAGAGTGGCCCAGGCACCGCAGCTGCCTCCAGCCCTTCCATCCCAATGCTCCTCAACAGCTCCTCCCCACACCAAAGCAGAGATGCAGCCCTGCAGACTGCCCAGCCCTTACCTTGGCTTTCAGCATCCCAAATCCGACTGTCTCCTTGGCGTACATGCAGAGCAGCAGGTTTGCCACCCGTGTGATGGCCACTCGCCCCTCCTGCCCAGGGAGAAACAGCACCTTTGCACCCCAGCTTGGCCTGGAACCCAGCAGGGTCCTGGCACCACAGGCACGTCCCCAGGGAGGGCAGGGCTGGCTCCAGCCCCACATACCATGCAGTCCATGAGGATGAACTTGAGGTTGTCCTCATTGAACGCCTGGTGCCCGTTTTTGTCGTAGGCCACCCAGATGTTGCTGGCGATGGCCGCAGTGACCCTGGCATCAGTGTCCCCATAGCCCGAGTAGGCAAGCAAGGAGCCCTCGTTGTTCAGCAGCCTGGCAAGGATATGGTAGGGCAAACGGATGCCTCTAACACCAGACCTCCTTTCAGCACCAGGGGAAGAACAAACTCCCCCACGACCAGTCCCAACACACTCCCACTGTGCAGGGGTTTGGCAAGGGGTGGGGGGCTTCAAAGCCAGAAAGCTCTGCAGTGTCCCCAGGCCTGAGCAAGGCAGTGCAGGGCTGTGGTGGATCTGTCTGTTGAAGCAGTAGGACCTGCCACAGGCTGGCATGAGCCTTGGGAGACAAAGACTGTGCACAGCCCCAGTTCTGTGCATGGCCCTTGCATTCTGCACAAGGCATCCCAGCACCAGACATCAGGAGTCCCACACACTGGGCACAATGCCAGCAGCATCTGTAGCCCAGCTCCATGCAGGGTGCGTGGTCCTAGTCCCACACCTGCCTCTGGAAGGGCCCAGCCCCTCGCCTTCCTCAGGCAGGGACAGGGAGCATCCCTGGGCAGGGGCAGGGGCAAAGAGCATCCCCGGGCACGGGCAGGGGCAAGGAGCATCCCGGGGCAAGGAGCATCCCCGGGCAGGGGCAGGAGCAAGAAGCATCCCCAGGCAGGGGCAAGAGCAAGGAGCATCCCCCACCAGGCAGGGGCAGGAGCAAGGAGCATCCCCCCCCAGGCAGGGGCAGGAGCAAGGGAAACGAGCATCCCCAGGCAGGGGCAGGAGCAAGGAGCATCCCCAGGCAGGGGCAAGGGAAAGGAGCATCCCTGGGCAGGGGCAGGGGCAAGAAGCATCCCTGGGCAGGGGCAAGGGAAAGAAGCATCCCCGGGCAGGGACAGGGGCAAGGAGCACCCCCGGGCAGGAGGCAGGAGCAGAAGCAGGGGCTGGGGAAAGGCAGGCAGAATCCTTGGGCAGGGGCAGCATTCCCAGGGCAGGAGCAGGGAGCATCCACTGGTGCAGGGACAGGGGCAGCATGGCCGAGGCAGGTTCAGGGACATGGGCAGGAGCAGGAGCAGGGTCTGGAGCAGGAGCAGGGACGGGGGAATGGCACGCAGCATCTCCGGGCAGGGGCAGCATCCCCTGGGGCACGGAGAGCGGCAGTACCTGGTGGGTACTGCCTACCATCGGGGTAGGTACGAGGGAAACAGTCCCGAGCAGGGAAAGCATCTCCCCGCAGCGGCGTCACCCCGCATCACGGAGCGCCCGGTGCCCGCTCGGGGAAAGCCGCCCCCCACCCGGCCCCCCGCACTCACAGCGTGCTCTGGACGCCGCCGGTGTTGGCCTGGCTGAGCACCTGCGTCAGGGCCTTGGGCCGCAGCATGGCCGCCGCCGGCACCGCGGGGCGGGGGTGCGGCCGCGCCGGGCGGGGCCGTCACGGGCCGCGCCGGACCCGGAGCATTCTGGGGGCTGTAGTCCCGCCCGGGCCCCGCTGCTGTCCCCGCGGGCGCCGGGACTCCAGAGGGGCCTCGGCAGCAGCAGGGAGGGCGGGGCAGGCGCGGGCCCTCGGTGACCGCGGGGATCGGGGATGGGGCCGGTGAAAGAGGGGTCGGTGGAGGCACCGGCGGGGCCCTGCAGGCTGCACCCCCTCCCCAGGCTCTGGCCGCCTCTTTCCGCTCCCGTTCCGCCTTCGCGCTCCGCTCCGTCCGCCCGCCCCCGCGCTGCCGCTGTTCCTCCGGGCCGCCGGGAGGCGCTGTCTCGGGCCGAGGAGGCGCTGTGGCGCCGCTCCCGGCTCTCTGTGGTGGCGGTGGCCCGGGCTGGCGGCGGGCGGCGAAGATGGCGGAGCCGAGTGGCGGCGGCGGCGGCGGCGGCGGCGGCCCCGGCCCCGGGTCTGGCGGGGAGGGCCAGGCAGGGCCCGGCGGGGCGCTCATCCGCGTAACCGTGAAGACCCCCAAGGACAAGGAGGAGATCGTCATCGCGGATGGCGCCTCCGTGCGCGAGGTGGGGGCGGGGGCAGGCCGGGGAGGCGGAGAGGCCTGGGGGGCGCTGCCGCGGGTGCTGAGGGGCGGGGGCGGCTGGTCTGCGGGGGCTGAGGGATCGAGGGGTGCGCTGAAGGGTTTTTGAGAAGGGACCTGAGTTTGGGGCCGGGGAGGAATTTTGGGCGCGCGTGAGGAGCGGGGGGAAGGGTGCTGTGGGCTGGGGGGCGGTCAGAGGGTCCGAGGAGCCTCTTGGAGACCCGGATCAGGGCTGGGGCTGCGTTCGGGGGCTTTTCGGGGCAGCGCGGGCCTTTGGGCCTTGCTGGAGCCAGGGTGGGAGGGAGCGGGGAGATCTGAAGGAGGGCGGGTGCTAGAGGCCTTTGGAGGGGTCTGGAGGTGGTCTGGGGGGGCTCACCTGCGGGAGGAGTCGTAGGTGTCGAAACCACAATAGTTGAGGGACTCGGAGAGCGGCTTTGGGGATGGTGGCAGTGGGAGGGATGTGAAGGACCGGGTGGGGTCTGGGGGCGGGGGAGAGTGTTCCTTGAGCGGAGGGGTGGGAATAATGCTGGGATTGTGGGCAGAGGTGCGGGGGGGCTGCCGGGGGGACATCTAGGGGTCCTGGCGTACATCTGGACTTCTCTGGATGCAGATTCCGCGGGCGAGGGGCCGGGCAGATGTTTGGGGCCAACGTTGGATGAGGTGGAGGAAAGGAAACATCGGGTGGGCTGGGGTGGGGGGGTTGTGCACCTGCTAGGGAGCGGGAGAGGACTGGGATTGCCAAGAGCTGCGTTTAGCAAAGGCTGGGATTGGCAGGGGCGGGCTCTAGGGCTGGTCCTGGCATTGAGGAAGTGGCAATGCCCACTGGGACAAGGTGTCATGGGCTCTGCGTTTGTCTGGCTGCACACTTTGGTTGGGCGTAGGGCACGAGGTCGGTGTGTGAAGGGCCTGGCAGGGATCTCTGGGCAGCAGTTCATGCTGTGGGCAGGGGCTGTGCACGTGGGGCCCTCCTGATCCTTTCCCTCGGGGAGTCCCTTGGTAAGGGGGGTGTGGAGTGATGGCTTTGTGGAGGGAGGGCACAGACAGGGTGATCTGGGGCCAGGGCTGTCTGTGTCCTGCCTTACTTTTAGAGTTCTGCTGCAAAGACTGCGAGCTCTGAAACCAGCATGTGTTTCACTCTCCATCCTGGCCTTCCCCTCTGAATTCCCTTTAGTTTGTGTTTTCCAAGTGCAGGGCTTTATTTCCTCCAAATCAATCTGGGAATGCCCCAGCAGGGCCAGCAGTGAGAGTCTTGCTTGCAGGTGTAAATCCCAGCACAGCACTCAGTAAGAAAGAGGTGTCCATGCCCTGTGGCATGCTCACAGGGAATTCAGTTGCAGAAATAGGAATTGGAGAAGACCTAGTTTATTTCCATTGGCTGATAAAGGATTATTGCCTTTTCCATAGAGCTCTGTCCTGTATTAAATCAGAGTTTGGCTTTCCTTAGGTAGAAAAAGAGCTCAAATGAGCAGATGAAACCAGTTCAGTCATTCAGCATAAACGGTGTGTTTGGGTTAGGCCTGGAGCACAACTGGTCTGGCTTTGGAAGCCTTCAGCTCTTCTAAAGGAATGGCTCTGTTTTTTCTGAGATTACACAATAGTTTGTGATTTCAGAGCTTGTCTTTGCTTTGGTTTGGTTTTCATTAACAGCTCAGACATCATCAGCACCTGGTGACTGTGTGGTACCTTCATGGGCTCTGAGGGCTGGCCAGTTCCTTGGCCTGCTCCCAGAGTGGATGTGAGCCCTGGAGCTTTATGCTGCTGGTACCAGTCCTTTGCCTGAAAAATGCTGTTTCTTTTTCAGTTCAAAGAAGAGATTTCTAGACGGTTTAAAGCTAAACAGGATCAGCTGGTTCTGATCTTTGCTGGGAAGATCCTGAAGGATGGAGACACGTTGAATCAACATGGGATCAAAGATGGGCTCACTGTTCACTTGGTCATTAAGACTCCGCAGAAGTAAGAGCTTGGTCTTGGGGAGGCTGGGGTCAAATGGGGGTGGGAATAACTGATTGTGATGATCCTGGTGAGCTTTCCCTGCCCCAGCTGTGGCACACAGCAGTGGGGTTTGTCACTAACCTGTCCATGGATGACACAGCTGTAATGGTGTATGGCAGGTACCTGGAGGGGCTGTTCCTTCAACATACTCGTGTGTGTGTGTGTGTGTGTGTGTGTGTGTGTGTCTGCCTTGGAAGAACCCATCAGAAATGGATGCTGGTTCTAGCAAACCAGCAAAAGTTCTAGGAAAAGTTGCTGATACGAGAAATCACTTTCCCAGTGAATTTGTGTTAATACCTGGGTTTTCTGTCACCTCCTCAGGCTCTCTGAGGTGTTACAGGAGGCACACATGCCCTGTGTGGCCCCTGCAGGCACAGCTGCCTAGGCTGGGGCAGGCAGTGGATGCTGTGCAGGCACAGGGTACTATGGGGTTCACTCGTGGGTACACCTGGGCAATTCCCTGTAGGGATGTTGCTCAGGAGCACCACAGACCTCAGGATCCTGCAGGTTTAGCTCTTCCCAGCACTTTCCAGAAGGGTGGTGGGCATGGAAGGCTTTTGGGAACAGCTGCTGTGCTTTAGTTGCAGCCACATTTCATTGATCTTGGAAGGCCCTTCTCAGCCGTGCCTCAGGCTCTGGGCACAGTGAGCCCCAGCTCCCAGGAGCTCCAGGGCTGTGTCTCTGTGCAGTTCTGCTGTCCCTGGAGGAGCTGCATTAATCAAGAGAGGTTCCCCCCCCTTTTTTTTTTCCCACCTGTTCTTTTACAACCACAAGGAAGTTTGCTGCCAGGTTTTGCAGCCTCTCCTTGGATTCTGCCTCTCCAGGTAGCCTGAGAGCCTGGTGCTGTTTCTGCTGTCTCCACTATAAATGTGGTATTGGTGAACCATTTCAAAGAGGGAGTCATAGCTGTCCTGGGCTGCTCATTTTTCTCCTGCTAATAGTCCTAGAAGAGTGTTTACTGAAGACATTACATTCCTGTGGGAAGAGGCTGAGTGAAACCAAGTGCCCTTTCTCTGGCTTCCTTCTTCCTTTCTTGTTCAGCTTCCCATTTGCTTTGTTTCCCTACTCTTTGCTTCTCTCAGTGGCCAGTGATTTTCAGCAGCAGTCAGGTTAGTCTGGACAGTGGACAGGGGCCTTCAGGGTTGATTTTTCAGGTTCTAGAAGAGTGAAAAAGGAAAGGGAGATAGAGAAAAAGAACAATTATTGGTTTGGGAAAAAAAAATCAGGAAATAATTGTTCTTACTGTCAGAGGTATAATAGCATTATTGAGGTGAGTAAAGTGAATTTTGTGGTCTAATTTAATGAAAGCTCTTCAGCACTAGTCCAGGGCTCACTGTCATGACTGCAGAGGCTTCAGAAAATCTTTAAATGTACTCCTCCAAATTCCTGTAACACTCTTGAGGAGTAACTGTGGTAAGAAGGTACTAACCTGGGTTGGTGCATTCAGCAAAGCTGATGTCCAGCACCTCCTGCGTGGTGGCTTACAGCACAGTGTCTGTGTGGGTGGGTTAAAAGAAACTCCAGACAACTTGTGCTGGAGCAGGAGCCTTGCATCAAGGTGCAGCCAGTGGCAGAGCTGGGAATTTGGAGTCAAGCTGGCCAGAAACTTTCCATGGCTTTGTGAGACAGGTGCTGGCTGCCTCGTGCCTCAGTTTCCCTCTTTGTACAGTAATGCTGATGCTTCTTTTTGCCCCAGAAGCACTGATAGGAATATTCAGAAGTGAACATTGTTGTTTACCCCAAGCACTAGCCCTGCTGTAACCTCCTGTGGTTTCTGTGGGAGCAGCAGAAGGATTTTGCTGTTTGAAGCACACTCATTGTTAAGGATATGGCTGCAGTAAATAGTTCAGTGGGATTCAAGGAAGAGCTGGATACAACTCAGGGTAAGACCCGTCCAGGCGCTCTGCGTGGGCCAGGACATGTCAGGGGCTGCAGTGCTTCAGGATGGGAGGCAGATTCCAGCAAATGGAAGGCATCTGGGAGCACAGCTGTGCATCAGTGCAGGCAGACGTGGGGTGGAAGCTGGGCTGGCTGCTGTGCTGGGAGCCCGGTCACCGTAGGGTGCACATCCAGTGTCCCTGCAGAGAGCTCCCCTTGCCCTTCCCCAGGACCAGGAGTTTAATACTTTTTATGCTTTGCAGGGTCCAAGATTCAACATCTGCTTCTTCTGCCCCCAATGCTGCTTCTGCCCCCACTGCAAGCCCTTCTTCTCCTGCTGCCCCATCTCAGCCCTCCACATCCAGCAGTGCTGGTCCGGACGCAGGGAGCGGCAGCAGACGGAGCAGTGGGTCGGGGAGCGTGGGAGGTCCTGGAGATGGAGGCCCCAACAGTGCTGCATCCATCCTGTGTAAGTGGGCACTGGGAGAAGGAAGAATTTTCTGGGATTAGACCAAGGAGTTGGGGTTCTTGACCCCTGCTGTTGTCTCTGCCTGCCATGGGCTTTGCATGAGTCACTCCCATGGCACACCTCTGTGTCCCTGCTCAAGGTAGTGCCACTTGGTGAAGAGTGTGTGTGTAGGGATGTCCTTACTCAGAGCTCATACAGGGTACCTCATACAGGGTACCCCTGCATTTGTGGGGATGCAGTTCAGCTGCTGTGCCTGTCCTCTTCTGCAGTTGCTGACAGTTACTGACTCATTCTTCCCGTGTGTTGTTCCCTCTCCAGCTGGCTTCGGTGGCATCACTGGGCTGGGCAACCTTGGCATGGGCTCTGCCAACTTCATGGAGCTCCAGCAGCAGATGCAGCGGCAGCTGATGTCCAACCCGGAGATGCTTTCCCAGATCATGGAGAATCCCTTGGTGCAGAACATGATGTCTAACCCTGACCTCATGAGGCAGATGATCATGGCCAATCCCCAGATGCAGCAGCTCATGGAGCGAAATCCAGAGATAAGCCACATGCTCAATAACCCAGAGCTCATGAGGCAGGTGAGTCACACCAGGGCTCAGTAAAGAGTGTTGAGGAGAGTCTTTGTGGACCAACATCAGTGTCTGCACTGCAGAGGAGGAGTGGGAATGCCAGAGCAGTGGTTTTGGAGATCTTTTCCTTCCTGCTGTGAGCTCCCCACAAACAGATGGTGGTCTTGAGTTATGTGAATACTAAATACTCAACCCACATCCTTGCAACTCTTTTCTTCCTTCCAGAGCTATTGAATTCATGGTGTATTGGGAAAAAAAGGGATGCTGGGATTTTCCTAGCAAGGCTACTGTGTTGTGATTCAGGAATGGGAGTAAAAACAGTGCTGGAGAAGTGAAGCTACTGCAAAAGCTCTTTGTTTCTCTCTAGTCCTCTTGACAGATTATGTAGAGACTCCAGAGCTGTACAGTGAATGTTTCACTACCTGTATCAGTGGGGAGCATTAGTGTAGGCTGGGATCCCAGAGGGCTGTCATTTTTCCCTGAGCAGAGAGTACCCATGTCCAAGAGGACTGACTGTCAGGAAGACCAAAAGTTCATGGTAAGGGAATCCTAAGGTGTCAGTGAGAATCTGGGTGTTAATAGCCATTAACAGGACTCTGCTCTTTACTGGGAAGGCTTGTCAAGAGGGCTGTGCTGAACAGGCCTCGTTTGCATCTGCTTCTCAGTCCTTCTGCTTTCAGCTGTGTTGGCCATACATGAAATTCCAGAGCTGCAGGACTAAATTGTGATTAATCTGTACTTGAGCAGTTTCTCAAATGAGACCTGGATATTTTTTGTTCAGGGGAGACCCATCAAAAGTCTGGAGAGGGTGGAAGGATCCACCTTCCTAGTTGTTGTATGTAGTCCATCCAGTCTGAGTGGGAACATATGGGTGTTGGGTGTTTGGATGTCCTGATAGTGCTTAGGAACAGAACAGTCTCGTCGAGCTGAACTGAGGCTGAGAAGGAAGAGAGCTGAGCAAGGCTGGGGAGGAGCCTGGATCCCTGGTCTCTCTTTGCTTGGACAAATGATCTCTTTGCTCTCTGCCTGTGAATTGGGTTTAATTATCCTCTCTCTCTCCTGGGAGAGGAGCTTGAGCTTTCCACCTTTTCGTTCTTCTCCCAGACGATGGAATTGGCTCGTAACCCTGCCATGATGCAGGAGATGATGCGGAACCAGGACCGTGCTTTGAGTAACCTCGAGAGCATTCCAGGAGGATACAATGCCCTGCGCCGGATGTACACGGACATCCAGGAGCCCATGTTTAGTGCAGCCAGGGAGCAGGTATGGCTGTGTTCTGTGAGTGGGGTGTAGTGTGGGAAGGGGGTCTTTCCCTGTCCCCTCTGCTGATGGGGCAGTTTTCCTACAGCATGGCTCCACTCCAGGCAGGCATTGGCCAGAGAACATGGTGCAGTGCCTCTTGTGACATGGGTTGAGATGTCAGAGGAGAGACCTGCTCTGGCTCCTCCAGTCCCCCAGCAGGCTGGATGCCAGCCCTCACTGATAGGCAGGCCCTGTCACTGTTAGCCCAGCCCTCTGCTCACTGGATTAGCTGGAGCCTGACGCCTTCAGAATGGAGCTGGCTCAGGTCCAGCTGGCTGGTAGTGCAGGAGGAGGGAGCACAGGCCTGGCTGCAGAGGGCTGTGCAGACATACTCCAGTCCAGCATTACCTACTGCTATGTCAGGGTGCTGGTTTTACAAGGGCATTTTGAAGCCCTGCATTTGGGAGCTGAATCTGGGGCTGTGGCCACTCCTGAGCCTGGTCTTTTTCTGAGTGAGGTGTGTTGTGGATTGCAGATTTCTCAGGAGGCGGATCATGGCGCATGTTTAGCAAATTCTGGACTTGGCTGAATATGATCGGCTGTTCCCCGGCTTGCTCAGTGCTGGGGTTGGTCTGCTGGGACTAACTGATTCCATCTGTTTCTTTTTTTTTTTTTTTTTTCTTCTCCCTAGTTTGGCAGCAATCCTTTTTCTTCCTTGACGGGGAATTCTGACAGCTCAAGCTCTCAGCCTTTGCGGACGGAGAACAGAGAGCCATTGCCCAACCCCTGGAGCCCCACCCCCCCTGCTTCCCAGAGTCAGGCACCCAGCAGTGAAGGGAGCACGGGCTCAGCAACCACCCAGGGCACCCCAACTGTGTCCAACCCCTTTGGGCTGAATGCTGCCAGCATCGGCGCTGGTACGTAAGGGAGGGAGGAGCTGGAGGGTGCTGCTGGCTGAGCAGGTCACCTAGGCTTCTTGGAGGGCTGGTTCCTCTGGCATTTGAGCCCTGTCTGTGGCTGTTATCCAGAGGAATGGGTCTAGCCTACTTGCAGACACCAATTAATTATTCTGATGCACTTGTTGGATGGTTCCTTTGGGAACTCTGCTGTCCCTGAAGCTCTCAGGAGCAGGAGAATGGCCAGCCGAGCGCTGCCATGGCTGTCCACAGCCCTCTTTTGCTGCTGGCCAGGAGTACAGGCAGTGCTGTCGCCTGTCACATTGTGTTCCCGGCAATGCAGTGGTGCTCAGGCTCATCAGAGGTTTTCCTTTGTCTTCCCTTCCCCTTGCAGGCATGTTCAACAGCCCAGAGATGCAAGGACTCCTGCAGCAGATTTCTGAAAACCCTCAGTTGATGCAGAATATGATCTCTGCCCCCTACATGCGGAGCATGATGCAAACTCTTGCCCAGAACCCGGACTTTGCAGCACAGGTAAAAGTGTTGCAGTTATCTGCTGTTGCCAGGCAGGCCATGAGCTCAGTGTGAGGTGTCAGTCTGCTGCTGGGGTCCAACTGGTTCCTCCTGCAGATGCTGGAGCAGAGTGAATACACAGTTTGGTTGTATTTCTCAATAGCCAGAAGGCAGCCCCAGCTCTGAGCCCAGTGTGTTTTGCAGAGCCCCTAACACAAGAGGTGGCTCTCAGAGGGACATTGGAATGGCCCTTCTCTTTGCCTGTGGCCAAGTGGCCCGTGTTCAACGCTGCTGTCAGGAATTGAGCTGTCCCATTTTGATTCCTCCATAGCAGGGGAGCATGTTGAAAGCCCAGGGAGGGAGTCAGGGGCCCCATGAGTGACCTGTTCTTCATGGCTTAGTTGCATAGGGTTTAACAGCAAGTGGCAGCAACCCTCTGACCCTACCTACATGTGCTGTCTCTTGCTAGATCATGGTAAATGTCCCCCTCTTTGCTGGGAATCCACAGCTTCAAGAACAGCTCCGCCTTCAGCTCCCTGTCTTCTTGCAGCAGGTAAAGGCCTCTGGCTGGCCCTGTGCTGCCCTCAGCCCCTGGCTCCAGAGCTTCTCCCCACTGTGGGACAGGCAGGGTCTCAGCTGCTTGGTTCAATGCACTAGGAAGCATGTGGGCTTGGGGGGCTGGGCTGAGGAAGGAAGGGGGTTGCACAGGGGAGACAAAGAGGAAGAACATGGTTAGAAAAGGTGGTCTGAATTAACTCATCTGAGTTACTGAAAGGTGGACTCCAGATTAGGCTTGTTAAGCTACTTGGAACCCCTGTGTAGACAGTCTCTCACTGTGTTGAGTTTACAAAAATGACACAGTTAATTGCACTAGAGCAGCTGGTTCTTAGGTAAATCAGAATGCAAAGGCACGTGTCCCCAGTTCTAATCTGATTCAGCCAATTCATTTAGGAAACCTGATGTGAGCTCTGTGAGTGTCCCTGCAGGTGAGCCCTGCAGTCTGGAGCCTCGGAGGAGGATCCAGACACGAAGGGCAGCGCTGGCTGCGGGCAAGAGGCGCAGCTTGGCGCCCGCCCGGGTGTGACAGTGCTGGAGCTCTGGCTGCCTGAGCTCTCACTGGTTGGTACCGTGGTGTGTCTCTGCCTTGGTCCCCAGATGCAGAACCCGGACTCGCTGTCCATCCTCACCAACCCCCGCGCCATGCAGGCCCTGCTCCAGATCCAGCAGGGACTCCAGACGCTGCAGACGGAGGCCCCCGGATTAGTGCCAAGGTACGGAGCGCTCCAGAGCAGAACTGCCGTGCCCAGCACCAGCAGGCAGAACTGGCTCTGCATTCATCCAGGAGATCTGCTTAGGGCGGTCTGTCATGGGGACTTGTGCTGGTGTGTGCCTGCAGGCCCCTCTGAGCCAGCTAATTGGCACTTGCTGCTTGCTTGTCCTTCACTGGGAAGTCCTTGACCCTTTGTTTTTGGAGAAAAGGTTTGGAATGCACTTGGTCCTTCCCCCATCCTTTGTTTGCTGCATTTAGTGTGGACTGAACTCAAGAGCTTTATCTCTGGAGAGCAGTATGAGATGGACAGACACACACAAGGCTGGGTGGGTGTGCTGGGGCAGGCTGATCTACCGGCAGTCCTCAGCTCTCTGCTTACTGTCACCACGGGTCATGCTCCATCACAGCAGTTCTCTGCAGGCTTCTGTTAGTTCTGTTCACTCCCAGTGCCATGTGTGACCAGAACATGGATGCAGCTGGTTCAGTTTGCAGAGCTGCCCTGTAGCAGGGCCCTCAGTGAGGGCCAGCCTGGTCATGCCTGCTGGCTGCCCTGCTGCCCCACTCTGGGGGGAAGCCCAATGCCAGCATCCCCCTGAGCATGCTCTGCCTTCCTCTACAGCCTTGGCTCCTTCGGCATGCCCCGGATGCCCCCGTCCTCCACAGGAGGAAGCACAATCCCGGAGAACCCCGTTCCCTCTGCTTCGACGCCGGCCAGTGCCTCTCCAGCTGGGGGTGGTAACCCTCAACAGCAGCTCATGCAGCAGATGATCCAGCTGCTGGCCGGAGGAAGCTCTCAAGTACGTAACACCCAGGGGGTGCTGGCATGGGCAGGGAGGTCTCCAGGGGGGTCCCCACCTCACCCCACTCAGGGTTGTGGTCCCCAACAGTCTCTTGTGGCTGTGGTGCTCTAGGCCAGGTTTGGTGTTGGGGTCTGGCTGACCCTTTGGGGTGTTGAACCCTTCAAGAGGTTTAAGCTCAGTGTGCTGGGGATCCTTCTGCCTGCACTGCTGCCACTGTTCGTACTAAACCAGGACTGACTCTGGTGTGGCTGCTGTGCCACATCCCAGGGGGACATGGAGACTGTCCCCACATGACCTTGAAGCTGAGCTCAGGGTTCCTGCTTGGACTGCTGGCAGTGTTCTCTGACCCCAGGCTCTGTGTGTGCTCTCTGTGTGCTCTCTGACTCCAGGCTCTGTGTGTGTGCTAACTCCAGGCTCTGTGTGTGTGCTCTGTGACTCCAGGCTCTGTGTCCTCTCTGACTCCAGGCTCTCTTTGTGTTCTCTCTGACTCCAGGCTCTCTGTGTGTGCTCTATCTCCAGGCTCTGTGTCCTCTTTGACTCCAGGCTCTCGGGGTGTGCTGACTCCAGGCTCTCTGGGTGTGCCAACTCCAGGCTCTCTGTGTGTGCTCTGTGACTCCAGGCTCTGTGTGTGCTCTCTAACTACAGGCTCTGTGTGCTCTCTGACTCCAGGCTCTCTGGGTGTGCCAACTCCAGGCTCTCTGTGTGTGCTCTGTGACTCCAGGCTCTGTGTGTGCTCTCTAACTACAGGCTCTGTGTGCTCTCTGACTCCAGGCTCTCTGGGTGTGCTAACTCCAGGCTCTCTGTGTGTGCTGACCCCAGGCTCTGCGTGTGCTTTCTAACTCCAGGCTCCGTGTCCTTCCCCTCACAGGCGCAGAGTCCCGAAGTGCGATTCCAACAGCAGCTGGAGCAGCTCAATGCCATGGGCTTCATCAACCGTGAGGCCAATCTGCAGGCACTCATCGCCACCGGTGGGGACATCAACGCAGCTATCGAGAGACTGCTGGGCTCCCAGCCTTCCTAAACTCTGTCCTGCTGCCCCACAGACGTCAGCACATGCATCCATACACATGCACAGGGGATCTTTCCGGAAAGCCCGCCATCATTTTCATATCTGACAGCTGTCCATGTATTTAAAACAAAAAGATACAGCTTAACCCTGACCTTCCTACTAAGTTAAGATTTCATGTTGAAATGCTCTTTAACTGGCTTGTATGTGGATTCCAGTTCTCATCGTGGCCACAGAGACTTCAGATGTGTATTTTTTCCTAAATATGCCCTGTCTCAGACACTCTTCTCTCTCTCTCTAGATGGTAGAGGCGATACTTCTAGTTACTTACCTGAATGATTGTGTTTTGAGTAGCTTGATTTTAACTGTACATGATTCCTTCCCCTAGCCCTCCTTTAAGGCAAATATTTAAAAAATTGAGCCAAGTTTGGGGATTGGTTATTTCTCTCAGTGTCTTATTGGGAATGGATCAAAAGAAAAATTGAAATTACCTGAGAATTTCTGATGTCATTTGTCTTAATGTTTCCTGGGATGAACCGAGCCCGTGTCCCTCACTCACAGGTGCCTCCAATCTCCTGGTAGAGGGTTAGTGGGTGAGAAACCTCCATTTGAAGTGTGGCCTCTTTACACTTTGGGGGTGGTGTAGTGGAACCCGGGGCTGTGCAGCGACCAGGTGTGCTGTTCTTGAGCTTGAGTTGAAGGTGCTGTGCAGAGGAAGGTGTTTGGAAGGTGTGTTTCTGCCCAAGTTGTGTGGTTCCTTGTCAGAGGTGTCCAGGGGCATTGACTCCTGTGCTCAGTGGGCTCAGTTGTACAAGTGTGAAAACTAAAAAGGAAATGGAAAAATGAGCTAACGGTCTTTTCGCTTCACTGGAAAATGTTGAAGTTCATGTTCTTCCCAGTTTAGATCCATCCTCCGCCCCCCCCTTCCATTCTGGTGTGTTTGAATGTTCAGGCTGTCCAAGAGCCTCCCCAGGACCAGCAGGGTGGTATTTCCCAGGAGCCTCCATGGCTGTGTAATTTGCATACACCATTTTTATCAAAAGAAAATAAATGCGCACAACCATCTGTCTCCCTGCATCCCTGTCTCATCCTTGCCTGGGCCACTTCCCAGTTACTTGGGATGAATCTGTGCTGTCCTGTTCCCCGAGCTCAGCTCAGTGCAGGCACGGGGTGTCCCTCCCTCCCTCCTGGCCAGGAAACCTCTGACACTTGAGGAATGCTGCCGTAGCTTCCCAAACACCGGCCCTAAAGTGCCTGGTTGGGAGCTCCCTTTGAACTAGAATTGGCAATTAGCAGCTGTTGGAACTGTTGAGAGCTGGGAGTCAGTGTTATTTGAGTGTTTTGAGTTTCTTTCAGTGTGGGAGGATTGGGCAGAGAGGGAACAGGAGGTTTGCTGCATACCTGTAAAACCTGCTGCACCCAGCTGGAACTGGGATGGATGGGCGTTGGTGTTGCTGAGAGTGTAGGTGGTGGTGGTGGAGAAAACATGGGGCTGGAAACACTCCTGCCTCTGTGTGTACATCCTAATGAGACTGCAATCCCTTGGAGGAGGATTTAGAAAGCAGCTTTAGCCTCTTCTGGAGGCTGTGCACAAATGTGTGCAGTGCTTTGTGCAGCGTCTGCTCACATGTGGGAAGTTTGCACAGAGCTGGGTAGGGATGGGACTGGAGCTCCCCATTGGCACTGGCGAGGTCAGAGCTCTTCCCAAATCTACTGATTGGCCCCTTTGCAGCTCAAAAGAGGCTCCTGAAAGTGCCTGTATGAGCCTTGGGATCTCCTCAGGGTCCCTTGTTGGCACTAAAGTCTGCACAAGCCAGCTCTTGTAAGGAATGTGCTTGTGGGATGGATGGATGGATGGATGGATGGATGGATGGATGGATGGATGGATGGATGGATGGATGGATGGATGGATGGATGGATGGATGGATGGATGGATGGATGGATGGATGGATGGATGGATGGATGGATGGATGGATGGATGGATGGATGGATGGATGGATGGATGGATGGATGGATGGATGGATGGATGGATGGAAGGTGCAAGCAGGGAAGGGAGGGTGTACAGGGTCACAGGGAGTGGGGGTATAGCCCCATGGTGAGTTTGAATCCCTGAGGAGCAAAATTAGTCCCAGCAGTGTTTCTGGCCAGGCAGAAATGGTCCTTGCACCCCCTCAGTGTGTCAGCAAGTGTGACGTGGTGGTGCCAGTCACCACAGTGCAAGGGATCTGTATGTGTGCTGGAACAGGGCCTTGGAGGGATGGAGCAGGTTGGTGACTCCAAAGCTGGCTGGAAATAAGTCCCTGCAAGGGGGAGGGATCCTGCTGCAGTGTGTGCAGATGGCTGTGAAGCACTGAGGGGAGTCCACAGGAGTCTGAGAATCCCAGAAAGGTTCGGGTGGGAAAAGCCCTCATAGCTCATCTCATCCCACACCCCTGCCATAGGCAGGGACTCTTTCCACTATCCCAGGTCGCTGCAAGCCCCATGCAACCCAGCCTTGGACACTGCCAGGGGTGGGGCAGCCACAGCTGCTCTGGGCACCTGTGCCAGGGCCTCCCCATCTTCACAGGGAAAAATTTCTTCCCAATATCCAGTGTAAGTCTTTTGGTTTAAAACCCTCTTTTTGGTTTAAAACCATTTCCCCTTAAGTCATCCTTAACTATCCATATAAAAAGACTTTGTCTATCATTTTAGCAAGTTCTCTTTAACTCCTGAAAGGCCATGATGAGCCCTCAAAGGCCATCCAGGTCTTGGTGTCTCTTGCTTGGTTAAGTGGGAAAATAAATTTATCCTGTCTCTCCATGTTGTAGCATCTGCTCTTGTGCCACTTTGGGATGGTTCCTCCCCTGCTGCCAGCCCAGCAGCCAAGATGCTGAAATAGAGACACAGGGCAGGCTGCAGCCTCTGGTGCCTATCCAGTGCCACCTCCCCCTGCAGCTGGTAGAGCTGCCCATTCCACACCGCTCCAAAGGGCTTTGCTGCACTGCTCTGTACAGGAAGGAGAGTTGGAATCCCAAACCTTTCTGGGATTCTCAAACCTTTCTGGGCCTGCAGCCTCCTCAGGGGTGGGACAGCGAGCCTGGGATCACTGGCACAGGGCTGGGAGGTGGATGCAGCTGGGTCTGGTCTTTGGTACCCACGGGGTGCAGATCCTTCCCAGGCTCTGGAGGAAAAGGAGCTTTGAAGGCTGGTGGGAAGGAGCCTTTGAGTGAGATGTTAATCCCCTCCAGAGCTTTCCCTAATCCCTGGTAATGTGCTGTTCAAAGGCCCACTTCCAAAGGAACCACTGCACTTTCTCACTCCCATATCTCTCCTTCCCCAGGGAATTGCCCAAAGGTGTTCTCACCAACTGTTTCCTCTCATTTTCCTCTGATAAGTAGAATTAATTCTTTTAAAGCATAATGAATGAAGCAATTTCTGGAGCAAGTAGTGGGAAATCCAGCTGATTGATTGGGAGAGATTTCTGCTGTCAAGGATATATTTGTACTTCATTCCTCCCTCTTCCCCTGGAGGGGATCCACAGCCTTTCCCCTCAGTGTCCCAGTGCAACACTTCCAACTTCAAAATCAAACCTCAAAAATGTGGAGGAGAGAACAGTGGCAGGAAGCCAACACCTACATTCCTTTCAATAAACTGGGTTTTTGTTACCAAGTCCCATGGTAGGGGCAGCTTCCTGTGGCCACAGCCCTGACTGTGGAGGGGCAAGTTCAAAGCGACTCAAGAGAACGTCAGTAGGGAAAAACCCTGGGGTTAGGAGGTCATGGGCTAGGGCAGCTTGGAAAATGTGTGTCTGTCTGTCTGTCTGTGTACAGGTCAGCTTTGTGTGTGTCTGTCTGTCTGTCTGTGCACAGGTCAGCTTTCTGTGTGTGTGTGTCTGTCTGTCTGTCTGTCTGTCTGTCTGTGTACAGGTCAGCTCTGTGTGTCTGTCTGTGTGTGCACAGGTCAGCTCTGTGTGTGTGTGTGTCTGTCTGTCTGTCTGTGTACAGGTCAGGTTTCTGTGTGTGTGTCTGTCTGTGCACAGGTCAGCTCTGTGTGTCTGTCTGTCTGTGTACAGGTCAGCTCTGTGTGTCTGTCTGTGCACAGGTCAGCTCTGCGTGTCTGTTTGTGGCACACCCAGCAGGGTTGTGTGCAGGGCTCAGCAGGTGAGGAGGGTGGGAGTAGGAGGTGTGTAGGAGGGGTGGGTGTAGGGTGTGTTACATTCACACACACAAGTGTGCCTGAGTGTGCCCACGTGCCTGTGTGTGACACGGCTGCAGCTGTGGGTACAGGTATGTGTGCACACGTGTGTGCACGGTTTTGTTCGTGTGAGCACACCGACGTGTGTCCGGTGTCCGTGTGTCCCCACGCCTGTGTATCCCACGCCTCCATGTTCATGGGTCGCATGTCACCATGTCCCCTATGTCCCCGCGTTTCCCCTGTCCCCATGTCCCTATTCCTGTCCCCATGTCCGTGTGTCCCCCTGTACCTCTCGCTGTCCCCACGTCCCTATCCCCGTGCCCCGCCCAGCTTTCGGCGCATACTCGGCCCCGCCCCTCGCGCATGCGCACAGCCCTCCCCGGGCGGCCCAGCCGTGACTCCGCCCCGGCCTCGTGTGGCGGTGCCGGGACACGCCGGGACCATCCCCGGGACACAGCGGGACACGCCGGGACCCTCCGGGCCATGAGCGCCCCGGAGCCGCCGGGCCGCGGGATGCTGTTCGCCGAGACCCAGCTGAGGCGGCACGGCTGGCGCCGAGGTGGGGCCGGGCGGGGATCCCGGCCTGTCCCGCCCCATCCCGGCCCCCCCTGAACGCCCCTGGCTGCCCCCAGCCTCCGATCCCCCCGAAAGCCCCCTGTCCCTCCGTGCTCCCCAAGCCCCATCTTCCCCAGCTCCCTCCAGGCCCCAGTTACTCCAAGCCCCAGGACCCTGCAACCCCCCGGTCCCCACCCGAGACCCCAGTGGTTCCAGAGCCCCGGGACCCTGCAGCTCCCCGGTCCCCACCCCAGACCCCAGTGGTTCCAGAGCCCCGAGACCCTGCAGCCCCCCGCTCCCCACCCCAGACCCCAGGGGTTCCAGAGCCCCAGGACCCTGCAGCCCCCCGGTCCCCACCTCAGACCCCAGTGGTTTCAGAGCCCCGAGACCCTGCAGCCCCCCGGTCCCCACCCCAGACCCCAATGGTTCCAGAGCCTGCCCCTCGGCCCCCGCCTTCCTGCAGGATCCGGTCTGGACCTCTCGCCCCCCTCGGGGTCCTACAGCCCCCCAGGCCCTGGTGCCCCGGGCCGTGCAGAGGTGACGGTGCCTTGTGTGCAGGGCAGGGGCTGGGCAGGCGGGAGGACGGCATTGCCGAGGCCATCCGGGTGAAGGTGAAGTGCGACACGGCGGGGGTGAGTCCCGATCCCCACCCGGCCCTGGCCCGGTGCCCGCTGCCCTCCGCAGCCATCCCGGCAGCTCCTCTGCACCCCGCAGGTGGGACACGACGCGGCGGAGCCCTTCACCTTCCACTGGTGGGACCACGTCTTCAACAAGGCGGCTGCAAACATTGCTGTGGAGGCCGGGCAGGTTGGAGGGCTGGGAGGACAGGGACGGGGGTTGAAGGCAGGGAGGGTGTTTGGGTTCCTTCGGTGACTCCTGTAGTGCCACCATATCCCCCAGGCCCTGTCAGGAAGCAGCACCTTGCACAGGGGCTGTGGTGGTGGAAAGGTGCTGCTGGAGGGGTGAAACCCCTTGGACGGATCATTTTCAAGCCTTTGCCTTTTCTTGCCTAGGATGGCATCTCTGTGAAGGCACTTTCTGAGCAGGGAGGCAGCATCAGCAATAAGAAGCCGCACAAGGCTGGCAGCAGCGGGAGCCTGCTGTACGGCCGCTTCGTGAAGGTGACTGGCCCCAGGAGCCTGGGGGCTGCCTGGCCCCCAGCTCGTTGCTGCTGTGGCCCCCAGTTCTCCTTGTTCCCCTTTCTCACAGTCCCTCTGTGTCTGTGCTGCAGTCAGCCACGCTCACAGCCTGTGGGGAGGAGTCTGTAACAGCCAGCTCTGAGAGCAGTCAGGAGGAGGAGGAGGAGCTGGACCTCTCTTCGGTCAGGAGGTGAGGCTGAGCCCCATCCCTTGGCAGGGAGGGACGAGGGCTGAAAGGAGCCCTGCTCCACACCGTGTTCCCCCCACGGATGGTGACGGGTCTTGTCTGTGTCCCCAGGCTGACGGACGAGGAGCTGGTGCAGGCATGCGGGGGCCGCACGGCACACAAGTGAGTGCCCGGGGGGTCAGGGCTGCCCCTCCGCACAGGGGCTGTTGGGCAGGCTGGGCTGGGGAACCAGTGCCAGTCCTCGCTGCCTGGGGTCATTGCAGGGGTGCTCGTCACGGCCTGACCATGAGTGCCAAGCTGGCGCGCCTGGAGGAGCAGGAACGAGCCTTCCTGGCCACGTACCGGCCACGGGAGCAGCAGCAGGAGCCCCCAGAGAGCAGCCAGGGCAAAAAGAAGAAAAGGAAACAGTCCAGGGATGGAGCTGAGGTGCCACAGAGCCAGGAACCAAACACAGAACAGGAGGAGGTGTTGGAAGAAGAAAAGGTTGTGAAGAAGAAGAAGAAAAAGAAGAAAAAGAAGCAGGGGCCAAGCAGAGAAGAGGAGCTGACAGGAGAGGAAGAGGTCATGAGGAAGAAGAAGAGGAAGGTGATCATGGAGCCATGTGGAGAAGAGGGATCAGGAGAGGAGGGGAAGGTCATGAAGAGGAGGAAGAAGCCAGAGCTAAGCGCAGAAGAGGAGGTGGTGGACGAGGATGGGAAGGCTGCAAAGAGGAGAAAGAAGAAAAAGAAGAAGCAGGAAGAGGAGGATGAAGAGCCAGCTGAAACAGATGTACCTCTACAAGATACAGATGAGCCAAACTTGGGACACAGCCCTACAAAGAAGAGGAAGAAGAAGAGGAGGAAGAGGGAGCCAGAGTGAGCAAGTGACATGGCTGCCATGCTGTGCAGCTGCCAGTCCCACCTGGCTGGAAGGGTTGCGATCCTGGTGCTGGTGGGTGCCATGGGCTGCTCTGAGCTTGTTCCAGAAGGAGCCCAGCACTGTGACCCAGGTGCCTGGGAATGCTGAGCTAGGAAAAGTTGGTCTGGAGCTGGATCAAGCTTTACTTTACCACCTGAACTTTCAGCAGTGACCCTGGTTCCCCTCAGGCCCTGGGGCAGGGACCCATTTGCCATGGGCCTGTCACAGGACACAAGGACACACCCTGCAGAGTAAATAAAAAAAAGTATTTTTCCAAGGGCATGAATAAATCTTTATTGTGATCAGATTATCCCATGTGAGTGGTGCCATAAGTGGCAGAACCCCAGATCACCTTTACACCTGTAACACCTGCATTAGGCAGCAACCCCAAAGCGAGCTCCCCCTGCAGCCCCTCACTATTCCCACCTCCTGGGCCTTTCCATCCTGCAGGCTCACACCGAAGCCCAGTGAGGTGCTGAGCACCCTCCTAGCAGAGGCTTGGGCAGAATTTGGCCCTGGTGTGCAGTGCTGAAGCCGGGCCTGGCCCCCCCAGCCCCTCTGGCCCCAGTTCTAGGTGAGCTGCAGGACACAGTCTGTGCCGGGGTACGCTGGCAGGTTCAGGGCATATTTCTCCTGGAGGGCTGGGGGCACAAACCTGCCCCCAAGAAAGTGGTACCGGCCCGTGAAATGCATCGCTGCCTTCTTGGGTGCCGTCAGGGAGATGAGCATGTCAGGCTGGAGGCCATCTGCCTTCCCCTTCTCCACGTCCCAGCCTGCAACGAGCCATGGCCAGGCTGGAGCTGGGAGCACCCTGGCCGGGCACCTTCCTGCGGCAGGTGCAGCCACAACTCACCTGAGGGGATGTCGATGCTGGCGATGGGCACCGTGACACGCTCCAGAGTGCTCAGGATGCTGCCAAAGGGCTCCCGCACTGCTCCCGTGAAGCTGAAGCCGAAAATGGCATCCACCACCAGGCCGTAGAGCTCGTCAATGAACTCAGCCTGCGTTGGAGATGGTGGCAGGTAAAGGGCAGTCCTGGCCACAGCTCCAGGGGCAGGTGCTGCCAAGCTGGGGGCTGCTCCTCACCTCAGTTGGGAACTCGGGGAGGAAGGGAATATCCATCTTTTTGCATTGGGTGGTCAAACCTTCAAAGAGGGGCTTGCTGGAGGGCTTGGGGTAATACACGGTTGGCTGGTAGCCCTGCAAGAGCAGAAGGAACCTGAACTAATCCCAGTCTGGCATCAGCAGCAGTCTGAGGAGTGGGACCCTGGAGCCCACAGGGGTACAGGGGTGCACAGGGACCAGCACCCTCACAGGGACCCAGTGGCTGCCTGTGCAAGACTCACAAACATCTTCAGGTGCCGGGCGCAGACCAGCCCATCACCGCCGTTGTTCCCTGGCCCACAGACCACCAGCACAGCAGGCTGGCTCGTGGTGAAGGAGCTGGGTGGGTAGGCCTGATAGAGGGCAAGAGGCACGGGGTTATGATGGGGAAGTCGGCCCACACCATAGGGCCAGGATTCGCAAGACCCCCAACTTGGGACTGGTATGCTCATGGGACTGAGACGATTCCCAGGATCACCATCTGCCTCCCTGGTGCCCATCCTTGGTGGTAGCATAGCTTGATACACTCTGCTAGAACCCCCAGGACCCTCCCTTGGCTCCCAGGGTCCCCAGCTTGTCGATGGTGGGGATAGCACTGCCTGTAGTGCTGGAACTCTCCCTCAGACCTCCACCCACCTCCCAGGCACCCAGCCTGGCAGTGGCACAGCTCAGCCCACAGTGCCAGGACCCCCACCTTGGCAATGGCAGTGGCACAGCTCAGCCCCGCCAGCTCCATCAGCTGATCCACGCTGAACTTGTACTCAGTGAAGAGCTCCTGGTCGATAGCCTGGGCCTCCGCCTGCCTAGGGTGGGACATGGCAGCCCTGGGTACTCCAAAGCCCAGCCAGGCCCAGCCCGGGGGCTGTGATCTCCTCTTTGCATGAGCCGGGTGGGGGGGACACACAGAGCCGAGCCCCGTGTACATCCGCAGCCCATCCCCGACCCCTCCGCACCCCTCAGGCCGCCCGTACCCGGCCCGGTGCCCCCTCGGCCCCTGCGGGCCGCCCGCCTCCTCTCCCGCCTCCCTCCTTCCTCCTACCCGAGGAAGCGGAGGCCCGTCGGGCCGGCCCCCGCGCTGGGGACGTGCATGGCGCGGCGGGGAAGGCACCGGCACCGCTCCCGCTCCCAGCCCCAGCTCCAGCCGCGGTCCCGGCACCGCCCGCCCGCCCGCGCCGCCGCCACCAGCAGCCCCAAGCCCAGCAGCGCCCGCGGGCCCGGCATGCGGCGGGCACGGCCCGGTACGGCACCGGAGCGGGCACGGCCCGGTACAGCCGGAGCTCCACGGAGCAGGCGCGGGGCCGCCCCGGGGCGGAGCGCCCTTCACCGCCCGGGGAGGAGCCACGCAGAGGCCACGGTCCTTGCGGGCCCCGCCGGCACTCCGCCGTCACTCCAGCCCCTTCATTTCCTCCCCAGCACCCCGACATAGAAAGGATGGCGGAAACGGAGCGGGGTCACAACCGTGTTGGCTGAATGGCCCACCCCCCCTCCGGTTTGGGCCTGCACAGGTCCCCCGAGAAGCGGCGTTTCCCCGGTGTCCTCCTGGTCACACGAGGCTGCAGACGAGGGACAGAGTCCTGGTGCCCGTGCGGGGTCCCCGGCGGGACCAGCAGCCGGCAGCAGTGGCAGTGGGGTCATTGTCATGGCTGCAAGGTCACGGAGGTGTCATGGCGAGTGAGGGTGTCCAGCAGAATGAAAAATGGAATAATCAAATCACGGAGTCACTGACTGGTTGGGGTGGGAAGGGATCTTAAAGCCCATCTCATCCCACCCCCTGCCACGGGCAGGGACACCTTCCACTATCCCAGGTTGCTCCGAGCTCTGGCCAAACTGACCTTGGACACTGCCAGGGATGGGGCAGCCACAGCTTCTCTGGGCACCTGTGCCAGGGCCTCACCTCCCTCACAGGGAAGAATTCCTTCCCAATATCCCATCTTTCCCTGCCCTCCGGCAGTGGGAAGCCATCCCCCTTGTCCTGTCCCTTCAGGCCCTTGTCCAAAGTCCCTGTCTATCTCTGTTGGAGCCCCTTTAAGCACTGGAAGGCAGAAGTGGGCAGGAGGTTCATACCAGTGGACTGGAAACCACCCTTGGATCTGCTGCCCCATCCCTAGGGCACGGTTTTGGTGTTGGCTATCAGGTACCAAAATCCCCAGCCCCTGTGACTTTTGGCTTGTGGTCATGTCCATTCCAAGAAACAGCCCTGCTGGGGTGTCCACTCATGAGCCCTCCCCTCAGAGGACACTCTGGAGCCCAAACCTCCCTTGCCCAGTCCCCCAAGGCATCACCTACCTCTCTGGAGGCCTCTGATGGAGGGCTTGGTGGGTTTGGGGCCCTGTGGGATGCAGTGTGAGACCCTCAGGCCTGGGCTCACTGCAGAAGCGATGCTCTGGTTGTCTGTGGTACTTATGGAGCTGGAGGCTGGCATGGGGCAGCTTGGCCAGGGGCAGGGGGCTGGTGGTCCTCGTGCTGAGAAACAAGTGAACCTTGTGTGGGGCTTCTGGACAGCTCCCTTGTCACATCGTGGCTGGACCCTCCCTAGGATCCAGCTGGAATGATCCCAAACACACTCCCAGAATTATGTATCTTTAAAAATCTCTGGATTTTCACCATTAAACAGGAGAGGTCCCTTGTGCTGCAGATGTATTTGGGTGCCAGGGGCTGTACTGAGGTGCCCTTGCCCACCCACCTGTTAGCCTGGGGCTCACTGTGATACCCTGGAGCTGAGCTGGGACCATCGTCATCCTCCCCAGAAGTGCCCAGGAGGCCACTTGGGTCGCAAGGCTCCAGTGTGAGACCATCAGTCAGGGCCACTCTTGTGCCTCCAGGACAAACAAGCAAGAACACAGTATCAGACTGTGCCAAAGACTCAGCTCCACCAGGAATTGCCTGATGGCTCAACCCCACATTAATTTGCAGCCTCTCACCTGAATACCTGGGTTGTGCTCCTGGGGTACACCAATACAGCTCATCCTCAGTCTGGGCTTTCTCCCTGAAGGACATGGAGTGAAGGAAGCCTTGTCTCCTGGTTGATCTGGAACCTCATTCCAGAGAAAGGAGAGGATGGCAGCTTTCCTACTCACACCTCTCTCCCCTGGAGCTGTGTTCTACTGGCTCGGGGCAGTGTGGAGCAAAACCGCAGCTGGCTGGGCTCCTGATGGGATTAACATGTGTTAATCTGCCCCGCAAAGCCCTACTGGGGTCCCAGTTCCCAGCCCTCCAGAGTGTGCCATGCCGTGGGTGATGCTCACCAGGGCTGGGCTGGGTGCCCAGCTCCCCTGGTAAGAGAGGTGGCTGAGGTGGAGTTGGTGCTGGATGGCATCTGTGAGCTTGTGCACGACCCGTTTGTGGGCAGCTCTGGGGCTGTCCTGTGGTGGAGAGAACCTGTATGTGTGATGGGCTAAGTGGGTGTGCCCCTGGGCTGAGGCCAGTGCCCCATGATGCACGGGAGGGTCGGGCCCTGGGGGTGCCCCTCATGCCTTACCTGACAGCGGGAAAGCAAAATCAGGGCCTCCTGATAGTGCCCGATGGCTTTCTGGGGGTCTCCCAGGTGCAAGCACACTGCACCCAGCCCCTCGCACGCTTGCCACTGCCCCTGTAAGTCCCCTGGGAGGCAAAGGGCTTCGTCGGTCCCTGCACTGCTCAGCCGAGATCCCCGGCAGGCAGGGTTACCCATCCTGAGCCCGCTTGGCTGCGGGATGCTGCGGGGGCACCTGTGCCTCCCCTCACCCGAGTCGCGGAAGGCTTGCAGGGCGTGCAGGTAGCTCTCGGCAGCAGCCCCGTGCTTCCCGAGCTGGCTGCAGGCGTGCGCCAGGTTCCCAAAGCTCTGCCCCTGAGCCCTGCGGTTCCCCAGAGCACCTGGAATTGGGAACAGGGGCTCCATGCCGAGCTGGCCCATGCGGCACAGCCGAGGGCAGGGACGGCGGGTGCGGTACCGTGCAGCGCGGCCGCCCGCCGGTGCCAGCCCAGGGCGGCGCCGAAGCGGCGCAGGGCGTTGAGGGCAGCGCCCAGGTTCTGCAGCAGCGCAGCCTCCCGCTGCCGGTCCTGCTCCCCACCGCACAGCCCCAGGGCCCGCTCGAAGCTCTCGGCAGCCAGGGAGAAGATGTGGAGCTGCGAGTAGCCGAGGCCGATGTCGTTGTAGAGTTTCCCTGGGGCCAGAGAGGAAAAGTAGGCGTGGGAGCTGCTCCGCAGGGCCCTGCGAGGGGAGGGCGCGGCGCGGCGTTACCTCGCAGGGCTGGGTCGGGGATGGATTCGCAGAGTGAGTGGCACCGGGCGAGGACCCCGGCGATCTCTTCGTTCCGGAACCGCCGGCTCTGCAGCATGGAGCCGCTCGCCCTGCTCAGAGCCACGGCCGCGGCCCCGGGGCTCTCCGCCGCCGCGTAGGCCTGCGCTGCGTCCAAGAAGCACCGCGCGGCCCGCGCCGGCTCCCGCATCCCCAGGTAGCAGCAGCCCATCTGCACGCAGGTCCCCGCTCGGCTGCCAGCCTGTGCAGCAGCAGCGTGGCCGGAGACTTTCTCAAAACACTCCAGAGCCTTTGGGAAATCCTGGAGCCCTTCGTGAGCCGCCCCGACGCTGAAATAAAGGCTCCCCGAGTGGTCCCCGCTCTCCGCCTCTGAGGGCTGGGACTGGAGGAGGAACTCAAAGCCCTTTCTGGGCTTCCCAGTCTCCACGTAGGCAACCCCCAGGTTGAAGGCACAAGCCCTGTGGAGCTGAGGGCTCACTGAGTCCCTGGAGAGGAGCAGGGCCTTCCTGAAGCACCCCACTGCCTCCCGCCCGGCACCCAGGGCCAGCGCCCGGTGTCCGGCTCGTGTGAGGCCCGCGATCGCACCCACCCGCCCTGCCGCCTCATCCCCTCCCTCCTGAGCAGCTGCCCTGGCCTCAGCCTTCTTCTTCATCCGGCTCTTCTTGCAGCTGAAGGGGGCTGTGGAGGCTGCGGAGGTGGTGGCGAGGGTGGCGGCAGAGGGGGCAGTGGGGTGTGTGGGGGCAGTGGGGGCAGAGGGGGCAGAGGGTTGTGTGGGGGCAGTGGGGTGTGTGGGGGCAGAGGGTTGTGTGGGGGCAGTGGGGTGTGGGGGGGCAGTGGGGTTTGTGGGGACAGAGGGGTGTGTGGGGGCAGTGGGGTGTGTGGGGGCAGTGGGGGCAGAGGGGGCAGTGGGGTGTGTGGGGGCAGAGGGGTGTGTGGGGGCAGTGGGGTTTGTGGGAGTAGTGGGGTGTGTGGGAGCAAAGGGGGCAGTGGGGTGTGTGGGGGCAGTGGGGTGTGTGGGGACAGAGGGGTGTGTGGGGGCAGTGGGTGTTTGGGGACAGAGGGGTGTGTGGGGGCAGTGGGGTGTGTGGGGGCAGAGGGGTGTGTGGGGGCAGAGGAGTGTGTGGGAGCAGGGGGGCAGTGGGGTGTGTGGGAGTAGTGGGGGCAGAGGGGGCAGTGGGGTGTGTGGGGGCAGAGGGGTGTGTGGGGGCAGAGGGGTGTGTGGGGGCAGTGGGGACAGAGGGGGCAGTGGGGTGTGTGGGGGCAGAGGGTTGTGTGGGGGCAGTGGGGTTTGTGGGGGCAGTGGGGGCAGAGGGGGCAGTGGGGTGTGTGGGGGCAGAGGGGTGTGTGGGGGCAGTGGGGTTTGTGGGAGTAGTGGGGTGTGTGGGAGCAAAGGGGGCAGTGGGGTGTGTGGGGGCAGTGGGGTGTGTGGGGACAGAGGGGTGTGTGGGGGCAGTGGGGTGTGTGGGGGCAGTGGGGATAGAGGGGGCAGTGGGGTGTGTAGGGGCAGTGGGGACAGAGGGGGCAGTGGGGTGTGTGTGGGCAGTGGGGTGTGTCAGGGCAGTGGGGGCAGAGGGGGCAGTGGGGGCAGTGGGGTGTGTGGGGCAGTGGGGGCAGAGGGGGCAGTGGGGCAGTGGGGTGTGTGGGGCAGTGGGACAGAGGGGCAGTGGGTGTGTGGGGCAGAGGGGTGTTGGGGGCAGTGGGGCAGAGGGGGCAGTGGGGTGTGTGTGGGCATGGGGTGTGTCAGGGCAGTGGGGGCAGAGGGGGCAGTGGGGGCAGTGGGGTGTGTGGGGGCAGTGGGGGCAGTGGGGTGTGTGGGGGCAGTGGGGACAGAGGGGGCAGAGGGGTGTGTGGGGGTGGTGGGCTGCCCTCCCAGGTCAGCAGCCTCTTCCAAATCCATGGGCAGGGACTGCAGCCTGCCTGCAAGAAAGAGAGGTGCTTAGGCAGCCAAGGCAGCGTGACCCAGCCAGCGAACACTTCAAACGAGCAGCATTATTTTATATTATTTAGGAAAATTAGGGATGTCTTGTAGCCTGCTTGCTATTAAGTTTCAGGAAGGAAAAAGGTCTTTCCACGGAGGACTCCACAAGCCTTGGTGGCCACGAGAGAGGAAAGAGGTCACTGGGGGAAAAGGAGAGACACCACTGCCTGGAGTGGGATGTTGCTGGGGTGCCTTTTTGGGTGGCAGGATAATGGGTTGCACACACTTACTGTTTGCTCTTCAGGTGCAGAGGGTGCCGAGAGCTGGGAGCAGAGAGATGAGGCATCCCTGCTGCTGCAGCCGCGTTGCTGCCGCAAGCCAGGGCTCTGCTGCGGGGATGGAGAATGTCTGAGGCACCTCCGAGCTTGGGCTGCCTCGAAAGGTGCCTGGAGCAGGTCACAGCCCCTGGTGATGGACGGCCGGGTTCTGAGACAGGAGCGTGGCAGGCGGTGGCACAGGCTGGGACAAAGCCAGGCCTGTTCCTGGGAAAGCACATCCCACAATGGCCCCGCTGGCTCCTGTTTCATCACTGTCACCAGGGCAGTGTGCAGTGCCATGGCAACCAAGTGCAGCAGTGCCAGTGTGAGCCCTGTGAGGGAAGGATGGATGATGGATGGGAAAACTGTGTGGTGGACAGGACAGCCGTATAATGGATGGCACAACCGGCTTCTTCATGTCTCAACAGCTCGTGGCAGGTGCTGGGGACTTGTTCCGTGCAGGGGCAGGTTCATGCTTTGGACTGGGTTGATGGATGGGCTCAGAGCAGTGAGGGTACAGGGCACCCTGGGGCTGGGTGGCACGTCCTTGGTGTGGCACAGAGCCCGTGGAGTTCTCCAGCACCTCTCACTCGGCCCTGCACCCATGAGTTCCCCCTGCACCCTGGTGTTTGCCCAGCCCCTGCGCCTCAAGGCTCTCCCTGCAACCCGCGGCTCCCCTCGCTCTCTCGGTGTGTGTCACCTCCCGCACCCCCGTGCTCCCTGAGCTCCCCAGTGTGTGTCCCACGCTCTCCCCCGCGGTGTCCCGGTGCCGCCGTGTCCCGGGGTCCCGGTGTGTCACTCTAGGACACTAAATAACACGATGTGGACACGCTGCTCTTTTCAAGATAAAAATGAATTTTTTAATTTCTGACTCTAACATTTATAGCTTTCTAAAAGTGACAGCGGATTGGAGGGTGACAGTGCCAACTCTCCAATGACACTGGACAAAACAGCAGTCCATCAAATTTCTCCTCCATGACAGAATGCAAAACAATAAGTTTTTTACAGAAAGTGTGTGAGAAAGTTCGTTACAAGAATGTAAACATCAGAAGGCTCAGAAAATCTTAAAAAAGCAGGGCGACGTTGGTGTCCCGGGGTCCCGCGTCCCGCTTCCTCGGGTTCGGAGTCCCTGTGTCCCACTGCCGCCGCTCCCCAGTGACCCGCTGTTCCGGTGTCCCGCTGTCCCGGTATCCCGTGTCCCGCTGTCCCGCCCGGCAGCCCCCGCGCGGAGCCACGTGGGCGGCGGGAGATTCAAACCTCGGGCGGAGCCACCGGAGCCACCGCGGCCATGGAGGGAGCGGGGCCGGGGCGCTGTGAGTGACCGGCACCGGCACCGGGGGGCTGCGGGCGGGGCTGCGGGCACCTCTGGTGGGGCAGAAGGGTGAGGGGAGCAGGAATGTCCGGGGTGCGGGGGACGGGAGGGGGACAAGTCTGGGGTGCAGCGAGCTAGGGGAGGACAGGTAAGGCTGGGGGGCAGGGGGATGTGATGGGACAGGTATGGCTGGGGTGGCAGGGGGATGTGAAGGGACAGGTAAGGCTGGGGTGGCAGGGGGATGTGAGGGGACAGGTAAGGCTGGGGGGCAGGAGGATGTGATGGGACAGGTAAGGCTGGGTGGCAGGGGGATGTGAGGGGACAGGTAAGGCTGGGGTGGCAGGGGGATGTGAAGGGACAGGTAAGGCTGGGGGGGGCAGGAGGATGTGAGGGGACAGGTAAGGCTGGGGGGCAGGGGGATGTGGGGACAGGTGTGGGGTGCACATGGGGACAGGGACTCTGGGTATGCAGTGGGATGGGGGTAGCCGTCAGATTTAGGGGTGCAGGGCATTGAGGGGGAACAGGCAGGTCTGCATGTGGGTAGAGGGAAAGTAGTGGCAAGGTGCCAGGCCCTGGGGACAAACTGGGGGGACATATTTGAGGAATTGTTTGTTGGGAGGCAGCCGGCTGCCCCCCAGAGGTTGTGAGTGCCTCCAGCATCAGCAGCCCTGTAAAAGGACCCCAAACCTGTAGCTGTGTTCCCCACCTCTTCCCCGGATACTTGCTCTGTGCCCTCCCCCACTCCAGTGCCAGCTCTGATGGCCGTTATTTGGGAAAAAGGGAAATTGGAAATTTTCCTCCCACTGCCAGAAGGGCTGGGAACTGTGACCTCGGTGCCACTCCCACGACGGCTGTGGGAGGCTACTGCACCCAAAGCCTGGCTCCCTTTCCCAAATCTTAGTTTCAGTGGCCATGGGGTCTTTGAAAAGCCTCCCTGAGCAGGGGGCTCTGACAGGAGGTCCCCTTCCTGCCCAGGTGAGCGCCCGACTGCCGATGAGATGGACGAACAGAGGAGGCAGAACGTTGCCTACCAATACCTGTGCCACCTGGAGGAAGCCAAGCGGTGGGGCTGCACTTGGGGAGATCCTCGAGCTCACATCTGGGGGGGAAAAGGGGTGCTAAGGGGGGGGACAGGGGGAGTGGGTGGGGAGTGGCTAGAGTGCTGCAGAATGCTGCTGTGGCTTTATGACTCCTCAAAGCTGGTTGGGAGGTTGTGTTTTTTGTGGGGGGATACTCAGCCCTCCATCCAAACTAAAAACCACCCAGCAGCAAAAGCATGAGGGCTGAGCTCCCCTGCCAGGGAGGATTTATTGGAATGTGGCTGGGAGGGGGATGTCCTTTGGGTGCTTTTCTCTGGGGGTCTGTGATGTGCTCTGCCTCTGCCCTGCCAGCTGGATGGAAGCCTGTCTGGGTGAGGGGCTGCCCCCTCCCACGGAGCTGGAGGAGACCCTGCGCAATGGGGTCCTCCTGGCCAAGCTGGGCCACTGCTTTGCCCCTGCTGTTGTCCCGCTGAAGAAGATCTACGACCCTGAACAGACACGGTACAAGGTAAGGCTGTGGCACCAGAGGGAAGGTGTAGTATCCCTTAGGGTGTAGCCCCAAACCTTTCCCTTGCTGGTGAGTGCAGAGTGAGGAGGGACTCACTGACAGCACACTGTTCTGTAGCAGGTGGCTGCAATGGGGTCCCTGAGCTGGGGATCACAGGCATTGCCTCTGTCTTTGACCTCCTGCCTTGGCTGGGCTGCTCTGGGGGCAAGGGGGGCCCCAGGGATGGGAGAAAGTGGGGTTCAGCCTGATCTCAGCTCCTCTCTTCCAGACAGCTGGGCTTCACTTTCGGCACACGGATAACATCAACTACTGGCGTGATGCCATGAGCCACGTGGGGCTTCCCTCGGTAACACCTCCCCTCTGCTCTCCCCAGCCAAGGGGCACACTGGCCTTTGCCTTGTGGCACTGCTGGGGGGTGCTGGTATGGCAGGGGGGCTTTGTCTTTGCCTCCCACTCTTTGACATCAGCCAGCCTTGGGGACTGTCTCGATGCCATTGCCCCTGATGTGTCTCTGTCTTGCTGGCAGATCTTCCACCCAGAGACCACTGACATCTATGACAAGAAGAACATGCCCCGGGTGGTCTACTGCATCCATGCACTCAGGTGGGTGCCCTGGCCTGGCTCTCATGGAATGTGTTCATGCTTATCAGCCCTTTGGTGGTGTCACCCGTCAGCCTCAGGTGACACAGAAGTGTCAGGAGGGAGAAGCAGGTGATGTCACCGTGTGGGTTTGTATTTCAGCTTCTACCTCTTCAAGCTGGGGCTGGCTCCTCCGATCCAGGACTTGTATGGGAAAGTGAACTTCACAGGTATGTGCAGGGAGACCTGGGCTGGGACTTGCCAAGGGGGGTTGCCACCAGCGCTCTAGGGTCCTGTGGCAGGAGGGATGTGTGAAGTGAAAGTCTTGGATGTGTTTTGCCAAAACTGTCTCAGTTTTGGCAAAAGCCCCAGTGTGGGCCTGCCTCTCTGCTGGCTGCCCCTGCTCCAGTACTGGGCTAGGGGCCTGGTGCTGAGTAGTGCTGCCTCTGCTCTGCTCCAGAGGAGGAGATCAACAACATGAAGCGGGAGCTGGAGAAGTATGGGCTGCAGCTGCCTGCCTTCAGCAAGATTGGAGGCATTTTGGCCAACGAGCTCTCAGTGGATGAAGCAGCAGGTGATGGGTGGGGAGAGGGGATGGGTGTCAGTCTGTAGCAGGATCTTGGCTCAGCTACTCAATCTTGTATTTGCGGGGTTCCCAGATGAAGGGAGGAATGATGAATCTGACTCCGTGTTCTTAGGAGGCTAATTTATTATTTTATGATACTATATTATATTAAAGAACACTATACTAAACTATACTGAAGAATATAGAAAGGATACTTACAGAAGGCTAGAAAGATAATAATGAAAACTTGTGACTCCTTCCAGAATCCTGACACAGCTTGACTGTAATTGGTCATTGAGTCAAAACAATTCACATGAAACCAATGAAACAATGACCTGTTGGATAAACCATCTCCAAACACATTCCAAAGCAGCAAAACACGGGAGAAGCAAATGAGATAAATATTGTTTTCCTTTTTCTCTGAGGCTTCTCAGCTTTCCAGGAGAAAAATCCTGGGCAAGGGGATTTTTCCAGAAAATATGACATTGACCACTGAACGCCAAATTTGGGGCCAGCAAACTGGGAGGGGGTGCCCTGGGAGGTGATGGTGGTCTGGGATGCAGTGGGAGGCACCTGGTTGTTCTCTTTGAGCCCGGCACAAGGCTGCAGGTGCTGGCACAGCCATTGCCAGGCAGCAGCAGCTGGGGTTCTGCATTCCCTGGGCTTGCTGTGAGACTCCCCAGGTGCTGGGGACTGCAGCTGGCCTTCTGAACAGGGCGGGTTCACACCATCGCCCATGGAATGTCTTGTCCCACTGCATGCAGGGATAAAGCAGATGGTCCATCCTGCCCCTCTGTGTCCCCTCTCACTCACCCTCTCCCTGCCTCACCTGCAGTCCACGCCGCGGTGCTGGCCATCAATGAGGCGGTGGAGCGGGGGGTGGTGGCCCAGACCATGGAGACCCTGCAGAACCCCCACGCCATGCTGGTGGGACTGCGCCAGGAGCTGGCAGGTGCCTACCAGGAAGTGCTGAACCAGGCCAAGCTGGAGAAGGGCAGCAGTGCTAGAAGCAGGGTGAGGAGGGCACAGGGTGCTCTGGGGTGGCTTGGAGAGGAGCAGTCCCTTTGCTGATGGGGAGGTGGAGGGGTCCCTTGGCCAGAGACCATAGGGGGCTTGCTGGCTGAAACAGGGCCTGAGAGCCCTTGTGCTGAGCAAAAGATGGGGGAGATGATTCCTCTTTGGGGGCTAGTTCACCCAGGGGTTGGGAAATGAGCCCAGGCATCTGCAGGGGACCCTACTGTGCATGGTGGGGTGTGCTTGGGCAGAGAGCTCAAGTTGGAGAGTCCCTGTCCAGTGCCCACAGGTGATCCTCGAAGGAGAGGATGTCTACGACTGGTGTCTGACCCAGGCTGAAATCCAAGGGAACATCAACAAAGTGAATGGTGAGCAAAGCTGGGCCTTCCCTCTCCAGGGCTTGTGGTGGGACCATGGTAGCCCTGGGCATGGGGAGAGTGGTGGGCATAGCAGAAAGAAGTCTGCTCAGGCCAGCCTCAGACCTAGTGGGAAGAAGGGCTGGGAGTACATTTCCAAGGAGAAATTCAAGTGATGGGTATGCAGGCTTTAGCTGTAGCTGCCTTTGCTCCCTGGAGCTGGGGGATGATTTTCCTGCTCACCTCTGGGGTGAATTGGCCTCTTGTAGTGCGTGGAGCTCTGGAAGAGGTGGACAATGCCCTGGAGAGACAGGATGTGCTGGCACTGCACTGTGCACTGCAGGACCCCAGCCTGGCCCTGCGCTGCATCCAGCGTGACAACCTCGAGCTCTACTTGGAGCAGCTGAGCACAGACCGGGAGGAGAAGGCCCTGGTAGGGGCTGGCAGGAGCCTGGGGTGCCGGGTGCTGGTGCTGGGGGCCAGCCCATGGTCCCCAGGAAGAAGGAGGTCCCGTGGGCTGGGGAGTTGTCAGCTTTCTGCCAGGGGTCTGAGCACAGCTGCTCTGTCAGCACAAGCATGGTGAGCTGTGAGAGCTGACACCCCTCTCTGCCTGTTGCAGGAACTGGGCTACCTGGAGCTGCTGGAGCAGGAGGAGGTGCAGGCAGGGATCCTCACAGCGAACCGGCGGGACGAGAAGGAGCGAGCCAGTGAGTGCCTGGGTGAACTCCTATTGCAGGTTCTGCTGCCCAGGGCATCCCAGGAGCTGGTAGGCCTGCTGGCAGCCTGGCCCTGAGACAGGGCACGGCCACCTCCTGCAGCACCCCTGTGCCAGCCCCCTGTCTGTCCCTCAGTGCTGCAGGCCGTCGGCCAGATCAATGCTGCTGTCCGCCAAGGGATGCCAGCCAAAACCTTGGAAGCTCTGATGGACCCTGCAGCCCAGCTGCCTGATGTGCACCCCCCTGCTGCCCCCCTGTATCAGCAGCAGCTGGCCCTGCTGCAGAGCCAGCACCCACGGGTGAGAGACTCCAGGGATGGGCCATGGGTGCCCTTGACAGTGGGTGGGGTGGTCCCACTGCTAGGACTGGGGTGCTTCCTTTGCTGCTGCTCCCCTGGGGAAGCTGGGCCTGGAGGAGGAGGTTATGGGGGTTCAGTGTCTCTGCCTGCTCTGTGCAGGGCGAGTTGACACAGGAGGAGTTGTTTGTGGCTGTGGAGATGCTCTCAGCTGTGGCACTGGTTAACCAAGCCCTGGATGCCAGGAACCCCAGCAGGCTCTGGAGCAGCCTGGTCAGTCCCACCCTGGGCCTCTCAGGAGCTGAGGACGCAAATGCACAGCGGTGAGTTGGGCTCTGCGTTAGGGGTTGGTGTGAAGAAATCTTGTGGCAAGGGCTGGTCAGGGGGCCTGGGCTTTCTGTGGGTTTGTTCCAGCAGCCTCCCTGTCCTGTGCCTTCCCTCTCTGAAGAGCTGGGTAGCTGGCTCTGGCAGGTGCCCTCCTGCTCAGAATGCACCAAACCCTCCTTGGAACCCACCAAGCCCTGCATGGAATGCCTCAGGTTATTGCCTTGTTTCTCTCCTGCAGGTACTTTGATGACTTGTTGCAGCTGAAAGTCCAGTTGAGGAAAGCAGGAGCTGAGTTCCTGAGCTGGAATGACATTCAGGACAGCATCAACAACACCAATTCATCAGTGCAGGATGAAAATGACCGTGAGTCCTGCCCACACGAGTTTGGGTGTGCAGGGGGTCGCAGATATCCTGGGAGGGAGGTTACACTGGGGGCACCGGAGAATCTCACAGTACCCTGGGCTGTGACTCCCTTGGTGCCCAAGATTGGAGGGGTTGAAAAGCGTGTCCTCCCTTCCCTGCCCTGCAGGAGCCCGTGCTCTCCGGCTGCTGAATGAGGCGCTGCTGCAGGAGGACCCTGAGAAGACGCTGGCGGCGCTGCTGCTGCTGCCCGCCCTGCCCGACATCGCCCTTCCCACCGCCCCGCGCTACCACTGTGTCCTGTCCCGGGCACAGAGGCAGAAATTCCAGGTGGGGTGGGGGTCGTCAGCTGTGGAGACCCTCCATGGCAGCATGGGATCCCCCCTGGTACCCTGCCTTGGTCACAAGACTGTGAAATAACCCCCCCTCCCCACCCTAGCAATGCAGTGCTCAAAGGGGGCTGCCCAGCTCACTAGTGCCCATCTTCCCCATCTCACAGGCCACGCAGGACAATGCAGCTGCTCTTGGGTGGGAAGAAATCCAGGAAGGGGTGTGCCAGGCCAACCAGGACACAGTGGCAGCCAGGAGGAGTGAGTGCTCTCCCCATGTGGGTGCTGCTGGAGGCTGGGGGACAAGCAGGGGCTGATGTGAGCCCCTCTGCTCCTGCAGTGGCTCTGGGCATAGCTGCCATCAACCAGGCCATCAAGGAAGGGAAGGCATCACAGACCCTGAGAGTGCTGTGCAATCCTGATGTGGCCCTGTGTGGGGTGGTGAATGCCTGTGCTGACACCTACCAGAAGCAGCTGGCGGCTCTAATGGCCACCAAGAGACCAGCAGGTAAAACCTTGGGGGCTGCAAAACCTCCCCTGCCCTGGGAGCCTGGGGTGCACCCCTGGCCAGGGTGTTCAGGGGGAGCAGCACTCTGCAGCAGTTCACATCCATCCCGGCATGCAGGGAGCACGAAGCCATGCTGGGTCCAGCACAGGCTGCTGGACGGTGCCGAGTACTTCCTGAACCTGCAGACCTTGGAGGGCAGCTGGCAGTGCCCACGCCACGGCAGCTTCAACAGCACGCATCTGAGCCGGGAGGAGATGCAGGTATGGGCAGGATGGGCTGGGTGGGCACCGCTGGCACTGCTGGGGCTGAGCTGGGGCTGTCCTTGCAGTCTGTCATCAGCCGAGTGACGCTGGCCCATGAGCGGGAGCGCCTGTGGGCATCAAGGGAGGCCCTGGTGGTCAGGCTGCAGGCGCGGCTCCGCGGCTTCCTCGTTCGCCGGCAGCTCGCGGCATGGCGGCACGTCCTGCAGGAGCAGAGGCCAGCTGCCATCAGGATCCAGGTGACACAGCCAGGACCTGTCCCTCCTCTGAGCACAGCCACA
Organism: Serinus canaria; assembly: GCF_022539315.1. Classification (NCBI taxonomy): domain Eukaryota; kingdom Metazoa; phylum Chordata; class Aves; order Passeriformes; family Fringillidae; genus Serinus; species Serinus canaria. Next base: position 11,491,331 of record NC_066338.1, read on the forward strand.
CAAACCAAGGGTAGCTGCTTGCAGAACTTTCTGGCAGGCCCTGGAAGGGGCAGCGCTTGCTGCTCTGTAGTTTTACTGCCAGGACCCCTGAGATGCTGCAGAGAGCAGTGAGGGGCTTGTTTCCCTCACAGTGGCTGCTTTGGGTCCTGGTTTCCTCTCTCCCCATGCTGTGTTGTTCTCTTTCTCCATGTGCTCCCTGAAAAACCAATGGAGTCACAGTGACCTCACTCAGGTCTCTCTACCTGGTGTCTTCTTGTGCCCAGGCTTGCTGGAGGGGGTACAGGCAGCGCAGAGCTTACCTGGACAGGCTGCACTACCTGAAATCCAACACAGAGGCTGCAATCAAGGTTTGGAAGATTCTTTCTTCAGCCTTTGTTCTCATGTTGGCCATTGTCACCTGCTTGTTCAGCTTGTGCGGGTGGCATCTACCCCTGCCCAGCACAGAGGAGCCAGGGGGGATTGTGGCAGCTGGGCCAGGGCAGTGTGTGATTGGACAGGGGAGAAAAAATCATAGAATAGAATTGTTACCATGGGCTCACTGAGGCTGGAAAAGCCCTTGAAGATCACTGAGTCCATCTGTTCCCTCAGCACTGCCAAGGCCACCACTAACTGTGTCCCCAAGTGCCACATCCCTATGGGTGTTAAATCCCCCCCCAGGATGGTGAACCACCACTTTGTTGGGCAGCCTGTGCCAATGCCTGACCACCCCTTCTATGAAGAAATTTTCCTTAATATCCAACCTAAACCTCCCCTGGAAGTCCTCATGATTTTTCCCCTCCACCCATTTCCTTTGGCCAAGCCAGTCCTTCCAGAATCCAAATGTTTGAACATCTCTCCCAGATCCAGGCAGCTGTGAGGATGTGGCAGGCACAGAGGAAGTACCAGGAGAGGCTGCGCTACTTCAGGCAGAATGTAAGGGATGGGATGGGAGTCAAACAGCTCCTGGGACCGTGTTGGTGGGGATGCAGGGGATGATCTGGAGCAGTTGGGTCCCTGTCCCTGAGTGCTCACAGTGCAGCTGGAAGAACTGATTCATCCTGGCAGGGGGACAGATGGGAAGGAATAGGTACCTGGTGGGTCTGGAAGCCAAACTCTCAGGTTTTGTGAAGTGTGAGGAGAGAAAAACCACTCCAGTTCCAGCAAAAAATAACAATGACTTCAAGATGCCCATTAAAAGGGGAAGGAATTTTGGGGGGAGAAAAGGGGGTGTGTCAGCTGTGGGAAGTGAAGTTGCACCCCTTGAGTTGCTGCAGCTTCTGATATCCAGTGAGTGGAGGGAAATGACCACTGAGAAGGGCAGAATCCCAAAATCTCTCCTGTTTCGTAGAGACCCTCATCCCAGGCCTTCACACATTCCTGGCAGTGGGACCAGGCAGCGATGTGCTCGTCCAGCACTCCTTCACTCCCCACGTGTGTTAGGGACACTGTGGAAAAGCATCTCCCACCCCCTTGTTTGTCTTGGCAGATTAAAGCTGTAATTAAAATCCAGGCTTTTGTGCGAGCCAACAAGGCCTGTGGGGATTACAGGATGCTGGGTAAGTGCCTGCTCGCTGCTGCTCTGAAGTGTGATGGCTAATTGGGAAGGGGACTCTGTCTCCTCCCTTGCTGGCCCTGCACAGTGGGGAAGCAGTTATGGGCAGGCCCCTTGGCAAGGACGGGAGTGACAGAGCCTTGGTGGTCCTTGGTCACCAGCCCTGGTGCTGCCCCTCTGCCCCCAAATCCTCCTGGAGGCTGTTGCACGGTGTGGCCTTGTGTTGTCCCTTGTCTTGGTGCAGCAACAAGATGCTTTTTGGGCAGGAGGATGGGGTGTCTGAGTGACTGCTGGGGGTCTGAGGGTCTGTGGTGGGGGAAATGATTCATGGCCTTACTGGGCATTGCTGCAGTCCACACCAAGAGTCCACCCCTCAGCGTCGTCCGGCGCTTCATCCACCTGCTGGAGCAGAGCCAGCGCGACTTCTGGGAGGAGTCGGAGGTGCTGCGGCTGCAGGAGGAGGTGGTGAAGAGGATCCGTGCCAGCCAACAGCTGGAGAGCGACCTGGACCTCATGGACATCAAGATTGGGCTGCTGGTCAAGAACAGGATCACTCTGCAGGTAGAGAGAGAGGGGGAGGACTTGGCTGCCTCAAGCCATCCTGCCCTCCATGGCATCACAGCTTGGACTTGTCTCTGCTTCACTTTTTAAGCAGCTGGAGGAGTTGGGGAGCACTAGGGTGCCTCTGGCTCTCCCAGAAACTGGTCAGAATGCCAGAGCCTCAGGTAGACCCCAGTGCTTCTCTCCCACCACAGGAGGTGGTGTCCCACTGCAAGAAGCTGACCAAGAAGAACAAGGAGCAGCTCTCAGAGATGATGTCCATGGACAAGCAGAAGGGGCTCAAGATGCTCAGCAAGGAGAAGAGGCAGAAGCTGGAGGCCTATCAGCACCTCTTCTACCTGCTGCAGGTGGGGCTGGGGGGCTCTGCTGTGTCCCTCACAGCTGAGGGGGGCAGTGCAGGGACCTGGCCCCTGGCTACCCCACGACACCTGAGCTAGCTTGGTGTCCCTCCTCCCTGCAGACACAGCCAGTGTACTTGGCCAGGCTGATCTTCCAGATGCCCCAGAACAAGTCCACCAAATTCATGGAGTCGGTGATCTTTACGCTTTACAACTATGCTTCCAGCCCACGGGAGGCTTATCTGCTGCTGCAGCTCTTCAAAGTGGCACTGCAGGAGGAGATCAAGTGGGTGTCCTGCTGTGGCAGCAGGTCCAGGGAAAGGCTGAACTGCACCAGCTTGGATGCTGTTATCTCTGCTGCCTCCTGCTTGGAGAACACAGCGGTCCATCCCCTCATCCCATCGTCCCCATCTCTGTCCCCAGCTCCAAGGTGGACCACGTCCACGACATCCTGACGGGCAATGCCACAGTGATCCGGCTGCTGGTCAGCTTCTACCGCACCACGCGTGGGCAGAGCGCCCTGCGGCACATCCTGGCTGGCCCCGTGCAGGAGGTGCTGCAGGACAAGACCCTCAGCATCAACACGGACCCCGTGGACATCTACAAGGCGTGGATCAACCAGACTGAGTCTCAGAGTGGGCACAGGAGGTCAGAGCCGGGGTAAGAAGGCTTGGCTTGGCCACAGGGTGATGGGCATTGAGATGGTGATGGGGTCCTGTGCTCCCTTCACAGCAAGCTGCCCTATGAGGTCAGCCCTGAGCAGGCTCTCAGCCACCCCGAGGTCCAGAGGAGGCTGGACATTGCCATCCGCAATCTCCTGGCAGTAACAGACAAGTTTGTCTCTGCCATCACCTCTTCTGTGGACAAGATCCCGTGAGTATCCCTGTGGTTTCTGTGCACATCCCAGGAGTGCTCTTGGCTCTAAGGTGTCTCCAGAAAGGCCTTAGAAAAGAGGTTGGATTATGGGGGGGCTTCCTGGCCCCTTTGCTGCTGCAGGACTGAGTTACAGCACTGCCAGCAAGGGGAACCCCAAATATCAGCAGCACCTCATGGGTTGGCTTGTTTGTCTGCTCTGTTTCTGGGCAGTTTACTGCTGACATTGAGATGCATGCCAGCTTTGTGGTCATCTCAGAGGATGAAGGCCTCCTCCAGAGATGCCTGGGTTGGCATCAGGGTGGGGGCAGGGAACTGAGGGGTGCTGTAGCTGCCAATCCTACCTGTGGGCTTCTCCATCACCCCAGGACTGGGGGCTTGCTGCTTCTTGGTCATGGGTAGTAAGACTGGGTCATCAGGGTGGACCCACATGCTGATGGTCCTCTCCCTACCTCTCCTCAGCTATGGGATGCGCTACATGGCCAAAATCCTGAGGATGTCCTTGGTTGAGAAATTCCCCAAGGCCCCAGCAGAGGAGGTTGATAAGGTACTGGGGGGCTGGGGCACCTGCACAGTTTGGTGGGGTTCAGCTGTGGCTGTACATGAAGGGCCACAAAAGGTCAAGTCCTCTCAACTTAAAAGCACCTCCAAGTCAACATTTTCCTTGAGCCACTAAGGAAATGCCAAGGCTGAGCTTTTCCCCTGCACTGCCATCTCTTTCACGAGGGTCCCACCATGCAGAGCAAGGATGAAACATCCTTCCCTGCTGAGGTGTCACCTCCTTGGGCCCTAACCCAAATGCTCCCCAGCCTGTCTCATGTCCTAGGTCGTGGGGAACCTGCTCTACTACCGCTTCATGAACCCAGCAGTGGTGGCCCCTGATGGCTTTGACATCGTGGACCTGTCTGCCGGGGTGGCCCTGCGCCCCGAGCAGCGCCGCAGCCTGGCCTCCATCGCCAAGGTGCTGCAGCACGCCGCCGCCCACAAGGCCTTCCAGGGGGACAGTGCCTACCTCTGCGGGCTCAATCAGTACCTGGAGCACACCCACAACAAGTTCAGGTGAGCCCCAGGATGGTGACGGGGTGGGAGGGTGGCTTGGAGCCCGTGGCAGGGGTTTGGGGCTGAGCAGAGGGGTCCCTCCCTGCAGGAGGTTCATCTCTGCTGCCTGCTGCGTCCCTGAGCCTGAGGAGAGGTTTGACATGGATGAGTACTCAGAGATGGTGGCAGTGGCCAAACCAGTCATCTACATCACTGTGGGGGAGCTCATCACCACGCACAAGGTCAGGGCATAAAGCTCATGGCTAGCTCTGTTTCCTCTGCTCCCATCCCCTGGGCTTTCTGCTGAGTTTCCTCCCATTCTTCTGTATTCCACCCCTGGCACAGCTTCCCTCTTCCTGACCCTTTTTTCCCCTTCTAAGCTAGGAAATAACCTGGATTTTGCAGGTTTGTCCTTTTGCAAACCTCTTATCTTCTCCATCCCCTCTTGGGTGGCCCTCCCTCACTCTCCATTTGCATCTCCCATTGCCCCTGGTTCATCCCTTGCACTGTCCAGCTCCTGCTCGAGCACCAGGACTCCATCACATCACACCACAGTGACCCCCTGAACGAGCTCCTGGAGGATCTTGATGAGCTTCCTACAGTCCAGTCCCTGGTTGGTAGGTTGGATTCTGGGACCTGATGGGAGGAGGGTGGATGTGGGCACACTTTCCTTGCACAAAGCTTGAGCTGGATTGCTTTGGGCGTGGGAAGCCAGCCCTCTGGAGCCCAGCACAGCTAGCAGGGCTCTCTGTGCCCTCACAGGGGAGAGTGTTGCCAGCCTGGGAAACAGCAGTGCTGAGCAGCTCTCCCAGCTCAGCAGAACAGAAATCTCCCTCACCCTCACCAACAAGCTGGTGCCAGTGGCCAGCAGCGAGGAGAGCGACACAAGGAGCCTGCTGCTGAGGTGAGGATGGCTCTGTGGGCATCAGGAGGGTTCTGGGGGTGTTGGAAGGGTACTGGGGGCTGGGATGTTCAAAGAGGGCAAGAAACCCTTGGGTAGCAACTGAATATTGGATGGAGGGTGATGGTCTGGAGCGGATGCCTGACATCTCCCTCTGGTCTCTAGCACCAAGCAGATGCTGGTGGATTTGATCCAGTGCCAACCAGGAGATTCCCTCCCAGACATCCTGTGGACACCAGCCTCAGAGCATGAGGTGGGATGTGTGAGGCTGCTGCTAGGGATGAACTGAAAAACTTTGTGGGCAAAGGGTGAAAAAGTTATCAGCAAAAAGCTGCCCTGCTCCTCTCAGAGGTTTGGCCACTGCTCTTGTGATCCAGCAGTGCCTGGACTCTGGTTTTCAGAAAAATCACCTGTTCTGGGCCAGGAGAGACCCACATCAAAGAGTGGGTGAAGGAGTTTTATAGTAAATTCAAGGTGACCCCCGTGGAGGGAGAAATGATGCACCTGACTCCATGATATCAGAAGGCTAATTAATTACTTCATTATACTATATTATTCTATACTATATGACACTACCTCTAAGCTGAAACTGCACAAGCACTCAACTGCACAAAATCTTGTGACTGTCTGCTGATCGACCATCAGGACACAGTTTGCAGAGCTTGGTCAAGAGAACAAAACACCATCACTTTGGGTAAACAATCTCCATATTGCATTCCACTTTGGCACAACACAGACACAGCAAATGAGATAAGAATTGTTTTGATCATTCTTTTCTCTGCTTCTCTCAGGTTCAGAGAATGTGAATCCCACAGAGTTTGGTTGTTCCGTCTCTGTATCCCATTCCAGCTGTGTTCCAGGCTGACCCCTTCTCATCCCTAGGAAGCTGCCCACGAGCACCTAGTGTGCCAGCGAGCTCTGCAGGATGCCCAGCCCTCTGCCCAGCAGCTGAAGCACCGCCCCTCCCTGGCTGCCAACAGCCAGCTCTCCATGGAGGAGAAGAAGCGCAAGGTCATCCGCAACCTGCGGCGCCTGGAGAGCCTGGGGCTGGTGGACTCTGCCAACCAGTACCAGCAGCTCGTTGATGAGCTGGCCAAGGTGTGCTGGGGGATGCTGAGTTGGGGATCACCCCTAAACCCCCAGAGCTCCCGCTCTGGTAAAGCTCCTGGTGACATCCGTTGGTTTTCTGTTTCCTCCAGGACATCCGGAACCAGCGGCGGCACCGGCAGCAGCGCCGCAGGGAGCTCCTGAAGCTGAGGCAGACCCTGGAGGGCCTCGATGCCAAGACTCTGTTTTATGAGGAGCAAATTGATTATTACAACCAGTACATCAAGACCTGTCTTGACAACTTGGCAGCCAGCAACAAGTGCGGTTCCTTACCAAAAATCAGTAATTTAAAAAAAAAAAGTTATTTGTTTTCATTGCTCTCTGGTTGTTGTGAGTCCTGGAGATGTTGGGAATCCAAGGGGTCACGGATGGCCAGAGATGAGCTCTCAACATGTGATCCCTTCTCTTCCAGGGGCAGTGGGAAGAGCAAGAAGCTGCCATCTCTGCACTACACAGCAGCCCAGCTGTGGGAGAAGGGGGTGCTGCTGGAGATCCAGGACCTGCCACCCAGCCAGTGGGTAACCCTGCTCCAGGGGAGAGCTTCTGCTGGGGTTATTCAGTGCAGGGCCAGGAGCTGGACTTAATGCACTCAGTGATCCTTGTGGATCTCTTCTGATTCAGGATATTCCGTGATTCTATGAAAACTTGGGCAGGTAGAGGAAAATAACCAAGGAGGAGGATGCATGTGGGCCACTGTTGTCCTGCCATGTTGTTTTGTGTAGGAGAATGCAGGAAAGTTGGGATTTGCAGTGGTGTGGGTCTGGTCTGGCTGCTGTGCTCAGGGGGTGCACTGGGTGGGTGACCTGGTCCCTGGCTGTGTTAAAGCTTTTGGTAGTGAGTGGCTCTGTCTTCTCAGGCTCAGGAACGTGGTTTTTGACATCATCCCCTGTGAGGAATCAGGGAGGTTCCAGGTGAAAGCCAAATTCATGGGGATCGACATGGAGCACTTCCAGCTGCACTACCAGGTGGGGAGCCTGTCCTGAAGCTGCTGGGGCTCAGAGAGATGGGGACAGCCAGGGCATGGGGGGCTGGCTGGTGCCCCCACACCTGCAGCTGGAGCCCGTGTGGAGCCCTGAGCTGTGCAGCTCCTCCTGCAAACCCAGCTCCCTGTGCTGGGCTGGGCACCCAGGAGGGCTTCCCTGGCTGGGCACAGTGGCAGAGACAGGCCCCTCTCCCACAGGACCTGCTGCAGCTGCAGTACGAGGGTGTAGCAGTCATGAAGATGTTCCATAAGGCCAAGGTCAATGTCAACCTGCTCATCTTCCTCCTCAACAAGAAGTTCTTCAAGAAGTAACAGGGTCAGGGGTGGGGCTGGAGGGAAGGGGGGCAGTGGAAACCTGCCAAAGAGAGCTCAGGCTTGGTGATCCCAGGGCAGGGGAGCTGCTGCTGGCCATGGAGCTTTCCTGCATGGGTGCAGTGTGCTTGAGCATCTGCAGCCAGCAGTGCCTGACTGGGGGAGCACAGGGCCCAGCCCAGCCCTGGGCACCCCGAGCTTGGTACTAAACCAGTGCCCAACCTCCCAGCAGGAGGATGCAGCTGCCAAAGCTTTTGCAGCACATGTTGCTTTTAAAATCTATTTCATCTGGGTACTCTGGCTGTTTAATTCCTGTGTTGCCAACAGCCAGCTGCCCACTCTGTATTTCTGGACACTACACAGGTTTAACTGATATAATAAAGGTATCTAATTTATCTATATCTATCTATCTATATCTATATGTATGTATATAATTCTTCCTCACACTAAGGCTTGGGAAATGTCAGAATCAGTCTTTATGTGGGGGGGCAGTGAGAGCTCAGAACAGAGAGGCAATAACTGCCTGTGAAGACACCTGTGAGCTCTTCCTTAGTACATTGAGGTGCAAGAGGAAAATTTTAATTTTAAAGATGAATTTCACTGCTCTTCAGCCAGGCTGTGAAACACAAGAGAGAGGCTCAGTGTCACTGGTGTCCTGTGGGTGCTCTGAGGGACTGGAGCAGGGACCACATCTCTGGACCACACTGGTGCCTGGCATCTGCTGTGGAACAAGCCCACAGCAGCATCTCAGCAGGGATGGGGTGTCTGTCCCCTCTTGGTTTGCTCTGCTGCTGAACCAGTTTCCAAGTGTGGGACAGTGACAGTGTTTGGCCATGGCTGCATTTAAAGCACTTTCTCTCCATGTGAGCTCCTTCTCCAGCCCCTTCCATGGGATAGGAAGGGAGCTGCTGGCAGTTCCAACCTCCTCCCACCCCATATCCTTCAGGTATGGCAGCAGCAGGTCCCAAAGCTGCTCTGCAAAGGAAGATTTTTGGGGGATTGGAGTAGGAATCTCCCTCACTGCTCAGCAACTGCTTTGGGACCTCGAGGCAGCTCAGGGGTACCTGATGTATTGGCATCTCAGGCTCTGTCTTGTCTCTGGAAAGTGATGTTTGTTTATGAGGTTTTTATGTGTTTTTTCTTTGCCTCTTCTCATGAAATGCCGCAAACTATGCCTCATTCTATCCCCATCCATGCTGCATTCCTACTGTGCTGCCTCTGCTTGTTTACTCCAAATAAAGATGTATCAGAAATAAAATAAAGATGGATCAGAAAATGCAGAATTTCTCTGGATGATCATTTCCCTGTGCTCCTCACCTGCCTCTCTCTTTGTTTACCAGGGTGTTTGGGGCTGGTGACATTCCTCCAGCCCCCTGGTCCCAAAGCAAGGAGCCCCCTCAGCTCCTCACGGCAGTGCAGAGTCAGGTGCTGAGGCACCAACTCAGCTCTTGCACAGGGAATTTAGGCCACTTTCAGACACACTTAATTCTTAAATAAATACTATGATTACGTCTCCTAAAGACTATGATTATATCTCTACAGGAATGAAGTGGGATCAAGCTGCAGCACTTTTCTTTGTTTAAAATAGGACCAGGCTGCCATTAACCTGTTGGATGCTGCACCATCTGCAGGGACAGGATCCCGGGGAAGTTGCTGCTGCACATTACCCATTACCACACGGGTTTTTATCTTCTGGTTACCATATTTGTTTATTTTTCCCCCTCCTTGCCCTTAGAGGAGGATCCAGCACGTCTCTGGCTGTGGCTCAGGGTGGTTTGCTGCTGCCAGCCACTGGCTTTGCACCAGCAGCACTTGGCACGCTGAAACTCCTTGTCTGGGGTGCTTTGGGGATGGAGGGGAAGTAAGGAGCTCCACCTAATAGTACCAGTCCCAGCTACTCACAGTTGCAGCATGGGCTGGAGGGGACTCGGTGTTGCTGTGGAAAAGCTGATTTTTTTTTTGGCTCCCGGGAAGTCGTGCTGTGGCCAGCCGTGACTCAGACACAGGGTGCCAGCTCCTGCCTGCTGCCCACACGCTTTGGAGAGGAGGTCGGAGGGGAAAAGGAAAGCCTGGGAGAGCTGGAGGAGGCCTGGCTGGCTGAGCTCCTCCCGAGGCAGCTCCACTAGATGTCATTGCAAGCTGGGGAGAGGCACTCGGTGCCGGGCCAGCGCAGCCCCGCCGAGGGCTCCTCCGGCGGCTGCAGAGGTTCGGGCGGCCCCAGCTCCAAGGATGGATCCCCCAGAGCAATCCCAGCACGTCCCAGGGCTGGGGCTTGCAGAGGGCAGGAGCTCCAGCCCAGTCTCTGCTGAGCCCTGGGGCTTTCCCTGGGGCTGGCTCTGCTTGCCCGGGCTGAGGCACAGAGAGGGACCCGTGAGGGAAAGCAGGTCCTGCCCCACCTACCACCATCCTGAGAGGTGTTTGTGGGGAAGGGGGAGAAAAGGAGCAAACTGGGCTCCCTCGGGTTCGTATTTCACACCAGAGAATCCCACAATGGTTTGGTTCAAAGGGACCTTAAAGCCCACCCAGTCCCACCAGGGACTCCTTCCACCATCCCAGGGTGCTCCAAGCCCCGTCCAACCTGGCCTTGGACACTTCCAAGGATGCCACAGCTGCTGTGGGCACCTGTGCCAGGGCCTCCCAAACCTCAGAAGGAAGAATTTCCTCCCAATATCCCAGCTAGCCCTGCCTGCTGGCAGTGGGAAGCCATCGCCCTGTCCTGTCACTCTGTCGGCGCAGGGAGGTTTTGTTTCACCTTGCCCAGCCCCAGCACGTCCTGTCCAGCACCCAGGCACCACCAGCACTCCCTGCAGGCACAGGGCATCACCGTGCTTCCCCTGCACTCCCAGCTGGGACACAGCATCCCCAGGGCTGTCCTGAAGGTGCCACAGGCTCCCTCAGCAACTCGAGCCTTGCTCTTGCTCCCTCCTCGCTGCCATAATTGCCCCAGGAGCACAAAGGAGCTGCCAGATGGGTGGGCTTTGGGAAAAAAATATAAAGTAAAAAAAAAAAGGAATGAGGGAGGATTAAAAACCTCTGTGTGTAAGCACGTGCATGTGTAGAGGTGTGTGAGAGGGAGAGGAAACTTGCACCAGGGTTCAGCAAAGGCATTCAGCTCTTCACATCTCACCAGGCTGCTTTGGTTTAGGTCCTGCAGCCTGTGGCACTCAGCACGTGCAGGAAAGTGTGATCTGTGCAGAAAGGTCCCACACTGGGGCTGTGCCCTGGTCCAGGGTGGGAAAGGGGCTGCAGGGACCTCCCTGGCTTTGGGAGGGGGAGGTGAGATGGAGACGAGGAGCTGGAGTGAGATGGAGTGGAGGAGCTGGAGTGAGATGGAGTGGAGGAGTTGGAGTGAGATGGAGTGGAGGAGCTGGAGTGAGATGGAGAGGAGGAGTTGGAGTGAGATGGAGTGGAGGAGCTGGAGTGAGATGGAGAGGAGGAGTTGGAGTGAGATGAGTGGAGGGACTTGGAGTGAGATGGAGAGGAGGAGCTGGAGTGAGATGGAGTGGAGGAGTTGGAGTGAGATGGAGTGGAGGAGTTGGAGTGAGATGGAGTGGAGGAGCTGGAGTGAGATGGAGTGGAGGAGCTGGAGTGAGATGGAGTGGAGGAGTGGAGTGAGATGGAGTGGAGGAGATGGAGTGAGATGGAGAGGAGGAGTTGGAGTGAGATGGAGTGGAGGAGCTGGAGTGAGATGGAGAGGAGGAGTTGGAGTGAGATGGAGTGGAGGAGATGGAGTGAGATGGAGTGGAGGAGCTGGAGTGAGATGGAGTGGAGGAGCTGGAGTGAGATGGAGTGGAGGAGCTGGAGTGAGATGGAGAGGAGGAGCTGGAGTGAGATGGAGTGGAGGAGTTGGAGTGAGATGGAGAGGAGGAGCTGGAGTGAGATGGAGTGGAGGAGCTGGAGTGAGATGGAGAGGAGGAGCTGGAGTGAGATGGAGAGGAGGAGCTGGAGTGAGATGGAGTGGAGGAGCTGGAGTGAGATGGAGAGGAGGAGCTGGAGTGAGATGGAGAGGAGGAGATGGAGTGAGATGGAGTGGAGGAGATGGAGTGAGATGGAGTAGAGGAGTGTTGGGATAGTCACAGCTGGGAGCTCACTGTCCCTGTTCCAGCCTGGTTTTGAGAATCCCAAAAGGGATGAAAAATTGTTAAACTGGCCTCAGAAAGGTCCTGATCCCAGCAGCTCCGGGCTGCTTGGCCTGCTCAGAAGCTGCTGGGAGCTGGTGCTGGGTGCTGGGTGCTGGGCAGGCCAGCTCCTGCAGAGCCACTGTCCCCACTATCACGTGCCAGTGCTGCTAATCCCATCTGGAAGGGCCGTGCCCCAGGCTGTGCCCACTAATCCCCCTTGGTGCCATGGCTGCAGGGCTCAGGGGCTGCCTGGCCAACACCAGAGTGTCCCGGCAAACCCCAGGGTGTCCCTGCAAGGTGTCCCTGCAGGCCTCAGGGTGCCCCTGAAAACCCCAGAGTGTCCCCCCCAAACCCCAGAGGGTCCCTGCAAACCCCAGGGTGTCCCTGCAAGGTGTCCCTGCAGGCCTCAGGGTGTCCCCCTCACAAGCCAAAGTGTCTCTGCAAACCCCAGGGTGCCCCCCCAAACCCCAGATTGTCCCTGAAAGTCTCAGGGTGTCCCTGCAAGGTGACCCTGCAAACCCCCCAGGGTGTCCCTACAAACCCCAGGGTGTCCCTGCAAACCCCCCAGGGTGTCCCTACAAACCCCAGGGTGTCCCTGCAAACCCCAGATTGTCCCTGCAAGCCTCAGGGTGTTCCTGCAAACCCCAGAGTGTCCCCCCCACACCCCAAAGTGTCTCTGCAAACCCCAGAGTGTTCCTGCAAACTCCAGGGTGTCCCCCCACACCCCAGGGTGTCTCCCAAGCCCCAGGGTGTCCCTGTCCCCAGCTCCTCTCCAGGCACACCTGGACGTGCCCACGTTCCTGCTCCTGCTGCATCCCGAGCTCTGAGCCCTGGGCAGCCCCAGCCCCGCTGGGCAGGGCTGGGCTGTGCCTCCAGCCCCACCCCGGGGCTCTGGGCAGGAGCTGCCCTGCCCAGGTGGGGATCCCCTGCTTGGCCAGCCCTGGGCACCCGGCAGCACGGAGGGGGCAGGTGAGCAGCTCCAGGTGCCCGTGGCACAGCCAGGGCTCGGCTCAGCCGTGCCAGGCTCCTCCCTGGCACTGCCAGGGGCTCTGAGGAATAACACTGCTGCTCCCTTCTGATGGCAGCAGCTTCCTTGTGGGAGAGGGGAAAAAGCACAAAGCAAACCAGGGAGAAAATAAGAGGGGAATGTTTGCCGACTGTCTGCCGTGTGTTGTTGCTGTTTGTTGTGTTTCTGCCGTTGCCATGGCAACCCCGGGAAGAGATGCCAGGCTGCAGCATGGTGGGTACCAGCACGGCGTGCTGAGGAGCTGGGGCATGGACTGGCAGCCATGGGAGCCCGGGCAGGGCATTGCTGGGGGCACATTTGGGGCCCAGCTCAGCTCCTGCCCCCCTGGAGAGCCCGGGGTGGGCGGTGGGTCACACCCAGGGCCCTCCAGGGGGTACCTGGCTTGGGGATGAGTGAAGGAAGATTGGCTGAAGGGTCCTTGGGGACAGCAGCCAGCCCTGCTGCTCCCCAGGAGCCCGGGAGGACCTGGGCTCATCCTCTCTCCTCTTGTCTGGAGGCAAGAGAGGGGAGCAGTGGTGGTGTGGGGGGGGCAGCTGCTGCCAGGCAGGGCTCACCTGAGGGGCTGTGAGGGTCAGGAGGGGCTGTGAGAGGGTCAGGAGGGGCTGTGGGGGCCAGAAGGGGCTATGAGAGGGTCAGGAGGGGCTGTGAGAGGGTCAGGAGGGGCTGTGAGAGGGTCAGGAGGGGCTGTGAGAGGGTCAGGAGGGGCTGTGAGGGGGTCTGGAGGGGCTGTGAGAGGGTCAGGAGGGGCTGTGAGAGGGTCAGAAGGGGCTGTGGGGGCCAGGAGGGGCTATGAGAGGGTCAGGAGGGGCTATGAGAGGGCCAGGAGGGGCTGTGAGGGTGTCAGAAGGGGCTGTGGGGGCCAGGAGGGGCTATGAGAGGGTCAGGAGGGGCTATGAGAGGGCCAGGAGGGGCTGTGAGGGGGTCAGGAGGGGCTGTGAGGGGGTCAGAAGGGGCTGTGAGGTTCTGGAGGGGTTGTGAGGCTCAGGAGGGGCTGTGGGGCTCAGGAATGCTCTGGGGGCAGCTGCCTCTGCCCAGGACAGGGCCACTCCTCAGAGCTGCTTTAATGTGGGCAGGGTCACACTCTGGCCCCTGCAGGGCTACTCCCGTGTGGAACCAGGGTGCCAAGGATGGCCCTGGGGACAGCAGGGCAGGGGAGGGGACAGCTCGGGGGGGATGGGGCTGCTCCCAGAGCCCCTCTCTCTCTGCAGCCCCCGGAGCTGTGCAGGCTGTCAGAGCAGGAGCCTGCAGCACCCCCGGGGCAGAGCAGGCAGGGCTGGGTGAGAGCTGTGCCCCTGGGAGCCAGAAGGTTCTGTGCAGCTCCAGAGATGAGGGTTAACTCTTTGGGGGCTGCAGGGAGGGCTGCAGCAGCTCCTGGGGCTGTGGGCATTGCCATCCACCCAGAGCCTGCAGATCCTGGGGTCTGGGGAGAGATTCCAGTGTTTTGGGGGCTCTGCTGCTTCCCATCCTGCCTGGCATGAGAAGTGTGGAAAGGTTTCACTGGTCAGAAGTGCCAGTTTAATTGAATTGTTTAATTGCTGCATCTCCAAATGGTGATTTTTTGATAGAGAGGCCTGATGAGGAATCCTGCCCTGAACTGGAAGCTGACTCATTCTCCTCGAAGTCCTGGGGTCATTGTTTTATTGCAAACAAACACACCAAATTCCCACTGCTGGGTTCTGGGAACGTGCTCCTGCCCTGCATGGAGGCCAGGGACCCAGGAAGGGTCTGGGTGTCTGCCTGCCTCCCTCTGCCTCCTCCCACCCTCTGAGCAGGGGGGCTTTGGTGGCACCTGGAGCTGTCTGGGGTGGGGGGAAACACAACTTTAACATTGGTGGGGGTCTGGAAAACCCCAAAGTGCAGAGATTTGCTGTTTCCTCTTTGAAAAGGCAAGAGCAAGAATCAGGCCCCAGGTCTCTCCTCCCTGCTGTGGCCACCAGGCAATTCCCATTTCTTTGCTTGCAGCATCTCTGGGTGCAGCTTCAGCCCCGATCCGGGGAGCAAAGGAAAACTGAAGAAAGAAAAACTCAGAGCTGGGACTTGAATCCACATCCCAGCATGGGGGGTGAGGGGAGGGCAGTGCTTTCCACCCCAAAAACCTCTCCACACGGGGCTGAGCAGAAGCTGGAGCCAGCATGAGTCACCCTGAGCAGCTGCTGCCAAGGCAGGAGCGACCTTGTGCTGCTGAGCCAGCGTGGGCTGAGCCACGGGAAAGGGAAGCTTTAGCTCAGGCCGGATGCTCCAGGGGAAAGAATGAGCTCTGGGGCTGAAAGTGCTGGCCAAAGAGAGCTGTGGTCAGGGAGGCTCTGGGGTCTGCCCTTCTCTGCAGGGAGAGCAGCAGGGGCTGCTGGAGAGGGGAGCAGGGTTTGGGCACTCCCAGAATTCCGGGGCTTGCTGAGAGGTATCCGTGAGCACCCGGGGATGGGATCCACTTTCCATGAAACTTCAGGGAAAATCAGATAAATCTCCCCTCTGCTCCTGCCACCCTGTCCTCAGCCTTGGGATCCTTCCAGGCTGGCACTGCTGGATGTTTTCCCCCATCAGCTTCTCTCTCTTGACTCAGCGGACGTGACTCACGGGGAGGGAAGAGAGGGCTGGGTGACAGCTCTGTCCCTGCAGGAGCGGGGCTGGGGCTGTGGACACCAGGGGAGCAGCACCCCGACCCCCTCCCTGCCAGGAGCCAGGCTCAGGGCTGACATTCCCCTTGTCCCATGCTGTCCCTCCCCGTGCCCAGCCCAGTGGGTGCAGCAGAGGGGGAACTGGTTGAGCCGGTGCACCCCGTCCCGGCAGAGAGGGGACATTCCTCGGGCAGGGGGGTGACCCGGGGGCCTTTGTCACCAGGGTGCCACCACACCCCGAGTGCTGGGGACATGCATCACCCTTCCCAAGGGAAGCAGGCAAAGAAGCCCCTCCGTGGTGGGTGGGGAAAGGCTCGGGGGTCAGTGCTGGTGGCACTGGGTCAGGGGAGCAGAGCCAGGGGTGCCCAACCTTGGCTGGATTAGTTAAAGAGATCAAGAGCTGAGGGATTAGGGAGTCAAGAGAGCCAGGCCACCTGTGGGGGAGGAGAAGGATGGGAGAGGTGTGCAGGGCCTGGGCTTTGGAGCAATTAGATAAGTGAATCGGGGCCTTGGAGCGATTAGAGAAAGAAATCAGGTTTTACACCAATTAGGTAAAGTCCCCAGGCGATTAGACAGAGGTGGCTGCAAGAGGAGGGCTCCCAGCAGTCCCTGGAACTGATAGGGCTGGCCATTGATTAAAGGAGCATCAGAGGCTGAGAGCAATTTGATAAGAAAACAAAACAGTGGATCAATTAGACTGGGAAAAAGGAGGTGGCTGAGGTGATAATGGGAATGGGGAAGTGGGGCCAGTCCAAACAAGCCCAAGAGCTCTGAGTGTGGGGCTGGTGGAGCTGCAGGAAAGGGGTGGAAAGAGGGAAAATGGTCCCAGCTGGAGCCTCCAAGGGGCACTGGGGTGAGGTTGGTGGGCAATTTCAGTTTGGCCTCAGGGAATTCACAGCTGGCCCGAAGATGGGTTTGCTGTTGGTGGTGGCTGGTGTGAGCCCACAGCTCCTTGTGGGCTGCACTGCAGCATCACCAGGCAGCTGCTCCTCCCACCAAGGGAAGCAGAGAGTTCTGCATCTCACAGAACCTCAGAATCCTGGAGTGGTTTGGCTTGGAAGGGACCTAAGAGTCCATCTACCTCCAATGGCCCTGCCATGGGCAGGGACACCTCCCACCATCCCAGCGGATCCCACTGTCCCAGTCTGTCCCTGAACACTCCCAGGATGGGGCAGCCACAGCTGCTCTGGGCAACCTGAGTGGGTCAATTCCGAAATATTTTATTTTTTTCCCAGCAGGTTTTGCTCTGGGCTCACACTGTCACACACCTGGAGCAATTTTATCCCCTGGGAAGGCAGTGACAGCAGGATAACTCAGCCCTGTGCCCTGTCTCAGATGCTCTGGGAGTTTCCAGATCCGGGTGCCAGACGAATAAGCAATTAAGTAACTCAACGGAGCCTAGAAATAATTAGACCAAGGAATGCAGCTCCAGCAGATGAGTTTAGTGAAGAAATGGGAGTGTTGGAGAGATGGAGATGAGAAGGGTGATCAGGTCTCAGCACAATTATCTAGAGAAAGTCTGCTCCAGACTGATTAGAGGAAGGGAAAAGAGCTTTCTGGGCAATTAGGTGAGGGAAATCAACTCTGGGCAGGAAGAAAATAGACTGTGAAAGAGATTGGGGTGGGAGATGCTGAGTTTTCTCTGGCCCTGACTTAGATAAGGGAGCTGGATAAGGGCTTTCCGAGGCAGAGGCAGAAACGAGGATGAGGAGGATTAAGGAGCAGAGGTGGGTGTGCAGCTGATGCCTGGGGCTGGGGAAGAGGCAGTGAGGAGTGAGGAGAAACTGAGCCCTGCCCCTAAGGGACAGGAGGGCCAAACTCTGGGGATCAGAGCTAACAAACAGGGGTAAAACAGAGCGAACCAGGGGTGCTGCAGCTGGAATGGCCGAGGGCTGGAGCAGGGAAGGGAGCTGGGCACTGTTTCCAACCCAGCACGTGGCAGGATCCTTCCTTAATCTGTAAAACAGGATTAGTCCCTCGTGCCCAGCAAAGCTGAGAGCCAGCAGAGCCTTTCTGCACCAGTGACTTTGACTTCAGGACAGAGGAACCTGCAGGGTGGGAGCGTGACCAGGGATGAGCATGGGCTGGGATGTGCCAGCCCTGGGTGTGCCCTGTGGCACCCAGCGGCCCCTGACTGAGCCAGGGGGAGGGGGGCAGGCAGGGCAGCCTGGGGTGACCACAGCAGGGGGCTTTAGCCAGGTTTTGGGGTGCTGAGCTGCCGTGAGAGGGGTGGCAGTGTCAGCTGCAGCCCAAGGTTGCAGCACGGGTCAGCAGCAGCTGCAGCTGGAGAGTGCTGGATCCTTTGGGAATGGCTTCATTTGCTCTTTAATTAGCCCTGACGGCTGCTGGAGCAGATTTTGCTGGTCCTTTCCTCTCTGAGGCTGGCCCTGGCTTGAAGGGGCAGGGTTCAGTGAGGTCAGGCTCCTCTTTCCTTCTTTGCCATTTTCCTTTCTTCCATCCCTGCGGAGCACATGATGCTGACTCTGGTACTGTGGGAAGGGGAAGCTGTGGTTTGGCTGCCAGGCCATAGTTTGGCCTCTGGAAATGACCCTTTGGAAAGGGAAGCAGGGCCTTGCAGCCCCCCAGGAAATGTGGCAGGGAGGCACTGAGGGACCTCAGCAGCAGCCAAGGGCAATGCTCAGCTCCTGGGAAACCAGCCCAGGTTAAACCAAGCACCTGTGGAGGTCATGGAGGGTTTTCACATTTGAAATTTCTTCTTTTAATTATTTACTTTCATGTTTAGCTGAGTGCTTTTCACCCCAGCTGCTGGTGAGTGACAGAGAGCAGTGCCAGGGCCATCCAGGGAAGCTCTCCTGGACACTTGGCCCTTCTGGGCACCACAGCCCTGCTGTTCCCAGCAGGAGGGTGCCTCTGACATATCTCCTTCACCCCCTGGCCTCTGCTGAGCTGGCTGGGACGAGCCTGGTTTCTGTGGCTTGACAGCATTATCTGGGACACAGGCAGAGCCAGGCTCCACTGTGGTCCCTGCTCCTGGCCTGCTGTGGATATCCTCAGGAGATAGCACAGCCAGCTGTCCCCGGGACTCCAGCAGCCTCTCCTCCTCCATCACAGCATGGAAAAGGGGATTTACAGAGCCCCAGAGGCACGGGGATCCATCCTGGGGCCCACGGGTGTGTCCTCCTCCCAGTGCTCAGACACTGCTTTTGTTCAAGCCCTATTGTGGATTTCAGTGTTTTCATGGCTTTTAAATTTTTTTCCCCCTTTCCAATTCTGATGAAAAAATATATTTGGGGAAAATAGAAATATTTAGACATTTCCCTGACAGGCAGCAGAGCTGGAAGAGCTGTGGTACAGCACTGCTCACGTGTGCTGGTGAAAGCTCAGCACAAAGAATCAGGCTGGGGAATGCAGCACCCTCAGCAGCAGGAGACCCACGGGGTGAAGTGTCAGTGCTCACCCCTCTTGCCAGCTGCCTTCAAAATCTGGATAAGAAGATGGTTTTGAGCTGGTTTTGGGGAGATTTTTAATGTGTGTGAATATCTATATACATATCTATATATATCTACATACACAGATAAATCTTGTGTACACAAAAATATAGGTACTACATTAAAATAATCTTTACAGCATATTAAACCTCACTATAGTAGGAGTTTTGTATTAAATAAGTAGCAGGAAATGGGTTACAAATCTGGATTTGGTGACTCTGGAAAATCTGGATTTGGTCAGGGCTGGAAAGGGGGGCTGGTGGTTGTGGTCCACACCAGCCCCCCACATTCCCATCAGGAGGTGTCTGGGCCAGATGTGCCTTCAAAGGGCCGGTGCAAACCCCCTCTGGAGCTGCAGGATGCTCTGGGGACCTTAGGCAGGGCAGTGAGGAGCAGAGCTGCTCTCCTCCGTGCAGGTGGCTCTGGGATGAGCCCAGACCTCCCTTTCCAGGAGGCAGAGGAATCCCCAGCCCCCCAGTCTGCCTTCCCCACCCCATTTTTGTCCTGCTCACGCCCTGGGGCGGGCACCACACCTGTGCTGGGGAGGTGTCAGTCCCCATCCTGCACCCCACTCCCTTTGTCCCAGCCCTTCAGGCTCCAGCCCATGGCTCTGCCTCATTCCAGGGGGTGCAGGATGGGGACTGCCACCTCCTCCCACCCACCCCCAGCAGGGCTGTGCCTGCCCAGGCTGGCCCCTGGCCCCCTCTCCCTGCTGGGTCCCCACTGTGGGAGCTCCCTGGATGCCTGTCCTTGCTGAGATGGTCACAACACAAAGCAACACTCTGCATTTTCAGGAGGCTTCAAACTGTTTTTATTCTAGCGTGCGTGCGTGCTTTTTATACATTCTTACAAAACTCAGAAGTTTATATTTACTCATTGGTCAGGAAAGACAAACAAAGTGCTCATAGTTGCAGGTTTCTCTTATTTCTCCTTCTTTCTTTCTTGGTTTCTATGTCAACAACCTTGGTAGGAAATTCTTTCAGGGGTAAACATGGATCTTCTTCTCAAACTCCTCTCTGGCTCACAGGAGTTGCTGTAAAACTTCTTCCCTAGGGGTGGATGCCCCAAGCACAGGGCAGCTCTGCAGAACTGGGTGTGTGGAGCTACTGAGCTGCTCCTGGGGAGTGACAGGAACTGGAGGCCATAAACTCACAGAATCATGGAATAGTTTGGCTTGGAAGGCCCTTAAACCTCCTCTCATTCCACTATCCCAGGCTGCTCCAACCTGGCCTTGGACACTTCCAGGGATAGGGCAGCTGCAGCTGCTCTGGCAACCTGTGCCAAGGCCTCAGCACCCTCCTTGTCAAACACTTCTTCCTTATATCAAACCACAATCAACCTCTTTTCGTTTAAAAATGTTCCTCCTTGTCCCATCCACCCTTCTACTTGGGCTTAGGAAGAGAAGCTCAAGGCCCCAGTGCCCAGAGATCTTGCAAAGTCATTTTCCTGCTGGAATTTTGGGGAGTTTCCTTGCAGATCTGTTTGGCTGCCCTCTCCCTTCCCTCCCTTTTCTAACTTGATGCTGGTGTGGGGGTAAAGAAATACTCTTAAAGAATTTTGTGGCTGCAAAACCTCTGGATCACACCCAGCCCTGGCACTGCCAGGCTGGAGAATGCTGGGGCAGGGCAGCAGCCGTGGCACGAGCTGCCTCCATCCCTGCCCAGCCCAGCCTGCTGGAAAGGACGAGGCAGCTGATCTGAAACCACCTGAAAACCACCTTGGTGTCCTCATGTCCCCTTGGGAGGTGTCCTGATGTCCCTCTGGGAGGTGTCCTGATGTCCCTTTAGGAGATGTCCCGATGTCCCTTTGGGAGGTGTCCTGATATCCCTTTGGGACATGTCCTGATGTCCTTTTGGGAGGTGTCCTGATGTCCCTTTGGGAGAGGTGGTGCAGGAGGGGCAGTTTTTGCCCTACAGTTTTTATCAGTTCTGCCTGGGCCACCCTTGGTTTGGGTGTTCACGGGTGGGGGGAGGGACCAGAGACCCAGAGAGAGCCAGGGGGGATGGGGAAGTTGGAGAGGGGAGTGATGAAGCCATGGGATGGGTTCTGTGAGCTGCCCCGTGAGTGAGCCAGGCTGGCACAGAGCACAGCCATGCCCACACCGAGGGATGGAGGCAGAGCTGCTACCTCTGACAGGGAAGCAGCGCTGCCTTTCCCACCTGTCAGGGCTGTTCCGGGGGCTGGGGAGCAGCGTGGGGCCATGGCTGCTGGGAGCTGGGGCTGGCTGCCTCTTCCCACAGCCCCCACACATCCTGGCTCCATCGTCAGCCTGACCCCTGATTCCACTCCTCGGGCTCTGCATCGCTGCCGTTGCCCCAGCAACGTGTCGTCGCCACGGCAACCGTGACAACCTTCTGCTCATTAATTTAAAAAGGTTCGCAGTGTAACAAATGAAATAGTTATAAGCTTGTCAGGGTGTTAAGGAGCAGGGGCTGACAACTTGCCCCCCTTGCCTGTGCTGCCAGAGCAGCCTGGCTCTGCCACGAGGTCCCCACCCAGAGCTGGCTCCATCCCACCCCCTCTGAGTGCAGAAATTCCTTCAGGGCAGTCCTCGGAGCATCCTGGCAGGGCGGCATCACTTGGTGACCACCCCAGGGGACAGATGCATGTGGGGGCCGTGGCAGAGGTGGCTTTGGGGGGTTTGAACCAGTGACACTTCTGTTGGGCCATTCCTGATGTCCTGCCACTCCATCCTGATGTCTGGGATGGAGTCAGAGTTACCCCAGGGTCTGTCCTGGAGGATAATTATTTTTCATGCAACATGTAGCACCTCTGTATCTGCACTATTAAAATGAATATCTTTACCTTTGTACCTAATAGGATTGAGAGGGGGAGGATGAGCAGATCAAACACATGGCTGTACACACAGATATTCCTTAGGAAACCTGGACAGATCACAGATAGCCTGGATATCCCCAGCTGGGGGAAGTTAATCCCAGCTGGCTAAGCCTGGCAGCTGAGGTAAATCAATGTTTCCCTTGAAGTCCTGGGCCAGGTTGCTGACAGGTACAAAGAGGTATTGGAAAGCTGAAGCTGCTGAAGCCAGGGCAAAGGACACCAGTTGAGGATTTGGCTCTTGCTTCATTATATACCATTTTGCTGAAATCTCAGCGGATTTCAAGTTGACCAAACCCCTTTGATCTCTAAGAAAGGCCATTCTCTGGCTTTTTGTAAGTGGAAACACGAAAGGAACTGGTTTAAAAAAAAATTCCTGCCATTGCAATTCTGCTTGGCAAGCTGAGAATAAGGTCATTTTCCAGCAAGAAGTGTCCATTCAGTTAAAAATAAAAATGGTGAGTTCTGGGCCACTTTCGTTCCTAGTGGAAGCTGGTGCTGGGATTGCACTGGATTTTGTTAGCTGGGACCCAGCATTTCCCAGCTCTGCCACAGCCCCTTGTGCCAGACAATGTTGGTTTGGGAACAGGGTTTGTCCCTTGTTTTGACTCTGGAACCTCTCTCCTCATGATCACCCAGTAGTTCCAAAGCCCTGACCTACTGCCTCCATTCCTGCATCCATCCCTGCCTCCATCCCTGCCTCCATCCCTGCCTCCATCCCTGCCTCCATCCCTGCATCCATCCCTGCATCCATCCCTGCCTCCATCCCTGCCTCCATCCCTGCCTCCATCCCTGCATCCATCCCTGCATCCATCCCTGCCTCCATCCCTGCCTCCAGCCCTGCATCCATCCCTGCCTCCATCCCTGCCTCCATCCCTGCATCCATCCCTGCCTCCAGCCCTGCCTCCATCCCTGCATCCAGCCCTGCCTCCATCCCTGCATCCCACACTCCAGGCTGGAGCTGCTGTCAGGTTTCTGTGCCCAAGGGGAGCTGCAGCTGCTCTCTGCCCCGAGCTTCAGGAAGGGAAATCCAGGGAGTGCTCCAGGGCCTTGTTTCCTTGCCTTCAAGAGATCCTTCAAAACCTTTCTCAATAATTAAACAAGTGAGGCCTAAAAATAGCCCCAATATCTATTAGATGTGGCAGAATAATTGAAGGGGAGAGCAGGGAAAAAAGTGTCCTCAGTGTCCCAAACTTCCCCCCAGCCCGGCCTCAGTGGGCTCCTGAGGAGTGCAGGGAGGCTGCAGGATGTCAGGAGCCCAGGGGCTGCTGGCAGGTGGCTGGGATGTCTCCTTCCAAAGCAGCCAGCTTTGGGGATGGTTCATTCCCTAGAAGAGGCTTTTTGGCAGCTTTTGATGCCATGGTGGGGTTTGGAAGGGCACAGCAGCCTCAGCTGTGGCTGCAGCAAGGAAGGCCTGGGACCTACACCCATGGCTGGAAGCATCTTGCCCACCCTGGGCACTGGCAGCAGGCACCCTAAATCTACCCCAAAACAAGCTGGTGGCACAGTTGGCTCTTGGAAATTGGGCTGCTCCCACCCAGCTCATGGTGCAAATGCTACTGTGAGTGGCAGCCCAGAACAGCACCCCTGGAAGCAGCAGCTGGAGCCTTAAATCTGCTCTCTCCTGAGCTCCTGCTTATCTCCAAAGCTCCCAGCACTGAAGTGGGGCTGTGGTGGAGCAGATAAACCCTTGGCTGGGAAGGGGCTGCTGAAGCCTTGGCTCCAGGGAAAGGCAGCGAGGGGAGGCCCTGCCCTGGGGGAACTTGGCCCTGGGGGTGCTGAATTTGGGGCTGTGCCTCGTGGTCCTGGGAGGGGGCTCACAGTGCTCTGAATCCTGGGGAGAATCAAAGTGAGACTCAGTGCCAGCAGCACCATGGCACTGCAGTGTGACATGGCACTGCCACATCGAGGGGGGGTGAAATGGCACTGCCACGCTGTGACATGGCACTGCCACACTGTGACATGGCATTGCCACACTGAGGGGGCGTGAAATGGCACTGCCACGCTGTGAAATGGCACTGCCACACTGTGACATGGCACTGCCACACTGAGGGGGCGTGAAATGGCACTGCCACGCTGTGACCTGGCACTGCCACGCTGCGAAATGGCATTGCCACTCTGTGACATGGCACTGCCACATTGAGGGGGCGTGAAATGGCACTGCCACGCTGCGAAATGGCACTGCCACACTGTGACATGGCACTGCCACACTGAGGGGGGTGAAATGGCACTGCCATGCTGTGAAATGGCACTGCCACACTGTGACATGGCATTGCCACACTGTGAAATGGCACTGCCACACTGTGACATGGCATTGCCACGCTGTGAAATGGCACTGCCACACTGGGGGGAGTGAAAAGGCACTGCCACACTGTGACATGGCACTGCCACGCTGTGAAATGGCACTGCCACACTGAGGGGGGGGGGTGAAATGGCACTGCCACATTGTGACATGGCACTGCCACACTGTGACATGGCATTACCACATCGAGGGGGGCTGAAATGGCACTGCCACGCTGTGACATGGCACTGCCACGCTGTGAAATGGCACTGCCACACTGAGGGGGGGGGGTGAAATGGCACGGCCACACTGTGACATGGCACTGCCACACTGTGACCTGGCACTGCCACACTGTGAAATGCCACTGCCACACTGGGGGGAGTGAAAAGGCACTGCCACACTCCGAAATGGCACTGCCACACATGGTGGGTGATGATCCCAGCTGGGAGCTGGCAGGGGCAACTGGGATGGCAGAATTAGCCAGGATGGTGTGCCAGGAGTAGCCAGGATGCCATGGCAGGGTTAGTTAGGATGCTGCTGCAGGGTTAGCTGGGTTGCCTTGGCAGGGTTCACTGGGATGCTGTGGCAGCATTCAGTGGGATGCAGGATTGACTGGGATCTATGACAGGGCTCACTGGGATGCTGGGCTCACTGGGATCTGTGGCAGGGCTCACTGAGATCTGTGGCAGGGCTCACTGGGATCTGTGGCAGGGCTCACTGGGATGCTGGTATCACTGGGATCTGTGGCAGGGCTCACTGAGATCTGTGGCAGGGCTCACTGGGATGCTGGGCTCACTGGGATCTGTGGCAGGGCTCACTGGGATGCTGGTATCACTGGGATCTGTGGCAGGGCTCACTGAGATCTGTGGCAGGGCTCACTGGGATGCTGGGCTCACTGGGATCTGTGGCAGGGCTCACTGGGATGCTGGGCCAGGCACACCATGAGCTTGAGGAAAGTTCTTGCAGCATGGAAAGGCCATGTGGAAAGGGAACAGGGCTGAACCCTGGGGGATAGCTGGGAAGAGGAGAAGAGGAATGCAGTAGGAACGGACAACAGCCCCTGGGACAGAGGGGTAGGGACCAGCACAGCTTCTCGATCCCCATTTGGGGCAGTCCAGGACCTGCCCATTGCCCGGACAGGGGAGCCAGCCCAGCCTCCCAAAACTTCTCACGGAGAAAGGCAAACAGCTCAGCCGTGCGTTGCATAACCAGGAAAAAAGGCGTCCTCGTCCTCGGAGCCGAGTGGCTGCCGGCCAACTCTGGCATTAAAGTGGAGCAGAGGATACCGGGAGGGGAGCGCGGATTAGGCGGGGAGGAGACGGGATCAAGTGAGCAGCAGCGAGGGCAGGCTGGCCGCAGCCTCACCGAGGGTCACGCTGCCCAGGAGGGATCCAGGCTCCCTTCCCTGGGCTGGGCAGAGCTCCGGGGCCAGGGGGAATCCAGCCTGGAGGGATCCAGTCAGGAGGGATCCAGCCAGGGGGGATCCAGCCAGGGGGGATCCAGCCTCCCTTCCCTGGGCTGGGCAGAGCCCCGCGGCCAGGGGGGATCCAGCCAGGGGGGATCCAGCCAGGGGGGATCCAGCTAGGAGGGATCCAGTCACGGGGGATCCAGCTAGGGGGGATCCAGGCTCCCTTCCCTGGGCTGTGCAGAGCTCCGGGGCAAGGGGGGATCCAGCCTCCCTTCAGAGCCCCCGGGCCAGGAGGAATCGAGCCAGGAGGGATCCAGGCTCCCTTCCCTGTGCAGAGCCCCGGGCGGGTCCCATCCGTGCCAAGGAGGGGTCGCACCCGCGGCAGCGAGGCTGCCTTGACTCACGGGCGATAAGAACTCCCCCAGGAGAGGCTTTTTGTGTGCGATGGGCTCAGTTTGTGCAGGTTTAACTGGCTGGGCGATGGGGAGGCGCCGGGCCCTTTCATTAGGGCCAGGTGTGTGTGCAGGAATCACAGAGAGCATCTCGAGGAGGAGGGGATGAGATTCTCGCGTTCAGCACTGAGGTTGGGGCTGCAGAGACCAGGAGCTTTGCTTTCTCTGAGCTGCTGAGCGTGGAGCTGTTCTGGATCTCGCACTGATTCAGCAAGACTCGAAGGCTTGTAACTTTTGGGAGTTCTTGGAAATTGTGCTGCTCCCAGTCAGCAGCTACTCCTACACACAGAGGAGATACACTTGCTTGGGGAGCTTCTGGAGCTCTACCCACTGGCTGCCTGCACCAGAACAGGGCTGCAGTTTTATGCTGGGAAGAAAAAGGAGAGATCAAGTGAATTTAAAATTGCAAGGTGCTCCAAAGTCTCCATTAGCTGATAAGCATTGTGCTGGGCTTAAGACTCTGGGGTGCTAAAAGACACTTACCTAGCTGATAAACCCCCAGCAGCAGAGATGGGGGGTTCTGCTGTGCCTGTTCTGCCCCAGGAACTGCTGCTGTCCCAGCTGGAAAGCTCCAACACAGACCAGCAAAGCTGCTGCCAGCTTGGGCTGAGCTAAACCCCATCTGGGTTTGCTGCCTGCAGAATCACAGAATTAGAGGCTCCTTTGGTCTGGAAGGGTCCTTAAAGCTCATCTCATCCCACCCCCCTGCCATTGGCAGGGACACCTCCCACTATCCCAGGTTGCTCCAAGCCCCGTCCATGCTGACCTTGGACACTTCCAGGGATGGGCAGCCACAGCTTCTCTGGGTAACCTGTGCCAGGGCCTCAGCAACCTCCACAGAGAAGAATTTCCTTCTAATATCTCATCCTCTGGACTCGCTCCAGCAGCTCCATGTCCTTCCTGTGCTGGGGGCCCCAGAGCTGGAGGCAGCACTGCAGGTGGGGTCTCACAAGAGCCCAGCAGAGGAGCAGAATCCCCCCTGTTGGGTGCTGCCCAGGCTGTGGGATGAGCCTCACGTAGGTGGGCCAGCATTGCTTGTGTTGGCTGCCAGTTTGTATTGCCAGGTCACATCGAGCTTCTCATTCCCCAGCAGCTCCAAGTCCTTCTCTTCTGGGCATTTCCCAGCAGGGTTTGGCCCCGGTGGTTACCCCACAGTGTCAGCCCTGGCGAGCAGATCCCACGCCCTGCAGCAGGGTGAAGGATCACCATCAGCAGTAGATGAGTAGATGAGTGTGTTGGGGGTGTTGAGGCAACACTGATGCCTTGCAACAGCAGCGGGGTCCTCCCCCACCCCCTTGAATTTATCAGGTGTTCTCCAAACCCAGCAGCCACGGCAGCCCAGCTCAGGACTGGTAAGTGTGCCCTTGGCTCGGTGCCCTGAGTGTGTGCCAGGGAGGATGAGGATGGTCTGTCCCCAGTGAGTGTGCTGCTGGCCCGGGGATGCTCTGCCTCTTGCCTGCAAGGGGTGGCCCCCACTCAGGGTGGCCGCTTTCTGCAACATGAGTTATTTTAATTTTCCCCCTCTCTCGCGGTGGCTCCTGTTGGAGGGCTCACCACGATGGCTCCCACTCACCCATCTGTCTGAGCTGAGCATTCCACAGCCCGGGTGCGAGCGTGGCACTGCTGGCGCTGCTGGAGGCACGGGGCGGGGGCTGGGGATGCTCCAGGGGAGGAGATTCAGGGCTGCTCCGTGGGGAGCTGAAGGGCAGCGTGTTTGCTCTCAGGTTTGCATCAAAACCAGGGTCAGAGCCAGGAATCTCTGTCCCCCAAGAGCCTTGCAGTGCCAGCGCCCGTGGCATGCTGCCCGGGCTTCCCGGCCTTGGGTCCAGGATCAGGGCGAATCCCGTTTTAAGGCAAAAGGTTATGGGCGGGAAGGAAGCAATCACAAAGCAAACACCACAGCCTTCTCCAACCGCACACGGCTCCGGCACAATAAATAGAAGGAAAGGGACAAAAATAGCCCCCCGTGTCGCAGCGTGGACACAGCGAGGAAGCGGGGCTGTGCTCAGGGGTGGCGGCGTGTTCCCCTGCCCACCCCGACACCGCAGGCACGGCCAAGGGGATGTCCTGCAGAGCTGCGGCTACCAGGCAACGTCCCGGAGCAGAAATGACGAGTGGGCTTCAGGGCGGGTACCTGAGCCCTTGCAAAAGTCACTGCACCCCGCACCTGAGCCCTTGCAAAACTCGCTGCGTGCCACGGCCTGGCAGAGCTGCGGCACTGCTCCTGCGTGCAAAGGCTGCTCCCAGCCCCCAGGAGCCAGCTGAGCCGCAACTCGGGCAGAGGCAAAGCCCAGATGTGGAGGCACAGGCACTGGCTGGGGGCCCGGCAGCCGGGAAAGAAACGCTGCGAGTCTGGCTCTGGCTTTGGGAGCGCGTTCGGGGAGCTCGCACGGCCAATGCAAGCTGCCTTCCCCGGCTAACGGAGCTGCCCGTCCCCATCTGGGGTGGGTTTGGAGCACGGCAGGGAGCATGCAAAATGTTCACGGTCCCGTGCAAGCCTTGTGAGAGGGGTGACAAAAAGGCTCATCCTCCCCCAGCCCGCGCCGGTTCCCGGCGGGGCGAGCCAGGAAACACCGCCCGGAGGCACCGGGAGCGGGTCCCGTTTGGGTGGGGGGTTCGGGGGTGCCCCTCCCCAGCCGGCCCCGCTGCTGGGGGTGCGCAGCTGGAGCCCTCCCAGGGTCCTGCCGCTTTAACCTGCCTCTCCCACGTGCTGTCTGGTTGTGCTGGAGACGGTGACGCAGGCAGGACGTCAATGGACGCTGTGGGAGAATTTAGACTTGGAGAGGAAGGGGGGCAGGGAGGAAGGCAGCATTTGCAGGGGCGGGGGCCGGCGGGGGTGCACGGCCGGGCCAGGAGGGACCCCGCCCGCAGCCTGGCAGGGTCGCCCCGGAGCATCGCCGGCAGCTGCGTCCGTGCCACACTGTCCCCCCTCCCCGGCACAGGCTGGGACCTCGGCCAGCTGCGAGGGCAATAATCCTCCTCCCTCGCCCAAGCCGGGTGGGCGGCGGGGGGGCCCCAGGGGCCACGTGAAGGCGACGCTTCCTCCCTGCCCGCTGCCCCCCCGCATTGTCACCACACGTGTGCCACTCTTGTCCCCGCGCGGGTCGGGCAGGCAGCGGCCGTGCCGTGCTGTGCCCTGGGCGTGCCAGCCCAGCGCAGGCAGGAGGGGCGGGTGGCCTCGCAACGGGGCTGGCAGAGACCCTGGCGGTCACCGGGACTGTCCCTGGGCTGGGGACACTGGGGCTGTCCCTCGTCTCGGGGTAGGGAGCTGGGAATGACCCCGGTCACGGGTGGGGCAGGGACGGGGCTGGCAGAGACCCTGGCGGTCACCGGGACTGTCCCTGGGGACAGTCCCATGCCCCTCCGTGTAGGGCTCTGCTCCTTTCCCCATCCCGAGATGGGCTGTGGGGGCATCACTCCAAGCGCATCACACCCAGCCCGGGCCAGGTGCAGCCGATGTGGCACGGCAGGACCCCTATCCCCCTCCCTCTTCCAGAGCTTTCAGCCCTCCATACCCATGGCTCCGGCACTGCCAGGGACAAGCTGGAGCAGCACTTCCACTCCAGGGAGGGATGAGATGAGCCACGAACTGTGATTCTTCCCTGCATCCAACCCCAATCTTTAAGAGCTACACTGCTCTCCCCAAAACTCGTGTGGAACTCTGCTCCCACTTGGTTCAGAGGGAGGAGTGGCAGAGAGAGACAAAAAGTCGTGGCAAGGAGGCTAGAGATGCTGCTCTGCAGTACAAGACTCTGCTCTCGGCCTCCTGGCTTTTGCCCCCAGCCCTCACCCCACTCCCCTCCCTGAGCTCTGTGCAGGAGAGGAACAAATATCTTTCCCACTTTAGGTTTTTGGGAGCCTTTTTTTTGTGTTGTTTTTGTTTTAATAGCCTGAGGGTGTAGGTGGCTGCATATCTTGGAGGACCCAGGAGTCCTGCCTCCTTCCTGCTGGCATAGGGCAAGGGAAAGCAGTTTCCACTGTCAAGAGGCTGCACACCAGCTGTACAAAGCAGCAGCCTGGTGTGGGAAGGGAGTTACTCAGCATTTGGTTCCCAAGAGACCAAAAAAAAAAAAAAAAAAAAAAAAGGCAGCTCAAACTGACTTTCCAAAATACTTTGAGGTTCATAGTAATGTTCTCGTCTTTGTCTCATAAATATCCTGGGTTGGATCCTTCCCTCGTTTTCATCCTGTAACTCATGGAGAGGCACCAGAGCGCGGCTGCTGCATGTTATTCTGACTATTTTTATTTTTTATATCTTTGGATACATGATCTCAGTTGATTGGAAAACAAACCCCAGAGAATCCTTGAGGAGAGACTGCAAACAGCTCTTGGTGAGATGACTAATCCCATCTCTATCTAAACCAACAGCGTCCTAAAAATAGCCTTATTTCTAACAATAAATATAATAAAATAGCTAACTGACAACAAACAGCCCCAAAAAGCCAAACACATTGAAAAGTCCACTAGAAATACATATTGAGATGGGGGAAGGAGCCAGCAGGAAACTGTGTCACTGAGTCAGAGGGGTGGCCATGCCACCAGTGATGCTCGGTCAGATCCGGCCTCTCTCCTGAGACCACAGTGGCCTCTCACCCTTGTGCCTTTGCTGTCCTTGTCCCAGATCAATGTGAGGAAGGCACCGGACCCAGGGAAAGCTGATCCCAGAGTTACCACCCGGCCTCCAGCACCCACTGAAAGCCCTGCAGTGGGACCCCTGCCCCAGCTCGGGGTGCAGGTCCATCACCCCCAGGGCTGCTCCGTGCCCACCAGGCCCTGAGCTCACCACACACCTTGGATCATTTGGATCATTTGCCACCTACTTTCCACACACCAGGAGCCTCCCACACCCAGCGTGTTGCAAAACAACCCCCTCAGCTGAGTCACCGGCATCGGGGAACTTCTCCCTGCCCTCCTGGCCTGGCATGGGGCTCAGGGCAGAGCCGGCCCTGGCAGTTGTGGTGGGAGCACACCCCAGCCCCATCCCGGGTCACCCCAGGCCTCTGGGGAGGAAATTGGGTGTTTTGGGACTGTGCAGTGCCCTGTGTTTTGGAGGCCAGCGCACCACGTGCTGCTGCATTACTGGCTATGGGCATCATCTGGGTGAAAACACGACTCTGTCCCCATGCCTGGCACATTCTCAGTGATCCAGCTGAATGTGACCCAACAGGGCTGGGACATCCCTGTCACTGCCCTCTAGCCCCCCGTGAGCTGGGACAGTGGCTTTGTACGTGACAGAACCATCGCTCAGTGTTTTTATGGAGCACTGGAGCCGCACCAGAGTCATGCTGGCTCCGTGTCACCAGTATGGAAGGTGGGCTGCATTCTGCCAGTCAGGGGAACCCATGAAACATTTACTGTGAAGGCTCTGACCTCTGGCACCGGTCATTTTCTTCCAGAAACAGTTCCACACTGGCCTGATTTTTATTTTTACTGCTTTGTGTGGCACGTGGGAGCCTGCCCAGGCCCGCCATGCCTGGGAAAGGACAGCCTGTGCCCCACGCCGACCCCCAGCCCTGCCATATGGCACTCCTCCAGCATTCCCAGCAGTGGGAGAGCTCAGCCAGTGGGATCACCAGCTCTCACCAGTGCAGACCTGGGGTGTAGGTGGGTGGTCTGCATCCCCCCAGCCTCAAGGATGCTTGTGCCCACCACCGACACTGCTCTGAGGCTGTGGATAAGCAGCACTGGACATGGTGGCGAGACAGGAACAGAACGAGTTACCCAACCCCCAAAAAACCAGGTTCCTGCCCAAATTCACAGCCCCAGACTGTCCTGGCCCAGAGGGGGGAGTCTTTGTTTGACCTGTTGGGTTTCTTGCGGGTAGCACAGAGCGGTTTATCTGGCTTGCAGCTACTTTAGGAGCTGGGCACGTTCTGCTCCGGCTTGGAGCAGGGTCTGGGCTGCCGAGGAGCACAGGGAGCCCGTGCTATGTGCTCGGCTGAGGGTCTGGCGCTGCGGGAAGGGCCGGGTGAGGGCTGGGAGGAACCCAGTGCAGTGAGGATACCAGAGGCAGGAGCAGCCCTGGGCTGTGTCCGGGCACAGCGGACAGCATCATACCCACGAGGTCTCCGTGCCGGTGCCGGACACACAGCTGGCACCTTCCACTGCCTCTGAGCGCTGTATCCAGCATGCTGCGGCACAGCTGGCACCTTCACGGGCAGCTGATGGCACCTGTGTAGCTTCAGGGACACCTGGACCCCACCGACCCGCTGTCCTGAGCCCAATCCCCCACGAGAGCTGGTGCAGAGCCCACCGTGCCCCCATCACCCCGGGGCAGCCGCTGTGGCCGCAGGGCTAGGCCGGACGCTCCTGCCCAGCCCGGGAAACACGAGTGGGGCCAGGCCAGCCCCTGAGGGCGGCCGAGGGGAGCTCCGGGCCCAGCACACCCCGCCGCCGGCTGCGATTCCCCGTGCCCGGCTCAGCGCACCGTCGGGCTGACTCGGCCCCGGCCCGGCCCCGCTAGGCCTCGGTTCCCCCCCGGCTCAGCCCCCCTCGGCCCCGGTCCCACCCCGTCCCCCCCGGCCCCGCTCGCTCCCCCCCGCCGCGGCCATTGGCCGCCCGCGCCGCCGCCGCCGCCCCTGACGCTGGGCCGGGCCCGGCCATGGTCGCTCCCCGCCGGCTCCGCCGCAGCCCCGGCAGCGGCCGGTCCGCGCCCCGCTCAGGTGGGTTCCTCCCGCTCTCGCGCTTCTTCGCCGTCGGCTTTTTTTTTTTCCTCTCCTCCTTCTAATTGTTATTTTAAATTATTTTTTATTTCTTTTCACGTTTCGCGATTTCTGGCGCTTACTTCCGAGAACGGCCCCCCCCCCCCCCTCCTTCCCCGGGCGGCCTTGGGGGGGCGCGGAGCCCCGCTCCGCCCGGCGCTGTTTGGGGTGGGGGGAGCGGAGCGGAGGGACCCCCCCGACCCCCGCGCCGCACGGAGCCGCCCCGAGGCGCGGGGATGGGCGGGGGCGGGAGCAGCGGCGGCGGCGGCGGCGGCGGCGGCAGCGGCACATCCTTCCCCCGCGCCCCCCTCCTCCCTCCTCCCCCCTCGGCTTCAAAACAAACCGTCACCAAAATGGTGCAGAGGTGAAGGAGGGAGCGGGAGGAAGAGGTGGCGGCTCGGCCTGGGCGCTGCGGGGACAGGTGAGGGCGGCGCGGGACGCGGAGGGACGCGGGACACGCGGGGGTGCGGGACACGGGGGGATGCGGGTGCCGGGTGCGGCAGACGGGGATGGTCCCGCTGGGTGCTGCCGGTGGGGTGGGGGCAGCGCTGGGGGTCCCCACCCCGCTGCGGGGCGCTGGGCAATGTCCCCGTGGGACCCCCGCGGTGACAGAGCACGAGCCCACCCGCGACACTGCGTCCACCCCGAGTGGGACCCGCTGCGGCCTGGCAGGACGCAGGGAGAAGCAGGGCCCGGCGGATTTCGGGGGTTGGGGGGTGCCGTCCCTGGCAGGACATAGGGTGATGACACAGGAACTGTGGGGGGACCCGCCGGCTCGGCTCCGGGTGCTGGTGGGGGCTGCGGTTTGATTGGCAAGAGCAGATTTTGGGAGAGCCGGCGGTAAATCGAGTCCTGGAGCGTCCATGCCTTGGCCGTGCGCCGGCTCCGGAGCCGACAGCTGGGATTGTTTGTCCGGGGGGGCTCAGCGCCTCGGCTCCATCCCACAGCGGCCCGAGCAGGGTGTCGTGTGGGGCCGAACCGCGTCACTGCTGCCGCGGCCTCCCCGCGGTGCCGAGCGCTTCCTTGGCCGGAGGGACCGGCGATGCTGAGCGGGGATGCGCTGACAGGGCGTCCGGCATCTGCGGCTGTTCGGCATCTGTGACGCCGTTCGACTGCAGCTTATCCCTTCCCTGCAGCTCCCAAACCCCTTTGGCTTTGTCGTTGGTTTTTATTCTTTTATTTATTTGCCTTTCCTCTTCTCAAGCAAAAGAGCAGCATGATCAGTTGTACCACACACACAGCTTTTACCCCTGCACCCGTGGAGCCCCATGGCACCCCCCGCTCTGCACGGCCACCAGCTGGGCTGTCCCCTCCTCCTAATCCTCCACAAGTGTCGGAGCTGCCACGCGGTTTTGGCTAGTGACTCCCCCTTGCTGTGTGCAGGGGTCTGGGCAGGGACAGTGACACCTGTGCTGCTGCAAATTCCCCTGGCACTTCAGCTCTGCCTGCCCCCACCCCGGGAAGGCCTGATCCTGTCCCTCCAAAGCCCCTTCTCCCGCACTGCGTGGCCGTGTATGGGTTTTTGGGCTGGCATTGCTTTGCCAAAGTGGGTGTTTTCAAAACCACTGTCCCAGGACATCCAGCCTGAAGTCCTGCTGCTGATGGGGAAGGGGCTGTGCCAGCCTCAGTGTGACAGGGACACTCACCAGGCCAGGGGTGCAGGTTTTGGGTGTAGGTGGGGGTTATTCTCATTATGTCCTTTCCTTCCCTGAGCTGATTCGGTGCAGGTGGCCCTGGCATAGGAGCACTGAGCTGCCCCTGTCTCTTTGGAGCTCCAAAGCAAGCTGCTCGCCCTGCCCTCAGGATCACTGGAACGGGCTCCGGAAGGTCACAGACCTGTGGATGGGCCTCATGGATCCTCTTTTCCACTCCCACCTTGCCCTTCAGCCCCTGCAGTTGTCGCGGCTCTGCCGAGCTGAGGCATCTGCACTTGTGCTGGCTCCGAGCAGGTGGCCGATGTCCCCGCAGCAGCAGCAGCGGTGGGGGCACCGCTCGGGTTTCGCTGGTGCCTCCGCCACAGCAGGGATTTAACGTGCTCATGTTGAAGGGGCATTAGCTCTGAAGGGACATTAGTTCTCGTGTCAGGTGGCTCAGGGGTTTCGACTCCTGCCCAGGCTCTCCCCCAGCACAAACCGGCTCGGGGGCTCCTCGTGCTGAGTGGTCACATCCCTGTGTGTGAGTCCTGATTAGGGGCTCTTGGGACCTTGGGAAGTGGTGGCTTTGGCAGTAGGTGACCTTGGGCACGTCCCTTTGCTTCCCCATGCTTTGGTGGTGTTCTTGGAAGGGGGAGGTGGTTAAGGTGTTTAATTCCCCCCTCCTCAGTGGTATGGGGCTCCTGGCTCCTCTTGGGAAGTGCAACTGCAGAGCTGGAAAGGGCTGTTGCTATTTTGTGCTGTCCCCAAGTGGGCAGGGCGGAGGCATGGACGGTGCTGGAGTCACCCGGGGTGGATTTTTCCCAGGCTGCCAAGTGAAACAAGTGGGGTCTGAGTCTCATTTAATGCTGCAGCCCTTTACTGTGACTCTGGCAACATAAAGGAGCCTAAATATGGTCATAAACTGCATCCACTTCAAGGTCCCTTCGTGCTGCCAGGGCAGTCTCACTGCGGCTTTGTGAGAAGGAGAACAAAGCCGAAAGTGTCGGACGAAAAGTACGGGAGCGGGACCCAGCTGCCGTGTGCTGGAGCTGCCCGGCAGGGAGGTGTCACTGCTGGTGCAGGCCCTGGCTCACCAGGGAAGGATGGCTGTGTGGGTGGGGGGAGATGCTGCTTGGCACATCCCGAAGGAGCAGGAGGGCTTCAGCTAGGTGTGGAGGGCTCAGCTATGAGCTATGCATCTAACACCCTGGGCGAGTCATTTGAACCTAAAAAAGCCTCTGTGGTGAGGGGCAGAAATTGGTTTTCCCTTTTTTTTTCCAAGCCAGAGTGCATGCCAGGGTCAGGTTGGCATCGCCTGGAGTGTGCTGGGAGGAACCCACCATGGGGTGCTGCGTGGCATCTCCTCTGTGATGGATTGCAGGGATGTGGCCTTTTTGGGAGTGAAGGGGAAAGAGGCAGCGGGGTGTGGGTTGGTTGCTGACATTGACTCCGCTGCCCCGGATCACCTCTGCCCCACTGGGTGCCCCCAGCAGTGGTGGTGAGATGCCATGTGGAGCTGTGATGGTGTGAGCTGGCCTGTAAGGTGGTGCCTGAGGCTCAGGAAGTGAGCAGGCAGCATCCCATTAAATCCTGTTAATGCCCGGGAGTGCACATGGAGGTGACCCAAGGCACGGTGAGCTGCACAGGCGGCGGTGGGGCTGCCGTGTCGATGCTGTGCCGGACTTCCCCATCTGCAAGCAGAGCTAAAAATATCACCCTGCCTCACCCCGCCGCCGTCCCATCTGTTCGGAGGGTGAACTCCTCAGGCCAGGGGCTCTTTCTTATTTTTATCGCTATTTTGGCAGTTCCTGGCGGCTGAGCCGTCCCGGGTTCAGAGGTGACTCTATTGTAGATGACAGTGCTGCTCCCGGGAAGGTTCGGCTCTGCTGCTGAGCAGAGAGCAGAGTGAGGAGGAGGAAGGGGAGGAGGAGGAAGGCTGGGGAGGCACAGCACCGTGTGGCACGGGGTGAGCGCTGGGTGCCCCTGGCTGTGCTTGCCTTCCCCTTGTGCCAGCAGGACTGTGGGGTGCATCACCCCCTCACCTCCCCCCAGCACTGTCTGGGACTTCACTCGATGTGACTCTCAGAGGTTTGGTTTTGTTTTTTCCTTTCCTTTTTTCCTCTAATCAGAGAAGCTTTCAATAAAAAGCTGAGATTTGTTAATCACTTTGTTTGATCAGAGCTCAGGCAGTGCTGAAGACCTCTAGGTTTTTCCCTCTGCCTGTGTGAGCAGCAGTTTGCTTTTGCTTTCAAGATGGATCTCGCCGTCTGCCTGCCAGCAGCTCTGCCTCCCCGGATCTGTCGGTTTGCATCTTGCACTCCACTTTGCTTTGCTTGTGGTTCTTCTTTAATTTTTCTTTTCCCCTCACTCTTGGTGTCTCCCCACTGTAGCTCCCCACTGCTTGCAAAACAGACAAGAGCCCGCATCCTTTAAAAAATCCTAAAAAAGTGCCCATGTGAAGAGCAAAGGTTTGATAAATACTCCAGTTTGGAGTGATTTATTTTGGGGAGGTGGATCTAGGTCTGCTTTCTCTTAAATGGGGACTCAGAAGATGGGGGACTTGGGTCTCTGAGCTGCATGGGAACATTTTTTTGGGGAAACTTGGCCTGTTTTTGTGTGGCTGGAGAGACACGGCAGCTGCTCCGTGATTCCCAGGCTGCTTCTTAGCCATAGGTGAGCACCTTCCTCTATAGAAAAGAAGGCAATGACACGAGGTGGGCATCAGTGTCAACCAGAGGGCTCTGCTCATGGTGAGATGCCCTGGTTGTGGTTGACTGCTGGAATGCTGGAGCAGCTGCTGGGGCCTGTTCCCAGTGCTGGGTACTGCCATGTTGCCTAGTGGGACTTCAGATGGCTCCGTGCCCCTCCAGTCCCCAGCAGAGCAGGTGTGTGCTGCTGCTCTTGTGCTGTGTGTCCTGCTGCATGGTGAGGACAAGCTGGAAGGACAGGATGGTGCCTGTGCTGGGATGTGCCAGGCTCCAGCCACCACCCAGGAGCCACCGTGGTGTCCCACACCGAGGCAGCCGGACTGGGCCGTGCTGGGGCTGAGCAGGACATGTAGGATTTCCCAGATTGCCATCAGCCCTTGGTTCTCCTGGAGACAGCAACGGCCCTGCCCGTGGCTGTGTGTGAAGGGGGTGAGCAGCACCCCAGCCTGACCCTCCTTGCTGTGAGTGACCAGCAGGAGTTGGAATGCAGAGGTGGGCAGCTGAGCCCCTGCCATCTGTGCTGGCTGTGCCCTGTCAGCCCAGTGCTGCTGGCACAATGACTCAAGGTCAAAGCCGAGCACGGTGGCTCTGGGCTGCTGCTGGCGCTCCCACCTCCTGTCCTGAGTCAGTGGTGGTTGGGGTTGGAAAGGGGGTAATTAAGTGACCTATTTCTGGGCAGGGAGGAAGAGGAGGAGGAGAAGGAATGGTTTCTCTTTCCAGAGCTTCAAACAGCTTGCTGCAAGCGTCCGGCACAAACCCCAAACCGCTTCCAGGAGGAGGTGCCTGCAGCCCCCCCAGCTGGGGTGCTTGGGGCATGGGTTGGGAGCTGGGGGCTCTGGGGAAGGGTGACCTCCCACTGCAGCACTGCTGTTGCATCAGCCTTTTTTTTTTTTTTGGAAGGAGGCAGGACAAATCCGTGGCTCCCAAATTATTTTTTTACCTTTTTTTCCATCCCCAAAAAGTAGTAATGAGATTTGGGAAGTGGCACCTGCCTGTGGGGCCAGGTCCTTGATCCGAGCCCACCCCAGGGCTGCCAAAGGATCTTCTTAGGATTTCTAGTGGGATTTCTCCTTCTCCTCTCTTCCTCCTTCTGCCATAGGGGGATTATCAGCATCTACTGTGTGATGGATCCTGCAGCTCATGGCCCCGGGGGAGCTGGGACTGTTGGCCTGGGGGTACCTGCTCTGGAGCTTCAGGTGCAAGGTTTTATTGATGGATATAAGCAGTGGTTATAAATAGCCCTGCTTGG
The DNA here is from genome assembly GCF_022539315.1 of Serinus canaria. Classification (NCBI taxonomy): domain Eukaryota; kingdom Metazoa; phylum Chordata; class Aves; order Passeriformes; family Fringillidae; genus Serinus; species Serinus canaria. The sequence goes on from NC_066338.1 coordinate 11,529,454, forward strand.
AAGTTTTCATCTTTTTTAAATGGAAGTGCCTTTTGGAACAAAGTGACTTTCCTCCATCCTTTTCGAAAGCATCTTTTTTCTCTTCTTATTTTGAAGATGAAATTTTTCTTTTTACTCTTAAATTTTTCCTTTCTGATTTTTGGAAGGCTTCGGGGAAAAATTGCTAGGCGCCATACCCAGGAACACATCCCATGTCGTGCAGGTGGGGAAAATATGTGGGGTCAGATTCATCTGGTTTGGTTTTCCTTAAAAAGGAAATTGAGAATTGGAAATGTTCATGGCATCAGTGAGAATTTTCTATCGAAACAGACAAAATCTGAGGGGCAGGAGTTTGCTTAAACCTGCTACATCAAGTGTAAAAAAAAATAGAAGTTAAGTAAATTAATTGGATAAAGAACTTCTGTTCAGTAAAAGACTGGCAACATTTCTGGGTTTCTGTCTGGAATTTTTCAGTTGTAAAACCTGAAATCCTCCCCCACCCCTAGCAGTAACCTTGAGACATGGTGCCGGAGCAGGAGTTTCCACTGGCAGGGAAGAAAAAAATTACAATAAAGAATGTGGACAAATTATTTTGACTGACCAGGCTTTTTTTATTTTGCACAGGCAGTCACCAAGACTGTCCTGCCCTGCAGCTGCTGTGCTCAGTGCTGGGAGCAGGAGATAACTGAGGGTCTGGGGCAGGGAATGGCAGGGATTGGGCTCCAGGCATGGGTGCTTGGTGGCATCCATGGGGAAGGACCTTCTGGGACAGCCAGAAATGAGTGGTTTTCACCCATTTTGGGTATACAGAGGCAGAGTGGCTGTGTGTTTGTGTAACTACAGGTGAGGGCTGAGCTGTCGTGCTTTGTCCAAATATCGTGACAAATGTCCCCATGGAGCTGGTACCCACCCAGGCTTCTTGCTGGCATCTGAGTGAGCTGCCAGCCCTGGGGGGAGCAGCCACTTTGTCTGAATGCCAGTGGCTGGGCATGGTGTCCATCCCTGGGCTACAGTGTCCTGTGGCACCCGTGACACCTCCTCTGGGTGGGCACCCTGGAGCTGCTCGGCTCGATGATGGGTGGCAGGTTGGGGTGGCTGAAGACCTCACAGTTTGTGAAAATCCTGGTGTTGCTGCAGCCTGGCTCTGCCACAAGCACCCTCCTCCTGCTGGGAATTCCTGCAGGAGCTCTGGCTTTGGCTCTGTCGGACACAGAGCCTGACATGTGGTGCTTGGACTGGTTCAGAATTTGCTGGAAGAGCCATGGGGGAAAGGAAGGTGTTTGTGTGTCACCACGTGTTTCTGGTGCTGGCACCACTGGGGAGGTCATGGAGGTGAGGAGGTGCCTCTAGGCACAGTTATCACAGACTCATGGAATGGTTTAGGTGGGAAGGGACCTTAAAAATCATCTCATTCCAACCCTTGGGTTTGTCCCAGGGGGTAAACCACTTGTTCCCTGGAGACTTGTCTCTGCCGCTAGGAAAACCCTGTGATAGCAGCAAATTTATTTCAATAACTGGAACAGGATGTGGAAGGGTTGGGTGAAGGCAGGGCTTACCTGGGTGTGGGGCAGTTTTCCATGGAGTATTTCAGTGAGGAGCAGCATGTGGGATCTCATGGACAGCGTGTGCATGCCAGCTCTCCTCTGAGAGCATGCACCAGCGTGGGGGCTCTGGGAAGGGCTCAGGGGGTCGGGATGCAGCCAAACTCAGGCCTTATCTCAGCCTCATCCCTTGGGTGATGCTCTCCCAGAGAGCTCCATGTGCCACTGGACGTCTGGCTTTGCATGAGATGAGGAGGATTTGACGCCCCATCTCCAGGCTTTGAAGCACAGGGATCAATCACGTATCCATCCTCAACCTTCCCTGACTCCACGGCCGTCCTTCCCACGCGCCGGCAACGAGCCACCGGGAAAACTCGCACCTCTCGGCTCGCTCGCTCAAAAATATCCCCAGTCCTGCATGGATGCTCTGCCAAGATGGGGAGTGGAGCCTGCGCTGCCTCTTAGCAGAAATCTGTCACCTTGCTCGGCGGTGGGGAGGCTGGGAGGGAGGCTGGGATCTGCCGAGCGCTGAGCCCCGGCGCTTTCGAAAATAGAAGCAGAACAAATGGTTGGAGCAAGATGCTGGTGGTGAAGGCAGCCAAGGCCTCTTCCTGCGGCAGCTGGTGGCTGCTTCTTGCTCCTCCATCAATCCTCTCCCCAGAGCTGGCATTTCCTTGTGGGGGGAGAGGTGAACATCTGGCTCTTGGAGCGGCCTGGGGTGCAGCGATGCTTTCTTGGGTTCGGTGTGGCGCCCTGGGGTTTGGCACAGATGAGCTTTGAGTGAGCTGTGAGGATGACAGGGCAGGAGGGGATTCAGTCGGTGTGAGATAAGGAGATGGTCGGGTGGCGCCAGTTCCTGGAGGGACTTTGTCCCAAAACAGCGGGACAGGTGCTGGGTTGAGCTGCGGGCACGCCGGCACGGCGTGACAGCAGGTGCTGACCTGGTGTCCGACAGCTGAGCACGGAGCTGCTGTGCCTGCTCCCGTGGGAGGGGTGGGGGTCCTGGTGGGGTGAGTTCCTCGGGGCTCCTCGGGGCTCCCGGGGGTCGTGGGAGCTGCTGGAGAAAGGCCAAAGGCTGGGATCCTCCTGCTTCCCATGGGCTTTGCTCTGGAGGGGACAAAGCCGCCTGTCCTCGTGCCAGCCACTGGCACCCAGGAGAGGAAAATGGTGAGCCCAGCTCTCAGCACAGACTGAGAGAATTTGGAAAAGTCCTGGTAGTTGCCCTCAGGTCTTTCAGCTTTAGGGCCAGATGTGAGTGTGTCCTTTAGCGAGCAGGATTTCACAGCTGCCTTTGTACTGGAGAGAGCTGCTCCAACTGGACGAGGTGGAAGTGGGAAGGTTAGGAAGATGCTTTCCTTATGGGAAGATGCTCTTGCCTTGTCCTTTCCAGGGGAGAGGACCAGCCACGGTGAGCTCAGCATCTGCCTGGGTGACCTTCAGCGCCTTTGCTTGGAGAGAGAGGCTGCTTTGCATGTCCTCTGCCCTGCCAGCAGCACTTGCACCGAGCATCGGGGTCTTTTTGTTATGCAAATGAAGCTTTGGTTTTAGCTTCTCAGAGATAAATACCTCTGAGGCTAAATTTGGAGCTCGGGGCACTGCTGAAAGTGCCCTGATGGCCCAAGGCCTGACAGGTCAGATGCTGAAGGTGGTAGTTTGGGTGTTTGGCTCCTCTTCGGGCACGGAAACAAAACAGTTGCGATATTTTTTCCACCGAGGTTCTACAAGATTTTTTGCAGCAAGGAACAAGCACCTTGAGTCCTGCTGGGAGGTCCTTGGCACCTGCTGTGCACCTTGAGTCCTGCTGGGGGGTCCTTGGCACCTGCTGTGCACCTTGAGTCCTGCTGGGGGGTCCTTGGCACCTGCTGTCCCCCCGCACTGGAGTTCCCACTTTTGCAGTGATGGGCTGTGGTTTTATTTAGGCTTTTGGAGCTCAGGAGACCCTTTTGTCCCAGCCTCACGCTGCCCTTCGAGGATCCTCACTGAGCTGTGCCCAGGCACCAGGGCTCAGTGCAGGACTGAGGCAGTGATATCTCAGTGTCCCTGACACTGGCCACCTGGGTTTTGTGGTCAGGATCTCTCCCCCACCTCTCAGAGAGGCTGAGGGATGCAGGCTACATGGCCAGAGGATGCAGTGCCAAGTGCCATGCCCCAGACCAGAGCTTTTTCTCACCTCCCCACTGGTGTGTGGTGTGGACCTGGCATCCCCAGGGGCAGTGTGGCTTCCTTTGGGACCCCATGAGTCCCTGGCAGCTCGTCTCTCTTGTGATGGGGTCATGGGCCGTTGGTCGGGGTTTGGGCAGAGGTGTTTGTGTATGGTTTTATTTTTATTTGTGCTTCTTTCGGAAATTTTTCGTCACAGCAGGTGCCGGTTCAGTGCCTGGCAGTGGGGCTGCCAGCGGGGTGGAAACGTGGCTAAAACTGGTTGGGCTTCTGTTCATACAGTTTTGCTATTTCTGGGCCACAGGAGAGCTCGAGCTCCCTGGGGTCTGCGGGGGGCTGAAGCCATCAGGTTCCTGGTTCATCCCTCCTGTGGGGTCACAGGTCACCTAGCAGCCTGAAAACTCACAGACATCAGCCCAGGGGCTCTCTAGGGCTGAACCAAGGTGGTGTGACCTTAAGAGCACCCAGAGGTGTCTCATGGCCTGTCAAAAACACGGGCAGTGGTGGGTTTTATTCCAACAGAGCGCTGGACAGGAGCACAGGGTCTCCCGCGTGCTGCTCACAATGGGATACCTTGGGACCTGCAGGTGGAAAGGAAAAGTGGTAGGAAATAGAGGTAAAAAGGGAGGGCAGCTCTTTTGGAGCTGCTGCTTTGCAAAGTTTTGGCATTGGCTGCGTGCTGAGCTGTGGAGGGCTGGGCTAAGGCCCCCCCCCAACAGGGTGGTCCTGCTCAGGGGCACCTTGGGTTCCACAAGGTTTTCTGGGACATTTAGGACTTGTCACTGCCTCCTGGCAGGGTGGCAGCCTGCATCCCCCAAAGCCCTGTGGGGTCTGGAGTGCCCATGCCCAGGGAAGCTCTGTGTCAGCAATGCCCCAAAGTGGGTACTCTGGCCAAGGCACAGGAGCAGGTCCCCATTCCAGGGAAGAGAAGGCTCCAAGTGAACCTTAGGGCCCTTTCCAGTGCCTAAAGGGCTTCAAGTGAGCTGGAGATGACTTTGGACAAGGGCATGGAGTGACAGGACAAGGGGATAATGGATTCACACTGACAGAAGGCAGGGTTAGGTGGGATATGGGGAAGAATTTCCTCCCTCTGAGGGTGGTAAGACCCTGGCAGAGGTTGCCTAGGTTACCCCATCCCTGGAAGTTCCAAAGGCCAGGTTAGACAAGGCTTGGAGCGACCTGGTCTAGTGGAAGGTGTCCCTGACCGTGGCAGGGGTTGGAATGAGAACATCTTTATGGTCCTTTCCCACCCAAACCATTCCATGATTCCATGATCCCCTGCATCCCTTCAGCTGTGACATGGCGCTGCTCCTCCAGCCTCTGCTGCCCAAGCAAAGGTGCTGTCTTGGTTCTTTTCTTTTTTTTTAAATTCTTTTTTTCCCTAAAAATGCATTACCAGTGCAGCTCATCCATATTTCCACCACCTTCTCCCTCCTGTTCTCGCGCTGAAGTCTATAATGCTGAAATTATAGCATCCCCCTCGTCACCATGGCAACGCTCAGGGATGTATTTAAAAAAAAAAAAAGACCAGAAGCCCTCCAAGGATTATGACTTCAGTGAGGGATCAGGCTGGAGGGGAATCTGGGTCACGGCTGGAGCAGGCTTTTCTTCCAGCCTGTCTTCAGTAATTCCCCTCAGAGCGCCCGGGGCTGCGTCAGGGCAGGGCAGGGCAGAGCTGCCACTGGCACCCATGGGTGCCCTCCAGGGGGTCCAGCTGCTCTGGGGGGTGCTGCCTCCCTCTCTGTGAGCCTGCTTATTGCCCACATACACTCTGGGAATGAGCATCCTCTGCAAGCTCAGGGTTCCCACCCAGTACTGAGGTGTTTCAACCAAACCTTTTTGATTCCCAACGCGTGGTGCCTGCAGGAGTGCCAGAGCCTCGCTCCCCCTCCACCCTGCTTTGTGCAGTGCAAGCTTTCTCTCTCATCCCCCAAAATAAACCGGACTTTTTATATATATATTTTTTTTTACTCCTCTTCTTCTTTTTATTTTTTTTTTCCTCCCTTTTTCCACACCCCCAGAGCCGCTGTTGCTGGTGGCAGGGAGCCCAGACTCTGTAGGAACTCAGAAATGCTGCGAATCCAAGCCCTGGCTGCCCTCTCAGTTTCGCAATCCTTTGGAAGGGGGGAGAGAGAAGGAATAAAACGGGAGGGGATTTTTTTTTCTTTATTAGAGATTTATAGACTTTCCCACCAGTAGGGACAAGGAGCTGGAGCCGAGCGGTCAATTTCCTGCAGTAAGTTTCCAACACTGCTCCTCTCTGGCCACTGCAAAACCCTCTGCAGCCTCTCCTCTGGTGGGTTGGGTTGGTTAAATTTTTGGAAAACCATTGGAAATGCTGGCCTTTCCAGTGCTGGGGGGGTTGGCAGGGTTAGGGGCTGCTGATGTGGGGGGTGGTGGTGCAGCTCAGTGGGCCAGCACCTCCCATGGGCTAGGTGATGCTAAGGGCCAGGAAAAATCAGCTCAGGTGGTGCTTTTTGAGCAATTAAAGCCTTTTTTCTACCTGTTTTTTGGTTGCATGTGAACCCTTTGGCTTGGGCTTCGTGGTGGTGCCTGAGAGCTGCTCATGGCTGCTGCTCCCTCCAGCCAGCTCGGTGCTGCTAGGGCACGTTCCCTGCTGTCCTCATCCCCCGCAGCCATTTGGCCTCTTGAGGTTTGTGGTCCATTTATTTTTAGGTAATTGCAGTGTCCGGGCGTGGAGAGGCCGGTCGGTACCACGCAGCCGGACAAGGGAGGGGTTTGTTGGCCAGTTATATTTTAAGCAGTTGGTTTCTTACAGGCGTGAGCTTGTGCAGCTCCTTGCTCTGGTGTGGAGGGGCCCAGCCAGTGCCACGGTGGCTCCTGTCCCCACAGATGCCACTTAATCCGTGCCTGGTGCTGGGCATGGGGCAGGGTGTGAGGGTTCGGGTCCTGGCCCCTCTCTGCACCCTCATGCAGGATCTGACCCTCTGCCAGTGCTCTTGCTGGAGGAAAATATCCTCCCTTAAGCTGTGCCTGGATGAGATCTGAGTGCTGGCAGCTCTGCTCCCAGTATCCAATGATTAATGGGATTAAATTGGTGCCCCTAGTGAGGTTGTTTTATTTTGCATCTGGTTTTCTCAAGACTTTTTCAGCAGGGGGAGGCCGGGGCCATGTCGCGCTGAGATCTGATTAGATAAGGGAGAGCTGCCTGTGAACAAAATTCCTACCGGATAATTATTTATACCTCCATGTGCGTCACTAATAAACATCTGGACCTGCTCCAAACATCTTCATTTGATTTGTTTTGTAGTCTCTCAACAGGGATGTTTCTCAGCTCCCCACCTCCCTCTTGTCGCATGGCTTTTGAGGACTTGGCTGAAATGAGGGGTGGGTTTGAGCAGTTGCCCCCCTGCTCGTGGGACAGGGCTGTCCCCCAGCACCAGCCTTGCTCACCCATTTCCCCCTGGGCATTAGCACTCTTGGGACTGGCTTAGCAAATTCCCACTCCTAGGTGCCTGTGATGGGGCGACAGTCACGTTGCCCTTTCTCAGAAGGAGAAAATATGTGGTGTTGGTGGTTGAAGAAAAAAATATGAGTGGTCAAAACAAGCCAAAAAGCAACCCCAGATGTGTTGCCTTCTATTTTAAACATCCTCGTTTGATTTGGGGGCGAACCAGACTCCTGACCTTTCGGAGCACGTGGGGCTGGCAGTCACGCCAAGCTCTCCCAGGCCAGGGCTGACTTCTTGCTCTGTTTGTGCAGAGCCAAGAAATTACTATTAATAACTTTCCCTGAATGAGAGCTGAGTACCTGCTTCCCCGGGGCTCCTTGGAAGGCTCCGGCTTGGGCGGATAACATCAAGAGTCATTATGAACGGGACTGAGAGCATCGGGCGCAGCTGGGATGCAGATGGGAAGGGACTGATGTGGGAGGGGAGAGATGAAGGAAGCCTCTGGCTGGATGTGAAGCGCCTTGGGCAGGGCTTGCAGGCGCCACGAGCCGTTTTTTGTGCGTTCCTCCATCCTTTTTACAGCCCTGGCCCCTCTTTGCATGAATGCGATGCGAAAACCATCCCGAGTGGCTGGAGCCAGCGGCGAATGCCAGCTCCATCCGTGTCGGCTGTAATCTGTGTCTCACCTCTGCTGGGCTCTCAGGAGAAAAAATAAATAAATAAAAAAGTTTCAGTGCTGCACCCAGCCTTAATCTCTTTAAACTGTATTTCGCTAATCCTTCATTAGGATCTCATTGTGAGCTTGTTATCCCGTTAGGGCTGAGCCGTGCGTGGTGGCGCCCGCCGAGCTGGGTGGGAAGGGGCTGCCTTGGCCCTGCCGAGGCCACGTGCTCCACCAGGATGTGCCAGCAGCACCAGCCAGGTGGGCTCAGCTCCGTGGGGATGGGTGCCTGTGCTCTGTGCTGCTGCTGAGGTGGGGTGGGTGCTGGGTGGTGCCGGGCGCTGGTCTTTGGTGTGAGCTTTGTTTCTGCTTCTGTTTGCCTTCCCATCCGTTCCTTGATGTGCCCATCAGGAGTCTTGGAGCTGGGGAGGGGGGGTGTCATGTAGAAAGTGCTGCTTTTGGTTTGTACCAAGGCTTTGTCAGTCTGTAGTTGTTTCTGGGAGCACCTGCAGTGCTGGGACCGGGCACCAAGGGCAGGGTTTTAGCTGGGGTTGTTATCCTGGAAGCTGGCAGGAGGTGATTCCAAGGGATCACCAGGAGCAGGGTGTGCACTGATTCCCCCTTCCCACTGCCACGGCAGTGTTAGAGAAGGGCATCAGTTGGACCCAGCATGGGCAGGCAGATTCCTTCCTTCAGTGAGAGCTGCTCTCCTGCTGGCAGGCTGCGCTGGTGCTGTCCCCTGTCTCAGCCTTGGCACCTTCCCCTCCACACAGGGACCGTCTCAGGGTGGCTGGCAATGACAACAGCCCTGCAGCACCCTGAGGGCTGGGATACCTGCAGGCCATGTGTCGTGGTTTGAGAGGAAATGAAGTTTTTTTGTGATGGTGTGGTCAAGCCAATCGGTGTTCAGATTTCTGGAAGTCCTTGGAGGAGGAGAGTAGCTGGAGAAGTGGGATGTCCACCCTGCTGGGTGATGGAGCTGGGCTGAGCCGTGCAGGCTGCGCTGGCCCAGAGCAGGAGATGGTCTGCAGAGCGGTGCAGAAAGCAAAACAAAACCCACACACCCACACATTCCCACAAGCACACAGGCAGTGAGCAGGCAGGAGGGGATCTGCCGGCAGCCAGAGTCGAGGCTCGAGTTAATTTGGTGGAAAATGAAAACCATTGCGGCGAGCGAGAAGGTTCCTGCCTTTTCTTTTTCCTTCCTCAAAGAAAACATTAGGTGGGATTTTTACCTTCCCCAGGTTTTGTTTCGTGCAGAAATGTGGCTCTGAAGAGGAGCCTGGTGGTTAAAAGAGTTGCTGCCTGTTTTGTACTTTGCTGCCCGGCCTCCTCCCTGCTGGAAGGTCTCGTGGGCACGTGTGTCACCACGTCCTTGTCCACTTCTGCTGTGGGTCGAGGGAGGGAGGTGGCTCCTGTGACATTGCTCAGTGAGTGACAGTGAACTTGGCTCTAAGCCTGCACGTGGCTTTGCCCGAGAGCCTTGGCTGATGTAAATTAATGCACGTTTATTTGCCTCCACATTGGGGAGCAGCTCTGCAGGCCGTGTTTTGGGCAGTGCTGGGGCACGAGGGCACAGTGAGGGGCTTGTGGCATCGTTCACCTTCAGGAGATGGGGTCTGTGCAGGGAACCCTGCTGCTCAGATTCTGGGTGTGGGACTGACAGACTGGTTCTGGCTGGGGCTGGGGTGGTGCTGTACCTGTCCTGCTCCCCCTGAGGGGCTTCCCCTCTCCACCAGAGCGCCTTGGAATTGTGAAGTATTGTGAGATAAGATTTATGCTGGCTTTCATCTTCCCATCATCTTTCTATCTTTCCTCACCTTTCCAGAGAATGAGGATAGTGAAGTCCAGGAGGACTGGATCCCTGGGATTCACTCTCCTTGCCTGGGTTTTGCAGCCCTTTGGGGTGCTCCTGTCAGGGCTTGGCTGTGGCTGTGCTGCCCCACTCCCTGTGGCTGGGAAGGTAGAGCTTTTCCAAATGCCTCTCTCCCCTTTTCCTGTGCCTATAATTAGCCCTGGCTCCCCGCCACCATATACTGTACAATCCTGGAAAGAGGTCATGGCTTTGCTGAAATTCTTGGGAACAGAGCTGCCTTTGCAGCTGGGAAAGCAGTGCAATTTCCAAGCAGATAAGAAATAGGGCAAATGCAACTGTTCCCTGCTGTAATTTATGGGCTCTGGGGATGGCATCCAACGGCCTCCTCCCTCCTCTGGCTCTCCACGTGCTTGGGAGAGTCTGGGTGGGTGAAGAGGTTCCAGCTGGTTCCCAGCTCCAGTGTCCTGTCCAGTAGTGGTGGATGAGGAGGGTCCTGTCTTCTCCTGGACTGCTGGGTCTGGTTTTCCCCTTCTGCTGGATCCTGTGGAGGTCTTGCCCAGGACTGGAGAAGGAAACAAACACATTTTTGGGTGTGTGTGGTCCTTTTCAGTTCTAAAACTTCTCATTTTTGTGAACTTCCCCAGAATGGAACTTCCTTTGCAGCAGGAAAAGGATCATCTTCTTGACCTTAAAGGTCTTTTCCAACTGAAATGATTCTGTAATTCTGTGATTACACGATCTCTGGGCAGGTGAGGAGTAGGACTTGGCTTTTCTTCCAAGGAGAGCAAAGCCCACAGAAGCAGAAGGGCCTGCATTGGCATGGAAGGGTTTTCCCACCTCCAAATCCTCCTGTGCAAACTGGTGAAAAACTCAAAGTGAAAAGAGTATTTTGAAAAGAGAAAACTGCCCTCTTCAGAAAAGAGACAGAAACACAGCAAAATCCCCTGGTCAGAAGTTTCCCAAAGTTTTGCTGTTGTTTCATTGCCCCTGTACAGTTGTTCTGCGAAAAAAACAGGATAAATCCACCCCAAAAGGGCAGGATTGGAGAGCAAGGACTTGAGTTTCCATACCAGCTGGGACTCCACATGTGCTGTATCCCCCTGGCAGCATCCTGCTGCTGAGCCAATTGTCCCTTTCCAAAGGAGAGATTAGCTAAAAAAATCAGGAGATTAAAAAGCAAAACACTTTCCATTTGTTGTAATTGGCTTCTGGGCCAGTGAGCTGCTTCCCTTCCCTTCCCTTCCCTTCCCTTCCCTTCCCTTCCCTTCCCTTCCCTTCCCTTCCCTTCCCTTCCCTTCCCTTCCCTTCCCTTCCCTTCCTTCCCTTCCTTCCTCCTTCCCTGTCCCTTCCTTCCCTTCCTTCCTCTTCCCTTCCCTTCCCTTCCTTCCCTTCCCTTCCCTTCCTTCCCTTCCTTCCCTTCCTTCCCTTCCCTTCCCTTCCCTTCCTTCCTTCCCTTCCCTTCCTTCCCTTCCCTTCCCTTCCCTTCCTTCCCTCCTTCCCTTCCCTTCCCGTCCCTGTCTCCCTTTTCCCTTCCCTTCCCTTCCCTTCCCTTCCCTCCGTCCTTCCCTTCCCTTCCCTTCCCGTCCCTTCCCTTCCCTTCCCTTCCGCTGCCTTCCCTTCCCTTCCCGTTCCCTTCCCCATTCCCTTCCTTCCCTTCCCTTCCCTCCCTTCTCCCTTCCCTTCTTCCTTCCCTCCCTTCCCCGTCCCTTCTCCCCTTCCCTTACCCCTTCCCTTCCCCTTCCCTTCCCTTCCCCTTCCCTGGGGAAGAAGCAAAACCGAGGGTGCTGGGGGTCCTGGTCCCCTTTGACAGCCCCATGAGTTTTTCTGTGATTCCAAGACAAGACTTGATAAACCCTTTATTAACTTGTTAATTTATCTTATTTTATTGTATTTTCATTTTCTTTATTTATTTTATTTTATTTTATTTTTCTATTTATTTTATTTTAATTTTCGTATCTTTTATTTTATTTTTATTTTATTTTATTTTATTTCCTATGTTATATTTTCTTTTACTTTTATTTTTATTTGTATTTTGCATTTGCTGTTACCAGTATGCTCAAACTGCTCAAACTGGGAACAGGATTTGGGATTTGGAACTGTCAGAGGAAGGTGATGCTCGCACTGGCCATGGAGGTTTTATTGCCCCATGGGGGGAGCACAGGACATTCTCCTGTGGATCCATGCTGCTCAGTTGCCTGATTAACCAAATTAGGCAGAAATCTCATTTATTTTTTCAGTGTAGGTGCCTGTGAACCCCCTTCTGCTCCCCCCTTGCAGTGGAGTACGTGGGGGGTGGTGTAGGAGTTGCTGACGACGGCACCGAATGTGTGTTTCTCTGCACCTCGCTGGGGAGAAATATTTTAATCTTTTTTTGTTGTTGTTTTTTAGGGTTTTTTGTGGGTTTTTGTTTTTTATTTAAGTAGTGGATCTGAAGTTTGGGGAGTAAGCACCTTCCCCACAGAGATTTGCCAAGGATGTGAAGGGAGCTGGGGCTTGAACTGGGAGATTTGGGTAACCCTGAGGATGATTTTGTCTCTGGCTCAGGGTTTTTCCCTGCTGGGTTTTCAGAGGCAGCTGGGTGGCAAAGCCTTGCTCCACCAGGATGTGACACCTGCTCTTCTGGATGCAGCCCTGCAAAGATCTGTGCTCAGCCATGGGACTGTGAGTGTGTGTGAGGCGTCAGGGTTGCACGCTGCCTGGGGGTGAGCACCCTTTCTGCTCCCCAAGGCTGAGCAGCCCTGGCTCTGGCTCAAATGGGGTCTGTGCCAGGTGATTTTCCAGCTGCTTGCAGGGCTTTCTCTGCTGCAGCTGCTGCCCATGGCTGGCACTGCTGGCAGGGTGCAGGAGGGGCTGTTAAGGGGTGCTGGAGGCAGAGCCCTGGCCATGGCTGGCTCCACTCTGGACACACCAGAGGGGCTGCAGCACAGCCCAGGATGGAGTGTGAGCCTGCCAGTGCTGGTGTTTGACAGCAGCCCCTCTCCTCCCCACAAGGAGCTCTCTTCAGTGGTTTGCAGGTTGCCCTTACAGACAGCTTACAAAAAGCTCTCAGCCTCCAGCAAGGCTGCAGGGCTGGGTTGGGATGGGGAACAGCAGCAAGGGATAGGTGGAGGTTTTTCTGGTTCCCCCTACCTCACATGTGCCCACCTCCTCCTTCTGCCTTTGCAGTGCTGTTGGAAGGGATTTGGGGGCTCATCTGGCAGCCCAGGCTGGGAAAGCCCTCTGCCAGCCCAGCATGTCAGCCAGTTGCAGCTGAGAGGTGTCTCAGGAGCTGCTACCACCTGTCAGAGCAGGGAGGTGGATGGGCTGGAAGTTTTGGACACGGGTGCTCGTGTTTGTTTGGTTTCCATGGGGAGAGGCCAGGCCGAGTGACCGCTGGTACCCTGAGCCACCTGCCCAGGCTGTGGCAATGAAGAAGGTCCCCATGGTTGGTGGCTCCTGACTCAGGTGATGGCAGAGCGAGGCCATGAGGGGCCTGGGCTTTGCTCTTAGTGGTGGTGATTGTCTCCCCCACCTGGCTCAGCCCACACTGCTCGGCCACACCTCACCCCGTGGCCCTGGAGTTTGGACCTGTCTGGCAGAGCCAGAGCTGGGGCTGAGCTGGCCTCGACACCGGCGAGGTTGGAGACACCCAGAGAGAGCCAGGTTCCCATGCTCTGGGAGGGAGAAGTGCTGGGTCTGCCTGGGCCAGCTCCTGTGGGGTCCTTGGAGACCTGTCCCATGCAGGATCTTCCCAAAGTGGGAGGTGAGAGGAGCTGGCACCTGCTTGCCAGGGCTCAGTGTGCTTTGCCCATGCTGGGCATGCACAGAGCAGCTCCTGGTGCCTTCCACGAGCTGCTCACGTGGATGCACATCAGTGCTGCAGACATGTGAGCCCTGCCTGTGATGAGGCCATTGGTGCTGGTGTGTGCACAGGTGTGCTGGGCTGAGATTGTGGGTGGGGTCCCTTCCAGCGTCACCCACCTGCTCCTTGTGCCGAGGGCGTCCCAGACCTGCTGCCCTCTGGGGACAGTGGCTCTCCATGTCTGTTGAGAGCCACACTCTGTGTTGATTTTCCTCCAGCACTGATTGTGTAACCCATGGAGGGCCGTGTTAGTCAGTAGCCACAGAGTGTCAGGGATGAATTGTTGGTGTGTGTCAGGCGTGTGCAGGTGGGATTTCCACTCCCCATGCCTTGGGTGGGGTTTGTGGGGATGAGGGATGTGGATGGCTACAGAGCAGTGGCAGAGGATCTGTTCCCCCCATGGGACAGGAGGAAGAGTATGGCCTGAGAGACAGGTGGGAATTGGATCTGTGGCCTCTGGGGAGAGGCAGCAGCACACAGGAGAGATTGTTGGGGCATCAGGAAGGTTTGCAGGGAGTCTGGGTGGCAAAACAGTTGATGGTGCCATCTCTGCTTTACCTCTGCCTTGGAGATGCCAGCAGGAGCTGGAACTGCAGTTCTGGAGCAGCTTTCCCTGCTGCTGTGAAGTCTCCTGTGCTCCTGGAGCAGCACTTTCACTGGAGCTCAGGAGAGTGCAGGGAATGTGAGCAGGGTGGGAGCACCCACAGCCCCTCTCAGCACCTCTGGGATGGGTTTGGGTTGCACATGGACTGTCCCAGCTTGCCATAAAGTTGGATAAAACGAGTTCAGGAAAGTGAGGAGGGGCTGCTCCAGCTGGGTATGGCAGTGGCTCTTGTACCCAAACATGGACATGGGCCCAGACCTGATACCCAGCACAGAGCCACTTGCTGTCCCCATCAGGGAAGGTGCCAGCGCTCTCAGCCCCCAGGGCTGGTGCCAGCAGGTGGCAATGTGGCCTGAAGTATTGTCACTGTCACCGGGGTGAGGGCAAGCCCTCACCCGTGGGGTATGGGGCACCCACATCTTGCTGTCCCTATCCTCTTATAGGAGCCCCCATGATGTCCCTGGGGGTTCTGGGGTCAGTTTTGGGGTCTTCCTTGTGCTGCTGTGTCAGCAGGCTGGGACAAGGAGGTGAGCATCTTGCTCAGGGGGAGGAAATTGGGGTTTGGGAGATGCTCGTGTATCCAGCTCTGTGGTTCACATCCCCTCTCTGTGCCTCAGTTTCCCTGCATTAGGAGGTGCTGCTGGTGCTGCGACCACTCCATGTTGCCCAGTACTTGCCCAGTGGACTGGGATTGCACTGTCCTGCAGCAGTGTCAGCCCCTGGCAGGCTCCTGGAGCAGGGACATGGCAGCTGGAGCCTGCCCAGCTGCGGGTACCTGCACGCCCAGGGTATTTCTGCTCCCCTCAGATGTGCCAGCTGCAGGGAGCTGAGTGGCCCAGCTGTGCAGAGAGGGCAGGAGCAAGAAGGGCGCTGTGAGCCAGAGAAACCCCTGTCTGCCTCTGGTGTCCTGCTGGCCCTGGTCCCCAGCAGCCTTTGGTCACTGGCGTGGCGGCGCGTGGCCCTGCCCCGGGTGCCGTGCCGGTCCCCAGCCCCGCTGCACCTCCGGCCGCCCCCACGGCCACACAGCTGCAGGTTTCAGTTCTGCATCTCTGCTGCCCAAGGGGAACTCAGCCAGCCAGAGCGAAACTCGGTGGCTCCAACGGCTGCACTTGTGCCACCCCCCCGACGCCCCCTCATGTCCCCGTGGTCCTTGCAGGGCCAGCAGCCGCTGTTGCAACACTTGCAGTGACAGCTGTGCTGCTCTGACCTTCCCCTGCCCGCATCCAGGGCTGCATTTGCTGCCATGCTGGGACCCTGTTGGTGCCATGCAGAGTGACCTGGTGGAGCAGGGGTGGGATCCTCGACAATTCCTACCCTGCCTTGATCTGGGGTGCCCTCATGCCATCCCTCATGGGGTTTGGAGGAGCTCAGTGGAGGTGGTCGTGCTCTGCATGTGCCCCTGGCACAGCTGGCTGGTGCCATCGTTCTTGGTCGCTGCTCATCTCTGCAGTGTCCTGCTGGGCACCTCCGTGCCACTGGAGGTGGATTTCCTCCTCCTGTCCCCCTTTCCAGAGCCCCTGGTGCTGTGCTGCTGGGACTCTGGCACCACTGGATGGTTGGGAGCTGGGGCTCCTCACTGTGCTTATCTGTCCTGCCTGGTGCTCCTGCTTGGAGTGAGATCTCTCCCAGTTTGTTCCTTCACACCTCTTGGTGTCAAGCCAGAGGAAAGGAAAACTGGAACTGGAAAAGGCTCAACAGGTCTAATTAAACCTTGGGGATATTCCCAGTGGCTGCTGCAAACTGAAGGCTGGGCCCTGGCTGGGTGCTTTAGTTTCGTGGACTGGAGAAATGGAGAAAAATGGAGAAAGTCCTTTTTCTTCTTGTTTCTCTTTCTTTTTTTTTCATTTTGCCTGCTCTTTGCTGTTGTTGGGACTCCCTGAGACTGACACGGCACAGCTCTGGGAAATGGGGTCTAGGGTCTCCCTACTTTGGGGTGGGAGTCCATGAGCACCTGGCACAGGAGCAGCGGGCTGGGTTGGGAGCCCGAGGTGGGGAAGTTCAGGTTTGGCATCCAAATGTTTGCAGCCCCGAGCCCGTTGCTAGAGGAAACATGAAAAAAGGGGAAGGAGAGATTGCGGTCAGGGCTCTTCCCCTCCGCAATCTGCGCCTCCCTCTTGGCCCCTCCAGCCCCAAGGCTGATTCTTCTGCCCATCCATCTCCCCTGGGCTTCCCAGCTGTGTGCTGGGCAGTGGCCATGGTTATTTATTTGGGGGTATTTTATGGATGTATGATGTAGGCAGGGGTTGTATGTATTTGGGGTTTATATACATGGGAATAAATATGTATTTGGGGATTTATCTGTACATGTGGGAATATATATATATATTATATATATATATATCTATATATATATATATATATTTGGTGGGTTACATATATGGGAATATGTGTATTTGGAGAGGGCTATGTGTATGGGAATATGTATATTTTTTGGAGTTATATATGTGGGCATATATATGTGTTTGAGGGTTTAAGCAAAGCCTGGCTGTGGCACAGCGGCTGCTGAGCATCAGCTGAGCAGATATCCAGGGAAGTCACCAAAGCCATCCTGCACATCCTCCAGGATCCTGACGGGCAGGTTGGAGCTGCTCCCTGCTGCCTTTGCGTGGCAGGTTGTGCCAGCCCACCTGCATCAGCTAAAAATGGGGATACAGGGGGTTCCCCTAGTTCTCCTGCCCTGAGGAATTTTGGTTTGTTACCTGGTGAAACCAAAGCTTTGGTTTTCAAATAGGGGCAGTGTTAGCACCTGCTCAGCATTTCTGCCCCAAAGCTGGGCATAAAGATTGTCTTGTCTTTACCCTTTCTCTCCCCTTTTTTCACTCAGAAATGGGAATTCTCTTGCCTTTGCCACCTCCATCCCTCCCCTATGTTTTTTTTCCCCCTCAGCTTATAAAATAACAGCATTTTGAAAACATGATACCTTCCCCCTTCCCTGGGCAGCATTTTTCTGTCTATAATGAGAAGGTTTGGAAGGCACGTGTGTGGTGGGGTGAGCCTGGGAGTGGCCAGTGGCCTGACCCAGCCCCAGCCCCTCAGCAGGGCCTGCTCTCACTGTGCAGGTCGAATGGTCACCTTTTGAAATCCTCCAGAGGTTTTGGGAGCAGTGCCAGGATCCTCGCTTGGCAGGGCAAAGGATGAGCATGGACAGACAAGGGAGCTGGCAGTGCCAGTGAGGGGGAGGGCTTTGCTCCTTTGTACCAGCTCAAAATGTTGCAAAATGGAGACTTGGGGGTTCGCTGGGGTTTGCTGGTGCTGGAAGTCCCACCAGGTCCAACGGACAGAGGATTCTGCAGCTTGGCCAGGGTGTGAAGCAGCCCTGGAGCTGCTGGGCTGGAGAGGGTCAGGGTCTCAGGACTGTCACCCCACGTGTGCTGTTCATCCCTGTCTCGGGTGACAATTGGCTGCAACCCTGCAATGTCAGAATTATCTGCAGGCTGAACACCCCAAAACCAATCCTGCTCCCCCTGGAGTTCCCCACCTTGGCCCTGCAAGGGCAGCTCATCTGCGAGATTGGGTCAGCAAAGGCACTGCTGTTAGTTGTCACCATCTGGGGCCTGTGGCACGGCCAAGGGCTGGGTGGGGTCAGCCATTGTCCAAGTCATTGTCCTGATGGCCTGGAGGGCTGTGGGAGCCAGGGATGTGGCTGCTGCCCACCACCAGCCGTGGGCAGTTCTGTCAGTGCAGGAGTCTGTGAGCGGTGACTGTGTGGCTGTGCTGGCTGTCCCATGGCACCATGGGCACCCTGGACATTCCTGGTGTGTCTAGCAGCATCTCCCACTCAGAGAAAACAACTCTGTACAGACATCTGAGGTCTTGCCTGGCCACATGTTCCCCACTGCATCCTAGTGGGCTGTAGAGCTGACCCCAGTCCCCCAAAGCAGAGCCAGCCTCGGCCACATCCTCCACTCAGCCTGGCCTGTGGTCCCCGGTCCCCCGTGGCTCTGCCACCAGCCCTGCAGGGCTCTGCAGTGCTGAGACCAGAGAGAGCTGCTGGGACACTGAGAGGAGGTTCTGGAACCCTTTGAGAGACCCTTGGCATCAAACAGCACTTCCCTCGTCCTGGCTGGCAGTGTGGCACTTGCAAGGTGGTGCTTCTTCTGTGGCTGTCCCTGTCCCCAAGTGGTCAGTCATCCCGCAGGACACTGTTTTATTCAGGGAAATGAAGGAGTGGTCCTGGGGGGTGGCAGCTTGGTCTGGGCATAATGTGTGTGAGCGTGGCAGTGCCTGGAGCCCCCCACCTTGTCCCTGCTGCTCCCCGTTGTGGAAGACAGACTTGTCTGTCTGTCCTGATGAGGGGATCCCTGTGCCTGGTCCATCTGCAGGACTCCAGCCCGGGTGCTGTGGGGTTTGAGGCCGGAGAGCCGCTCGCACCTGGGCTGCTCAGCGGTGTCCCCTGCGCCTGGCTCCTCCAGCGAGAGGAAGGGGCAGCCCCGGCCGGAGCCGCTCCTCGCTCCAGCTTTGTTCGGGGGGAATTTTGTAATGGCAGGAAATGAGCTGGCTGTGGGAGGGGAGGCGGCCGGGGGAGGAAGGCTGGTTTTGTGGTTGGAGCGGAGGATGAGGACGCCGGAAAGCTGAGCACAATTCCTCGCTCTGTTGCAGGTGCTGGGGGTGAGGCTGCAGCTCGGGAGCTCGCGGTGCGTTTGGAGAGCGGGCGCTGGCCTCTGTGCCTCAGTTTCCCTTTTGTTCAGCACAGTTCCCCTCAAGGGAGTGTGCTGTGCTGGTGAGGGGCTCTGCACAAGTGCCACATGGTTGTGAGCACCAGTAGACGCCCAGCACAAGGCCAGCTGAAGCCACTGGGCTTTGCCCCATGGGTCTCCTCCCATCTCCCAGTGGTGAGTGGGATGAGTTTGGGAGCTGCGTTTCCTTCTGGGCCACGGCAGATTCTCCGTGGGCCAAGCACATGTGCTGCATGCATTCCCTGGGACAGTGTCTGAGCAAGCTGGTCAGTGCTTTTTCTTGTGGGATGTGCATGAGAATCTTCCCAGAAAACAACGTTCATCTCAGCTTTGAACAATTCTCTGCCTGGGCCACATCCCGTGTTAATGTTAACTTTTGGTTTATGATTTGTTTCATTCCTGAACTCTTTTTAATTTCTTTCCCTCTGGTCTCACCAGGATGCTTTCCACATTGCATAGCCCCAGGGCTCCTGGCTCCCTGGATCCCTGCAGGTGCCTGGCCAGGTCCCACCCAGCCTGCATGGCCCCTGCAGCGATGCTGAGGATCAGGGCAGTGCAGAAGGGGACCCTGCAGCCAGCTCTGCAGGGGACACTGGGCTCCCCTCACTGTTCCCTCTATCTGGCTGTGCTTGGATGGGACACGTGGGGAGTCCTGTCCTTGCCTCTGTCCCCACCTCTGTCTCCTCAGACTGACGGCTGCTTGCTTTGTCTTTGCAGTTGGATTGAGGAGCGGTGGCTGCAGCTCATCCCTGCCAGGAGCAGAAGATGCAGGAGGCTGCGTAGCAGGTATGGGGGAAGTCCCAAACTCTGGGTTCCTGCATTCCCTTTGGGTTTGCCATGTGTGTCTCCTCTGCTGCAGGCTGGGAGCTGCAGAGGGTCCCACAGAAGATGCAGATCAAGGGTCTCAGGCTCCCACAGTGGTGCCAAGCAGACCCTGCAGCCCTGCTCCAGTGAGGTCTGGTGCAGGAAGGGCACAGGGAACACCCTGCTGCACTGTGCACCCCTCACCTGCTCTGAACATGGGGGTCCTGGTGTGTGGGGTGGGGCAGCAGAGCCCCCAGAGCAGGGCACGGGGCTGGTGCCCAGCAGTGGGTGCCGCTGCTGTTCTCCAGTGCCCATCTTCCCCTTCACTTCCCCAGCTAGCACAGCTCTGATGGCTCCCAGCCACAGCCACAGCACTGATTTGGGGCTCTTTGGGTGTTTTGCAACACAGCCCTGTGTATCAGTGCAAAGGAGGGTTTTCCTGCCCTGCTTTCTCCTGGTGTGGACAAGACTTGTGGCCAAACCTGCTGTTATGTTGTCCCTTGCATTCCTCTGAAATAAGGTGCTGCTGGGTGCTGCCTCATGTCCAGGGTTTCTTCCTTTTCAACCTTCTTGGCCGGTTTATTGCTCTTACTGTAAATGTTTGTGTCTCCTGTGTCTGCAGTGAGGTTGTGGTACAGACACCACTGCGGGCTGCTTTATGAGGGCTCTATGGTTTCATGAAATGCATCTTCTGTACCTGAGAGTGAAATCAATAAAAGGAAAGATTTTTAAAAATAATATGCCCCCAGCTCCTGAACGGAGGGGGCTCTGTCACGACTGCTTAGTGAGCAGTTTTGTGGGCTTGTGATGACTTTTAGTGCTGGAGAGGGGGCAGGTAATTTATTTGGAGGCCTGGTGATGGGAGATGGGGGCAGCATCACTGTATCTTCTGCAAGGTCAGCACCAAGGGCTTCATCTGCTAATAGAAACCAAGAGCAGCTCCCCAGGCTGGGTCAGGGGAGTGCAGCAGCAGGGCCCTGCTGTGTCTCAGTGGTGCTTGGTGTGTGCCAGCCTTGGGCCGTGGTGTGCCCAGGGCACAGGAGGGTTTGAGGGCTTGGCTGGGTCTGTCTGAGCTGAGTGCTTCGGGAGTGTTCTGGGGGCAGGTCTGGGACCAGCTCTGATCCACTCCTCTGGGCACAAATGAGTACTAGTACTACCTCAGGGACACGTGTTTTGGTGTGCTGAGCGATTTCTTGGAGTGTTGGGGCAGTGGGTCTGTCTGCTGGGTCTGTCTGGGATGTGCATGGAGGGCAGGACCCTCCTGGCTCCCAAACACCACAGTCCCCATGGACTGGGCTCATTCTGTGCCCAGCCCGGATGTGGGTGGGCGGTGGCAGGATCTCTGTCACTGCCTTCTCCCCCACACCACTGCCCAACTCTGCCAGCTCTGACCAGTGACAACAGCTCCTTGTTCTCTAGTTTCACACAAATTCTTGGGTTTTGGGTTGGCAGTGTCCTCCCTGAAAGCCCTTGTACTGCCACTGGTGCCAGCACAGTTTCGAGCGAGGAGGAGCAGTTTAGTGATGGCTGCAGCTGCAGAACTGCTTGCTCCAAGGAGCAGCTCAGCAAGTGGTGCGCTCAGGGAGGAGGATTTGGAAAAGCATCTCTGGGGACTGCTTTAAGACTTGTCCCCTTCGCTGTGCAAGTGACAGGGGCTGAGCAATTAGAGGAGCAGTATCGACCCAGCCTCAGAAGCTGTGACGGCCGGCACCGGGTGGTTGAATCCCAGCGAAGCCACGTCCTCGCGTCTTGGGCGTGCAGCATCGCTGCCTGCCATCAATAGGCATTTTGTCTGAGGCCAGCCCCATCTGAGGCCAACCAGGCAAACCTTCTTCTGTGGCAGAAGACTCTTCTAGGGTCTGTGACCTTAATTGAATCGACTCTTTCGTGTCCTGAAGACGGTGGCATGGTCTTGCAGCAGCCACGCTTGGTAGATCACGTGTCCAGCCCTGCATGCAGGGTTGTGCCACCCTGCTTCTCTCCCGGTGAGATTTTGCATCCTAAGGCTGATTTCCAGCTGCTAGGGGTCACCAGGTCTGTTCCTCTGCTGTCTGAACCCTTGCCTGTGTTCTCTTGGAGGTTCATTGGCAACTGGAGTTCACAACTTCCAGGCTCCCACTGTCCTCGAGGTGTGAGTGTGCCACGTCACCTGACACCTGGCTCTTTGCAAGATCCTCCCCTTCTTCAAAAAGAGCTTGTAAAATCCAGCCAGTGGGCACAATGCAACCAAATCCCCACTCTTGACCCTTTTGGATATGAAATACTGAATTTGGTAAAGCAGTGGGTTCCTGCTGTGTTTGCCGCAGCTGAAACGTGGCCGAACTGTTGGAGGTCACCTTTCCAGTCCCCGTGGAGCCGGGTGGCCTTCTCTGGTCATGGCACTGCCCTGCGCTTTGGGTTCTGAGCTCATCCGCTATTTTGCCACTGGCGGGGGGAAAAAAAACGTGTCTTCAAAGCCCTTTTCCCTTGGGGAAAAGCCAGCTTGGTCAGAACCGTCCGCGCAGAAATGTCATCTGACCCAGCAGCTGGCTCACGCCTCCCCGGGGGTCCTGCGGCGTCCGCTCGCCACGGGCCGGCCCCGGCTTCGGGCTGCCGGAGGAAGCGAGCCGGGCCGCTGCTTTTGGCAAGCTCCGGCCGCTCCCTTCCCCCCGCAGGCTTCACCACCCCCTCCTGCCTCTGCATCTGCCTCTGCCCTTCAGCCGCCGCCGAGCGCGGCGCTCGGGGTGCCGGGGCTCGGGGCCGGCCGGTGGCCGCGGCAGCGCTCGGGGATGGCGGCTCCGGCCGGCGCTTCCTCCCGGCTGCCAGCGCGCAGCAGCCGTGGAGAAGGACGCAGCCACCCTGTCTCCTGTAAGTACCTCTCACTCTTTCCACTGGAGAGTTAAAATTAGCAACTTCTTTTTTTGAGGCAGGCGTCGCTTTAAACCTCGCCAGCCCAACTGGGTTTCCTTTTATTATCCCCCTCCCCCGGCTCCTTTTCTCTTGATTTTTTTTTTAATTATTTTGTTGTTATTGTTCAACGCGTGCATGCACTTTTCTCCCTTTTTATTTCTTTCTTTATTTTTTTATTTTTTCCCCCCCTTCTTTTCGTTCCTTCCTATTTTAAACACGGGTGACGCTGCAGTGTTGGTGCGGAGTTTGGAGCCAAATAAACAGCTCGGCACTCCCCCACCCCGATCGCCTTACAGAGCCCGGGGCCGGAGCCCAGCGCCGAATTTAGACCCTTATCTATTGTCAGCCTCCACGGTCGGCGCTGCTCTGCCAGGGGGGTTGCCCCGGACCCCCTTGTTGCTCCTGACACAGATTGTCGCTGTGAGTTGTTGTTTTTCCCTCTCCTTTGTGTTCGTGGTAAAGCACAGAAGTGCCTTTAAATCAGGAATCAGGACCCGTTGCTTTTTTTTGTTTGTTTTATTTTTTCCAGAGCTGGGTGGGTAGGGAGGGAGAGGGGGGTCTGAGTGATGTGGGGCTCCCATTCTGGAGAGAGGGGGAAACTGAGGCACAGAGGGGAGCGTGGCTCCCTGATGGGGACTGGGTGAGCTGGGATTTCCTCTTTCAGGAATCAAAACAAACATAGACCAGGAAGGAAGAGGCAGCAGGAACGGGCTCAGACGCAGGATCAGTGCCTGTCCCGGGGGATAAATCCCTTTGGGAAGCCTGTGCCCGCCGTGCCCTGTGGCAGGGCCGGTTCGGGGCCCGCCGGTGCCGGTGCCGCGGCCGGAGCTTGGCCGGGACAGGACGGGCCGGGACGGGACGGGGCCAGCAGCTGGAAGTGGACGTCCCAGCCCGGATCTGCGAAAGCAAACAGGAAGGCGAATGGGGAGCAGCCGCTGTGTTTACTCAGAGGTTATTTATTGTGGTTCCTCAGAGGTTGGTCCTGGGGACTTTAACACCTTCCTGCTTTCTGCTGGGTCCTTTTGGCCAGGGCCGGGTGCCCGGCAGGAGCTCGCGGGCACATCCGAGGTGAGCCAGGTACCAGGCACTGCTGGCAGGCCAGGTGTCACACTGGGGCTCTCTGCCCAGCTCCTTCTCCTCCCCTGACTGTTTCCTGAATGTTTGTTTTGCTCTAGAGCCCAGCCTGGCTGGGGTGGATGTGGTGGGGCTGGGACCAGGGCTGAGCTTGGCTCATCCTAGAAAAATCTTTTTCTGTTTGATTTTTTTCAGGGGTTTTATGCTGTTGCTGCTTTGGGGTAACAGTTAATAATGCTGATAATGGTCATTTCCATGGCTGTGAAAATGAAGGTACAGAGCCTGTAGGAAGGGGATCTTTCAGACGTGTTTTTAGTGTTTCCTTCCCAATAGGGAGGGAGCGAGGGAGGGGGATGTGTTTCCCTTCCCAGGTGTGTGCTGCTCTAGCTCTGATGCTCATGGATCGGGCTGGAGGATAAACTTTGGGTGTGCTTTGGGTTAGACCCTGCCCTTTCCCATTGCTGGGTGGATGAGGTGGGTTCTCCCCTGTGCTTGGCTTGGAGGGATGTGTCACAGGGTGCTCTCCTTTGTTTGGGAACCAGTACAGGGTCCCAGGGTTTCTGCTTTTGGAACTGAGTGGCTGCTCTCAGTCCTGCCCTAGGCAACAACAGCTGCAGAGCCCTTTCCTCCTCCTCCTCCTCCTCTTTTGGGCAAACAACCCATTTGGGCAACTCTTCATTGATACATTTTTACATCCCCATCCTTCAGCAAAAATTGTGATCAAAATATTTTAATTTCTTTCTACAAACTCATGCCTTACCTTTTCTCATCCCACCTTTGCATGGGGTGTATTGACTAAAAACCTGTGGTATTTCATTTTCTTTCCCAATATTTTCCCTTTTCCAAGAGGAATTGTGACTGCTGTTTATCCATGACATTCCTGCACTTAAAATGGCTCTTACCTGCCCTCGGGTCCATCTCCTGTGGGCTGCAGGAGCATCCCAGTGGCTTTTCTGCCTTCCCTCTGGTAACGTGCCTAGGAGCCATGACAAGCCCTTGGCCTTGCCAGTGATTCTCCAGCACAGATTTTGGAGTGTGCCACACCAGGATGTGACAGTGCTTCTGGAAAGTGCCAAATGTTGGCATTTCCCATTGCTCTCCTGAGTGTCACCTCCCTGCTTTGCTGGGATGTCCTTGTGGGCAACGTCCACATCCCCAGGGCTGCCCAAAATCATCATCCCTCTGCCACATGGCTTTTGGTGCAGCCACAGAGAAGGGCTCCTCAGCCACCTAAATCCCCCTTGCTGAAACACAGAATTTGGCCTTAAAAAAATCCCCTTTTGAGCCAGGATTCCTGGAGGATGTGTGCCAGGGTGGGCTCTGGATGAATCTGTCTCAGTGGGAACCATCATCCAGGCCTGGGAGGGGCTGCTGTGGGGTCAGCAGACCTCGTGGCCTCACTGCTGTGGCCCAGGCGGTGCCGGGGAGCAGGAGGACAGGATTTGTGTGCCTGGGACAAGAATGTGTGTCCTGTGAGTGAGCAGCAACAGCTGAGAGCCAGCTGTCCTGCTGGATTTGAGCTGCCTGATGAGCTGGGGCCGGATTCTCACCCCTCTGGCTCGTTGGCATGTGGGTACAGGCTGTGGCTGAGCTGGGGTCAGGTCCCAGCTGGTGGCAGAGCCTCTGTGGCACAGGGGGCATCCCCTGGTGCCAGCAGCCACGAGTCATGCTGGGGATGAGGGACCTTGAGTTTGTGTCTCTGCAGCAGCTCTGGGCATCCTGGGATGCTCCAGTGGTGCCCTGCTTGGGCTCTGGATAGCAGAGTCTGCTGGTGGCAGATTTATTTATCTGCTGGGTTGCAGATACTGTGTTTTCAAGGCAGCACAGGGGAAGAGGAAGTTAAACCCATCTTTGCCATGTGGCATCTTATCCCAGTTCCTCCTCTTTGCTCAGAGAGAGCTGGGTTGGGGCTCAGTGGCAGCCAGATCATGGTCTGTGCCTCCTGGTGGGCTTTGGTGGCTCCTCCTCAGCTGTAGATCCCGGGGCCAAGGGACAGGTTCCCATGCCCAGGGCCTTGATCTCTGTGTTTGGTGTTTTTGCAGTCCCAGTGCTCGGTTTGGGCTCTGTTTCCTTTATTAAATGAATTAAGTGTCTGGTGGTGAGCTTCCAGCTGGAGTGTGGCACGAGCCCGTGGCTATGGACCAAAGTTTTGGGGAATGTGCAAAGATGGGTGGGCATGTCACCTCTGAGAAAGGCAGATGGCCAGGATGACAATCTTTGTGGCTTTGTTTCCAGACTGGAAGTGCCATGGGCAGGTTGGAGCTGGGATGGTGGAGTGTGAGCACTGGGATGGAGGCAGGAGTGTGGTGTCACCCTCACAGTAATTAGCATTGCCATATCAATGACACATTAAGATATTTTTCTTCTTATCCTTCATCTGCTCAAGTGCAGCTGGTGACCACCATCACCTCCCCAGCAATGGGGGGCTCCTGACCTCACCAGCTCCTTTGCACCCCAGGTGAGTGCTGGACCCTGCAGCCCCTGGGGAGCTTGGTGCTTCCTCCCCAGGAGCTCAAGACATGCAAACCCTGATGGAGAGTGCATGGGACAATGCAGGAGCAGCATCTGCTCTGCATTGCTTGGCCCAAGTGATGGTTGCCTTGGGCATGGATGCAGTCAGCAGTCAGTTTATGCAAATCAAATCAAATCAGCAGCCCCGTGACTCTGGGCACCACGGCTGCTACTCACCAGTGCTTGGGGGCACAAAACCAACAAAGAAATGGTTGTGGGAGGTGGCTTTGAGAGATCTTGGTGGCCCTTGGGAAGGAGCTGAGGCCCTTTGGGAGCGGCGCTGCTGAGGTCATGCTCTCTGGATTGTGCTCCAGGGCTGAGTTCTGGGGTGGCACTGGGGACCTCCAGCCTCTAGGCAGCCCTGGCTCCCAGGCTGAGCCCACCCTGGGCTTTGGAGGGTCTGCAAAGCTGCTCTGGGGTGCTCTGGGTGGGGATGGGGTACAGAGTTGCTGAACCTGTGTCTGGGCTGGGGATGGAGATGAGCTGGAGATGAGGCTGGGAGAGCTGGAGCTGTTGGGAAGGCTCCAGGGAGACCTTGGAGCCCCTTCTAGCACCTAAAGGGGCTTCAAGAGAGCTGAAGAGGGGCTTTGGACCTGGATGGGGAGGGTTGAGTGCTTGGAATGACAGGACAAGGGGGATGGCTTCCCACTGCCAGCAGGCAGGGTTAGATGGGATATTGAGAGGAAATTCTTCCCTGTCAGGGTGCTGAGGCCCTGGCACAGGGTGCCCAGAGAAGTTGTGGCTGCCCCATCCCTGGAAGTGTCCAAGGCCAGGCTGGATGGGGCTTGGAGCTACCTGGGATAGAGGTTGGTATGAGTTTTAAGTTTCCTTCCAACCCAAACCATTCTAGGATTTCATGATTTGTGCCACAGTGCCCTTGGGCAAGGAGCAGTAGGATGTGCCAGGCTGGTGCTGGGCACATTTCCCCAGTCCCCATCCCACTGACACAGGAGGGAAGAGCAGAGTTTCCCTGGGACAGTTTCACTCTCAGCTGTGTCCTTGGGTTTCCATTGCTCTCTGGATGGCCTGGAGCTGCAGTTGGGGCTGATGGAATTTCCCCTGGGTAAAACCCACCAGGAGGACAGACAGTTGTCCCCTGTGCTGCTGGAGGAAATCCCTTCATGGAGAGCCCCCAAATTCCCAGCAGGGAGGGATTTCCTTTGTCTGATGCTGCTGAGCTGCCCCTGGGAGCCCCATTGGGTCCCAGAGCTGAGATCCTGCCTTGTGCCGGAGCTGAAGGCAGTGATTGTCCCCCTTGGGCGTGCTGTGTGACAAATCATCCGTGTCCTTGGTGACCCAGGGCTGCACCCTCAGGATGGGGTGCTAAGGAGGGTGGAGGCAATGTTGGGGTGCTGCTGGGGTTCATTGAGAGAGAAAAGCCCTCAGAGTGAAGCACTGCAGCTTCTCCTGGGCTCAGATCCCCCCACCCCAGAGCAGGAGGCAGCTCCAGGGGAGCAGAACTGGATGGCCCAAAAAACCACAGCCATGTCCACTCCCTCCGTGGCTCCCTTGCCTCCCTGTGGCCTCAGCAGCAGTGAAAGTGCCCAGTGTGGGGCTGGTTTGGGGTGGAGAGCTGCTCCTGCTCCCCACCAGTGCTGTGACAGCCTCCTGATTTACCCAGTGCAGGATCCGACCCCGAATTCAGCTCCCTCTCCTTCTCGCTCTTTTTTTTTAATGAGTCAACCTCTCATCTGTCATATTAAACCTCCTCATTACCAGGTATCTAAATTTTGCTCTGACAATAGTGACAGGGGAAGCTGAGATCTCATTGCCACGGCGCGGGGCTCCGGGGAGCTGGCAGGTGGTTATTTCATGCCCTGCAGGGAGCCGTGGGGGTGGGCACCAGAGCTGGATAATGGGCTCTTGCTTGCCATCACTTAGAAAACCCTACTTAGTGCAGAGGGAAAAATTACCCCCAGTCTCTGCCTCTGGAGCTGGTGAGAGATAGAGAACATGGGGGAAGGGGAGCGGCTTTGGGGTCTGGCTGCTGCTCCCTGGGTGTGGAGGTGGATTGGGATGAGGGTGGTTGGGCATGGAGGGTGAGGATGGATGGGGATGGTGCAGGGCTGCCCTGTGCTTGCAGGTGGTACCACTGGGGAAGGGGAAGCTCTGTGCATGCTAGGGAGCCCCTGGGGCATGCAGGGTTCCCAGGCTGGATGTGCACACCTGAGGAAGCTGCTGAGCCACCTGGGACACCACAGTCAGGCTCGGGGTGGTGGATGACCTCTGCTGCAAGGATGCCACCACCAAGGTCACTGCTCAAGGTCATGAGGCTTTATCTGGCAGCTGCATCAGCCTTTGGTTGCCATTCTCAGGGTGCTCTGAAGGTCACCTTAGCAGGGGACTGTCCAAGCCCTCCTGTTTAACAGCAAGCCCTGCAGTGACTTGTCCCTGCCAGTCCCTCCCTGTAGCATCTCCAGGAGAGAGGACCAGCTGCCTCTCTGGGAAGCCACGTGGTGTGAGGGGCTGCGAGTCCCTGCCTGTCCTGGTCCCACAGGCTTTTTCTTCCTGAAACTGGATCCTTACCTTGGGTGAGGGTTCCCTGGTTGGCTTTTGGACAGCACCAAGCTGGGCTGTGGCTTTGCCAGTGGAGCTCCTGCCCAGCCTCCTTCCCCTGAGTCCCCTCCAGCCTCTGCTGTCTTTGGCCATGCTGGTGGTGCAGAGAAGGTCGCTGGCTGTCACCCTGCCTGTGCAGAACCCATCCCCAGCCTGGGATGTGCTGGATGTTCTGTGGATGTGCTGGCATCCCTGGCTGCCTGTGGTGTGGGCTGAAACTGTGATCTGGGGTGTAGGGCACCAGGGTTGCTGCTTTGGGTGCTGCCTCCAGTTCTTGTGCTGATGTTGGGACTGTCATCCTTGTGCTGATGTTGTCTGACTCCACACTGGCATACACAATGTGGGGGAAGAGAAGATCAACCCCAGTTTAATAATTTCCCCTAAATCCTTTCTTTCACCCACCCTTGCTCAGCAAACACCAGTCCTCCAGTGTCAGGGCTGTGCTTTGCCTCAGCCTCTGCTGGGCTTGGCACGATGTGAGGTTTTGTTACAGCTCAGCAGTGCTAGTTGCACGGTTGGCATCTGCTTTTCTTCAGAGAGTGCCTGAATCTGGGTCAGGAATATATGTGTGTCTTTCAAATTCCTTGGGGGCCTGGCTGAATCCAGCCTCACTGCTGCTCCCCTGAGCTACCTGCAGCTGGCAGGACTGATTCCCTCCTGCAGGCAGGAGGAACTGGGGGCTGGTTTGGCTGCCCATCCCAGGGAAATCTGAGCCCTGCCGTGGGTGCCAGGTGTGCAGGAGGGATGGCACCTCGGCACTGGGCAGGCACCTGCCTGGCCAGGGGGATTTGGCCCCGGGCAGGGTCAGGCAGCTGCGTTTCTGAGCAGGAGGTTTGCTCTGGAGCCATGATTCGGGCGCCTTCCTCTCCCCTCCCCCTGCCTGCATCTGGAGGTTCGACACAGGAACCCAGATAGCATCATCCTGAAACCAGAATAGAAGCTTTGGAGGAGACTCGAGCGTGTTTGTGCGGTTTTTATCTCGGTTTGGAGATAAAGAGGTGCTAAACAATGCAAAGCTGGCGAGTTGGAGTCCCTCATGGTGTGTGCAGCGGGGCTGGGGACTCGCTGGCACCTGCCCCTGCTGCCCTGGCAGGGACAGCCCTGGGTGCTGCATCCCTCCTGGTGCCACGTTCCCCTGGCACAGCAGAGCAGGGCTGGCAGCCAGCACCGTGCCAGTGGCTTTGCCAGAGAGGAAGAGCAACGTTACCACGAGCACTGGCTGTGTGTTTTAGGGAAGGGGCTTTGCAAAGGAGAAGGAAGTCAGTCCTGCTGATCCAGAAACCACACAGAAGGAAACTAAAAGTCCTTGGTGTCAGCATGGAGGATATGTTAAAAAAACAACAATTAGCTCACAAGAGGCAGCGAGAAAGGAAACAGGAAGGCAAGAACTGCAGTTAAACAGGCAGGTTCAAGAGGTGACTCGAGCTAAATCCATGTCCTTAAGGGATGGGATCCAGCCCTGGCCATGGGTGGGGACTTTGCTCTTTGTCACTGCAGGACTTGGTGTCCTCAAGGTGAGGCTCAGAGACTTCAGCTGCAGTTGCTCTTTATTTGCAGTTGCTTTTGTGGCTGTTTGCAGCAGGTGGAGGGTCTCAGCTGGGCTGGGGGCTGCTGGGGCACTGGGGCCACCTCACCTCTTCATGCAGCTGCTTCTGGAGGCACAAGCTGCAGCTTTGTGGCAGGAGTAGTGCAGCACAGTGCATGCTGCTCTTGCCACCTCCAAAGCATCACTGCCACCTCAGGAGCATCCCTGGTCCCTCCCTGCCTTGGCCTGTTACCCCACCCAGCAGGGGCAGTGAGGGCTCAGTGTGGTGGCTGTAATCCCCTTCCCACTGCAGGCTAGCTCAGGGGCTGGTTTGCATCCCTCACCTGGGCTCTCCTTGTGAGCAGACAGACAGGATGAGTTGGTGAGGACAGGGAGATGGACATGGCCCAGCTGCCAGTGCTGGCAGCCTGAAGAGCCACTGCTGTGCCCAGCTGATCCCATGGCATGGGCAGCATGTGGGGGGCCAGGGTTGTGCCCCTCTGCCCCACTCTGGTGAGACACCCCTGCAGGGCTGCCTCCAGCTCTGGGGTTCCCAGAGGAGGAAGAATACAGATCTCCTGGAGTGAGTCCAGAGGAGACCATGGAGATGCTCTGAGGGCTGGATCCCCTCTGCTCTGGAGCCAGGCTGGGGGAGCTGGGGCTGTTCTGCCTGTAGGGGAGTCTGGGGACACCTTGGAGCTCCTGCCAGTGCGTAAAGGGGCTCCAGGAGAGCTGGAGAGGGACTTGGGACAAGGACCTGGAGTGATGGAGCAAGGCTTCCCACTGCCAGAGGACAGGGTTATGTGGGGTCCTGGCAAGAAATTTGTCCCTGTGAGTGGGTGACAGAGAGGAGGGATGAGGTGAGCTTTAAGAATCTGACCATTCTACAGTTCTGTAACACCTTGTACCCCACCTGCCCACTGGTTGAGTGCTGAAGCTCCCTTGCAATGACCTTCTTCCCACAGAGAAGCTGCAAGGCTGGGACATTTTATTGCTGTCATTTCTGTATGTGGATAAACCTGACACCCCCCAAAATGTGTCCTTGGGGGGGGGGATTGTGGCAGAGAGGACCCTCCCTTTACTCCCAGTCAGGACCTTGATTTGATGGAGCCTGTTGAGGAAAACCACATCTTGGGGATGTGCACATTCTGCAGATCTTGGGTAAAAGATGGGTTGGTCCCTCAGCAAGAGCATTGGGTACCTGGGGGAGCAGCTGCTGGCTAGGGCTGTGACCTGCCATTGTCACCTGCATTTCTGCCTTCAAACTGGGACTTGCTGTGCCTCCATAAGGTGAGCTGTGTCTTCACAGGGCAGCATTTCTCTTCTTTCCCCAACCTTCAAACGTCCTTTGAAGCTCCTTTTGCAGGTTTCTTTGCAGCCAAGGATGTCCCCATTGCACTGGACCTGTTTTGGTGATGGAGATCAGGAAAACATCCCTTGGACAGGTGCCAGCCCATCCCAATTTTGCTCTCACTCATGTCACTGGCTCTGCTGTGTGTTCCTGCACAGGCACGGGTGGATTGAGGAGCATGGTGCCACATGCTGGGAAAAGCAAAGAGCTCCAAAGGAAAATCCACTTTTGGAAAGGATGCGTTTATTTGCCTTTATTTATCTTCCTAAAGCTTTCAGATTAATCTTTTTGATCTTCCCTCCGCAGCTGCATGGCCAAGGTTTGGTTTCTTTCAGCTGACATTGTGCTGAGAGCACACAGCCCTGCAAGGGGGGTGTTAAGGAAGGGCAGCAGAATTCCTGTGCTCTGGAGAGGCGCGGTGTGTCGAGCTAACTTTAGTAAGGAGCAACTAAAAAGGGATGCAATAAAAGTATATTAAAAATAGCAAATGGCTGTAGAAAGTGGATGTGAGACTCTCAGCGTCCCTGCTTGTGCCCAGAGAAACATGGGGCTGGAAAAGTGACAAGTTATGGAGCAGTGCAGAGCCCCCCCGCTGCTTGTGCAAAGCAAAGGTGAAACCACTTAGAAGTAGGTGAGACAGATCAGAAGTTGGTACAGTAGATAAAAAAAATCCAGAAATAAAGACTTGAAAGAGATATCAGCTCCTCTGTGTCCTCAGCTCTCGGAGCTGGGGATTCAGCCCCCCAGATTCCTTGTTTTGTAAAAACATCTCCCAGCTGAGATTCCTCTGCGCTTTTTCTTTCTTCCCCCATTTGCAAAATGCTAACTCTGCTCTCTCGCCTGTCTCTCCAATTTGGAGCAATTTACTGGGAGCCGGGGATGAATTACTCAGCACAGAGTTAACCAGCACCTGCTCGGAGTTAATTGGCATGTGTGCTAATTGCCGTGATAGTCACACTTGTGCGAGCGGAGCAGGGAGGGGGGAGCGGGCGCTGGCGGCTCCTCCAGCCCAGAGCTTCTCCTGCTGCATTCCCTGATCCTGGCTCAGATCCCTGCCACTGGAACGGGGTCAGGGTGGCTTTTTTCCAGTGGATTTGCAGGTCCCTTTCCATGCCCTTGGAGCCTCCTTGTCGGGGTGTGGTAGCTGGGATGCTCGGTGGTTTCCTTGGAAAACGAGGCTCTGGAGGAAGGAAGAAGCTGCTGAGTGAGAAGGAGGAGATGATGATTTCATGAGTGGGGTTATTGTGGATAAAATCACTCGAGACCCCAAAAGTGAGATGTTGTTTAGGAGCTCAGCTCCTTGTAGCAGTCCTGTGCTCTGGGTGCTTGGCTGTGCAGGGTTCAGGTGCTTCAATTCCACCTGATCACGGAGGAGGGTCCTGGCTGATCTTGGTGCCTCAGGCTGGGCAATGAGGGAGCCAAAGCTATCTGGTGGTGAAGGAGAGGGAGCCCCAGGGGCAGAGGGGATCCTCCTGGGCTGGGTTTGAGCCACAGCAGGAGGGAAAGGAGAGATGAGGGCGGCTCTCCAGGTTTCTTGCTCTTCCAGCTGCTGTTCAGAAACTCCAGTCAGTGGTTGGACTTTCTGAAAGAGCCACCTGGGCAGGAAACGTGAAAATACCTGGGTTTAAAAATACAGTGGGGGAAAAAACCCAACCTGAAAACAAATAAACTCACCCCAAAACCCCAATTCCAGGAAGAGAAAAGGGAGGGGTTTGAAATCCCCTCTGTCAGGTGCATTAGGAGGGCAGCAAACATGCTGTGCTCTCCTCCATCCCTCCTCCTCACCCCATCCAAGGGCTGCCCTCCCCGTGGGGTGTTTTCCTTCTCATGCAGGGTGCAGGGGTCAAGAGCATCACATGGCAGCTCCTTTTCTCCCCGTGATGATGAGCAAAAACCTGTTAAGTCACCTTTTCCCTGTGGAAAACTTTATCCAGCAGCATGAGCAAACCCTGAGGCTGGGCCCATCCAGCCGAGGTGCTGAGGATGCAGAGTCAGGATTCAGAGCAGCAGGAGGAACCTGGTTTGGTGGTTGAAAAAGGGGATTTGGTTTGAAACACTTGGGGTGTCTTTGTGGCCTGGGGAGAGGAATGTGGTTTGAATCCCACTGCTCCCATGCAAGAAGCACCAGCTGGTGTGGAGCTGAGGGCAGGGATGAGCAGCCCTGGGGTTTTTTTTCCTCATCCCATCTCTTTGAGCACTGTGCAGCTTTTGGCTGCCATAGCATCATGTGAACAAGTCCCACAATGAAATTGTGTTAAAATATGTTTCCTTTCACTCCGTTTAAATTTACTGCCCGTTGTTCTGCAGTGTTTATTGTTGCTTCTGGAGAGTTCCTCTCTGGTTTGGACAGTAAATCCGCTGTCTTTCAGAGGGTTTCTCTGTCCAAGAGCTGCAGCACACGGAAAGAATTAGCATCTTGCCCTGTGTCTGGTTGAGGAGCTGTTGCTACTTTGTGCTGCTGCTGGTGGTTTTGAAGATGCTGAAGGTGAATATTTTTCAGCCAGTTTAGAGAAGTGGCAACTCTGAAGGGAAAAGCAGCAAAGCAAACCCGACAGAAAGTTCCTCCTCTTCCAAAATTTCTTTGTGTGTGCAAAATCCTGGCCTTGGTTCTGACCCTTGGGCTGTGGGGTCTCTCCTGGGTGGGCTCACAGTGAGGGAAGTACCAAGAGGACACTTCAGGTGGATGAAATAAAAATCCTCATTTTCCTTTTGGCTCTTCCTGAGTCACTGACCTTCCAGGGATGCTCACATGGTGTGAGCTGGAGCAGTGATGCTCTGGAACTGCTGATGCCCAAAACTGGTGATGCCCAGAACTGGTGATGCTCTGGGACCTATCTTTTTGGGGCTTTCCACGGTGGGATGGGGAGCAGCAGCCACAGGATGTGCCTGTGGCAGTGGCTCAGTGTTCCCCATGGTGACAGTGCTCCTCACAGCTGGAGGGTTACTCCTGTTTTGGTAAATAATATCTCAAGAATTAAATGTCATCTCTGGATGATCTGTCCTTGCAAAGAGTCTTACTGGTGGGATTTATGTGTAAAAAACTCAGGTTTTGCTGCCCTTTGTCTCTCTGGTCTTCTTCCTGGCCTCCCCATACCTCATCCTCCCTGGAGGGCAAATTGTGGATGTGAGGATGGGGAAAAGACTCCCTGCTCTCCTGCACTGAAAGCACAGAACATGATGCACGATGAATAACTTTAGCCCCCAAAAAAGCAGAGAAAAAGCTGAAGTGACTCACATGACTCAGGGAACCCCAAAAGCGAGTGTGGGAGTGAGACCATTCGGACTGGATTGTTGGAGCATGGTCTGATGAGGAGGTGAAGGATGGGGCCATGGTCTTAAGCAGGGTCTGGGGTGCTCTGGGGTGCTCTGGGGTGGGAGCCAACTTGGTCACGTTGGCTGTGGCTGCTGCTTTGAATTTGGGATATAGGCTTGGGAGAAAAACCTGGTTTTTGGTTTTTTTAATGCTCTTTGTGACAAGACTGAGGGACTGCCAAGTTGAGGCAGATAGGAAGCTATTTTGGGACTGGTTTTTCCCTTTGCCTGGGTCTTGGCACAGGGCACCTTGCCTTAAATGCAATGTTATCACTGCTGTTATCCAGCTGCTCAGAGAGAGAGCAGGGAGAACGACATACCTGTGGGAAATGCTGAAGTTCCCTCTTTGTCCCCTCTCTGCAGTGCAGCACATGCTGGGAAATGACATGAGATGGGCTGGGGGGCTGTGCCAGGAGGTGCCCTGGTACATCTGGCTGCCCACTGGTGCTGGGGGATGCAGACTACCGTGGGGAAGCTGCAGAAGGAGCCCCTGGGACCTGCAGAGCTCATCCCTTTGGGGAGAGTTTTGAGCACAAGACAACCGCCAGATCCATGGGGGCACCCAGAGTCCAGCTGTGGCTGAGCCCAGTGGAAGGCCAGGCTGTCTCAGCTGCCTTCAGAGTCCTCCTTCCACCTAAGAATTAGGTTTCTGTGCCTGGGTATGAGGTTCCTTTCAAGTAATCAAATAAAGACATTTTAAAATTCCAAATTGGAGATTAGTGCAGAAACTGGAGACGGATTTAAATTGCCCGAGCTAATCACCAGCCACTCGACTGCTTATGACTTTATTAAGAGAAAAAAAAAAAGTCTGGAGTGTCACAGAGGAGCAGTGATTCAGGGGCTCACTGCTGCCACCTCCTCCTCCTCACCCATGGCTGTTCCTGGCCTCCATCCTTGGGCTTCTTGGAGACCAGTTGGGATAACAAATCCCTCTGCAGCTCTCCCGGCCCTGGGCTGGGTGGGGGAAAGAAGCAGAGCCCGCTCTGTGCTGGGGGTGGGATCTGGCTGGCTGGTGGGGTGCTGGGCCTGGCTGGGGTTTGGGAGCAGAGTCTCACTCGTGTCTCTGTCCCTGTGCAGGTTTCTGAGCAGCTGCTGACGTCTCACCCCGCTGGATCTGGCTGTGCAGGACGGTACCATGAACTGAGCACAGAGCAGCGCCAAACCCTTTTTTTTTTTTTTTTTTTTGTTTTGTTTTGTTTTGGCTTTTTTTGGGTTTGTTTTCTGCCCAAGAGAAAAGCCCCCCCAGGCTCTTTGATGCAAGCATTCTGAAGTGGGGTTGCTGCTCCCCTCCCTGAGCCCAAGTGGTCCCGGCTGTGCTGAGGATTTCCTGAGAAGATGGGGAGGAAAAAGATCCAGATCCAGCGGATCACGGACGAGCGCAACCGGCAGGTCAGTGCTGTGTCCCTGCTGCCTCCCCTCGCCCCCCTTCCCCTGGGGGCTCCAGAAGGACCCATTTCCATCCCCCTCTGCGCCACCAGAGCTCTGTTTTTCCCAGCCCATAAAAGAAGCAGAAGCTTAGGTTGGATCCAGGCGGATCCAGGAGCAGGCAAACGTTGTGCTGCCCGATCCAGGCGTTGCTCCTCGCCTTGGAGCTTCTTGAGCTGTTTCCATCTAAGTGCTTTTCCAGAAGAAAGTATCTTCTCCACTTCGTTAGTTCCCCCCCTTTTTTTTTTTATTTTTTTATTTTTGTCTTGCAGAAAATATATTTCAGTTGACATTTTCCATGTGGTTTCTCCAATAAAAAACAGCCACAACAAGTATCCATTTTGCTGAACGCAAACAACTCAAATTATTCCCTTCTTTTCCCCCTCAATTGTAGGCTTAAATGACTCCAGGGCTTTTTTCCTTGGGCTCTCTTGAAGCCAAGCCCGAGACACGCATGTGCATGTGTGTAGGAATGCGTTCATGTATCTCAGAGGAAAAACAAAACCCAGCAGATTTTCCCCAAATTTCCATGTTCCTTAAACAGGAGTGGTGGAGCAGCAGCACCCTGCCAGCCCAGGTTTGCTCTGGGATGACTCTGGCCATGTATTTCCCATTACCACAAGACTTCCAGGCTGCTCCCTTTGCTTTCTGTGCTCCTGGAGTTTGGCTCAGCAGATCTGCCTTTAGTCCAGCCACTACATGACCTGCCACACTTCTTTCCTGCCACTTTCACTCCAGAGAAACAGAAAAAACCAGTCAAAAAGCGTGTGGATATATTCCTAATCCTTAAAGAGTGTCAAAGGACAGAACTGGGTGAACCACTTTGTTGCTCCTCAGCAAAACAATAGGAAATGGCAGATTTTCCTCATTATAGCTTCACTTGGTGGTGGGGGCTGGGCTGAGCATCAGATACTTTCTGCTCCTGGGGCTGTTCATATCCATCATGAGGAGGAAACAGAACCTCAGGGGTTATTGAAGGATCTGGAGTGTATTTTATGGGACAGTGGTGCAGAGGGGAGTGAGGGATCTGCAGTGACTGGAGCCTTGCTGGAAGTTCAGCCTGATGGAAAATAATTGGTGATGCTGGAGGGGAATGGCTGGGGAGACCCTGGGGAAAGGAAAGAGGCACTTCAGTGCAGAGGCAGCAGCTGAGTGATGGGACTCATCCTGAGGGATGAGCTGCTCTTCAGCCCTGGCTGGAGATAAAGACCCTCGCTGAGGTCTCACAGCCCTGGGTGGGATTTGGCAGCAGGAGTTGCTTTGCGTGGCTGGCTGTGATGGCTTTAGTGCCTCTCTGATGTCAGGTGTCCCCAAAAGCCAGTTCCCTGGGCTGGGGGACGCTGCTTTTCCCTGCCTGGGCTGGTTCTTCCAAAACCCAGCACGGGAGCACCGCTCTCTGTCCCAGTGCAGCTCAGCTTGCTTTGCTTCCCAGACACCAGCCTGATCAAATGGGGTGTCAGCAAAGCAGCAGCTGCTTAATTGGTCACCAGCACAGCTTTGCAATCAATTTTCACTGCTCCCTTTCTTTGGAAAAAAGGGCATCCCAGGAGTGTGGGACATTGCATGAGAAAGGACTGTTCCAGCAGTGGGGTCTGCTCTCTCCACTGTGGTGGGAGCTGTAAACTGGGGGAGAAGCCTCTTGCTCCCCTCCCCTGGGCCATGCTGTGCATGTGCAGTGCCAGGATCCACTCCCCAGAGTCACAAGTGTCCCGTGTTTTATCTCACAGAATCATGGAATGGTTTGGGTTGGAAGGGATCTTAAAAGTCCATCCTGTCCCACCCCCCTGCCATGGGCAGGGACACCTCCCGCTATCCCAGGTTACTCCAACCCCAGGAATTGGGGCAGGCAGAGCTTCTCTGGGCACCTGTGCCAGGGCCTCTCCTCCCTCACAGGAAAAATTTCCTTCCAATATCCCATCTAAATCTCCCCTTCTTCAGTTTGAAGCCATGCCCCTTGTCACACCACTGCCTACCCACGTTAAAGCCCCTGTGTGTGTGTTTGAAAAGCCCCTTGAGGTGCTGGAAGGCTGCAGTGAGGTGTCCCCAGAGCCACCTCTGGCTTCTCACTGCCCTCCCTCTCCTGCTGCTGCAGTGGATCAGTGATGAGGAGCTGATGGGTGCCTGCCTGCTGTGGCTGCAGGCTGCCAGCTGAACGGGCTCAAACCCACTCTGAGAGCATCCTCAGCCCACCCTGCCCCCCCAGCAGCCCTCCCCCTGCTCCAGCTGGGGCAGGGGGCACAGTCAGCTCTCCTGAGCTGCTGGATGCAGCAGCTGGCTGCATCCAGCTGTGCCAGGCACTGTCCTTGGCATGCCTGGGTGCAGAGCAGTGGGAATAGTGCAGGGATGCCCTGGAGAACGAGGGCTTGCCCAGAGCTGGTGCAGGGAGCTGGGGCAGAGCTGCTTTGGACACCTGCATTTCCACTCGTGCTGCCAGGTTCATCCTGAGCCGTGCCCTGGGGCTGCTGAGGCTGAGCAGGGGCTCCTGCAGAGCCTTTGCTGCCTTTGCTCTTCCCCTGCACCTCACACTGAGCCTGCAGCATCATCTGACCCTGCTGGTGTCCCAGGGTCTGGCTCCCGTGGGGCACAGACCTCACTAGGCTCCAGCAGGACGTGGAGCTGCTGCAGTGGGTCCAGAGGGGAGGCCATGGAGATGCTCTGAGGGCTGGAGCACCTCTGCTCTGGAGCCTGGAGAAGGCTCCATGGAGATCAAAAGGGGCTCTGAGGCTGGAGAGGGACTTTGGACCATGACCTGGAGTGACAGGACAAAGGGGGGAATGGTTATGAACTGAAAAGAGGGAGATTTGGATTGGATAGCAGGAGAAAATTGTTCCCTGGGAGGGTGGGGAGGCCCTGGCACAGAGAAACTGTGTCTGCCCCATTGCTGGAGGTGTCCAAGGCCAGGCTGTACAGGGCTTGGAGCAGGCTGGGATAGCTGGAGATGCCCCTGGCCATGGCAGGGAGTGGGACAAGATGAGCTTTCAGATCCCTTCCAACCCCAAGCAGGGTGTGATTCTGTGAATTACAGCAGCAGCCAAAACCAGGAGAGGAGAGCAAGTAAGAGTCACTAATGGCATTAGAGGAATTACTGGGGAGGATTTGCCACAACAGATCAGGCCATCAGTCCTTCAGGGCCAGGCTGCTGACTCTGGCAACTGCCAATATGGTTTACATCAGGGGAAAGGCAAAAAATCCCCTGCTAGTGTGGGGCAGTAATTCCTTCCTGACCCCTTTGGAGATCGGCTTATGGCCTGGAGCATGAGATTTGATTACCCTCTTAGACTTACAAGGTTAATTCCTCTCGATGAGGCTCATGCCCAGCGTCAGGCAAGGTTTGAGGTTTCTGTCCCAGGTCATGAGTGGATGCACAAAGCCCTTTTAGGTGATGCTTTCGTGTGATGTGGTGGTTAAATGGCAAATCTTGGCTTTTCTCTGCAAGGTGCAGGGCTGCCAGTAGAGAGGGATGCTCTTGGGCCCTGTCTGCAGAGGGAACATCCCCTCATCTCCAGAGGGGTAATTGGGTGCTTTGTGTTCTGCTGAGCTCTGCACGGGCTGCTGGTTCATCTGGGGGAGGTGAGCCCACACTCTTCACTGCTCAAACCATGTTTGTCACTGCTCTTCAAGGCCAAGAGCTGCCCCATGATTTGTACCCCACGTCTCAGCCTCACCCCATTGCCTCCAGTCTTGTGGCTGAGCCCATCGTGGTGCCCAGCAAGGTGTGGTTTGGCCAAGTGTCCCTGGCACTGTGGCTGCAGGGACAACCCTGGGCTGTTTGTTCTGGTGGAGACCCTCCTGTTTTCCTCTTGGGGCTCCTTGAGCTGCTTGGAGGGTCAGTCAGAGCCTGGAGGCCACCCCAGCAGGGACAGAGAGGCAGGTCCTGCTGGGGCAGGGGGCAGGGAGGCAGGTCCTGCTGGGGAAGGGGGCAGGGAGGCAGGTCCTGCTGGGGAAGGGGCAGGGAGACAGGTCCTGCTGGGGAAGGGACAGAGAGACAGGTCCTGTTGGGGAAGGGGGCAGGGAGACAGGTCCTGTTGGGGAAGGGGCAGGGACGCAGGTCCTGCTGGGGCAGGGGGCAGGGAGGCAGGTCCTGCTGGGGAAGGGGGCAGGGAGGCAGGTCCTGCTGGGGAAGGGGGCAGGGAGACAGGTCCTGTTGGGGAAGGGGCAGGGAGGCAGGTCCTGCTGGGGGCAGGGAGGCAGTGGGGGGGCAGGCAGGTCCTGCTGGGGAAGGGGGCAGGGAGGCAGGTCCTGCTGGGGAAGGGGGCAGGGAGGCAGGTCCTGCTGGGGCAGGGGGCAGGGAGGCAGGTCCTGCTGGGGAAGGGGGCAGGGAGGCAGGTCCTGCTGGGGAAGGGGCAGGGAGGCAGGTTTTGGTTTTAGAGCCTTTCCTGCCACAGCTGCAGGAGCAGAACCACAGCTGGGTCCCACCTGCAGTCAGTGCAGCCATGGCTGGGCTGTGGCACTGCCAGCTGCTGGTGTTGGGAGCTGCCCCCCAGCAGAGGTTTCGGGTGGCTGAGAAGTCCAGAATGCTGCTGGGGAGGGGGAGCTGCCCTCAGGTGATGTAATTTGAGCAGAGTGCCCTGGGCTGGCAGTGCCCAGAGCAGGTGCACGTGGCGGCCCCAGTAGCACAGGGACCAGCCCTGCACTTTCCAGGGGCTGAGGTGATTAGAGCTCAAGCTCATTACTGCTAATTAACTCTGGGAGATGGCTGGGAGGGGCAGCACTCCCCTTGCCCAATGTGGCCAGAGCTGCCCCTGCTCTGCCCTCCCACCACACACGGTTTTGTCCCTGAGGGTGTGTTCCGGGTGCTGCTGGTGTGGCTGGGATGCCACTGACAGGCCGAGCAAAGGCAGGAGCCTCGTTCCCTCTCCTCCCTCAGCTCTGCCAATTAAAGCTGTTCAGTTGTAAAATTGATGCTGTGGTGGAGGCCCGGAGTGGAGTGGAGCCTTCCCATGTGGAGAGGGAGCAGGTCTTGGCACCCAAGGGCATCTCAGCTCATCTTTGCCCCCAGAGCAATGCTTAGCACAAAGCCATGACCTCCTGCCTCTTATTTTCTTTTTCTATTTGCTGAGAGGGCACTGGCCAGGCCTCGTGCCTTCCCCATCAGTGTGCTGTGTGTTCTGGGGTGGGAGACCCTCAGTCTGCACTGCAGCAGGGCCAGGGAGCCCCAAACCAGCTCCCTCTCCACCAGCTGGCTCCTGTTAGGAGTGTGGTGGTGAGAGCTGAGCGTGGGCTGGGAGTCGCAGCCCAACGTCTGCCCGGCAGCTGGAGCTGCTGTTGGAGCCAGCAGCCAGCCCCAGTCCTGGCCCCAGCCCCCAGCCAGCCCTCCAGCATCACTCCTGCTCTGGTTACAGCTCAAGGCAGGGCGGGCTGGGGAGGCAGGGGACCCCAGTTGGGCAGGCAAGGAAGGAAAACACCCCAGTGAGGTCACACAAAGGGACACCAAGGTGGAAGCTGGGCAGGCCCTGGCACAGGGGGGCTCGTGGTGCCCTTGGGGAAGCGTAGCCTGGTGGGATAAATGGGGGCTGGAGAGCAGGAGAGTGGGTCAGGGGTGGGGTGGGCACCCCTGGGTGGTGATGGGGTGCTGAGCCCCAGCTCTGTGGCCCCCAGGGTTGGGCACTCGCAGCGAGCCAGGACAAGATCTCCATGGCTTGAATATTCCACTTAAAAACCCGCAGCCCCCAGACAGATGGCAGCTCTGCTGGGGATTTTGCTGAAATTTATTTTCTCTTGATTTGGCAATATGTGATTTCCAAGGCTGATAATCATCTTTGTGCTTGTGAAGTGTCTGCCTTTGGAGGATCCCAAAATAGGCAGCAACACGAACCGTTGGGAAGAGGGAGGCGAGAGAGGAGAGCTTGGGGTTGGGTCCAGTTGGGGAAACTGAGACACAGTATTCCTTCTGCCTTCCCCTTCCTTCTGCTCTCCCTCCAGTGGTCGTTGCACTTTTCTCTGGGAGCTGTTGGGCCTGTGGCAGGGCGGCCACAGCTTCTCACCGTGGCTGTCCTTGCTTTCAGGTGACCTTCACCAAGCGCAAGTTCGGCCTGATGAAGAAAGCCTACGAGCTGAGCGTGCTGTGCGACTGTGAGATCGCCCTCATCATCTTCAACCACTCCAACAAGCTGTTCCAGTATGCCAGCACCGACATGGACAAGGTGCTGCTCAAGTACACCGAGTACAACGAGCCCCACGAGAGCCGGACCAACGCCGACATCATCGAGGTGAGGCCCCCACTCTGCCTGCAGGGAGGGGATGGAGCAGCAGATCTGCCACACTCAGGTGCATTTTGCATGGTTTTGGTTCAGCCCATGAAAATAACTACGTTCTAGGTAGTAGAGTTGTCTCCAGTTGGGTGGTGAGCTGCTGCCCTGAAGCTTAAGGTGCAGGTTTGCTGTGTGGGACCCCGCTGTGGAATCCAGGCAAACCATGAGATGGATTTGGAGGCAGCTCCTGGGGCTGCTGCTGGAGTGCCTGGTGCAGCTGGTGACATTGTTCTGGAGTGCCTGGTGCAGCTGGTGACATTGTTCTGGAGTGCCTGGTGCAGCTGGTGACATCGTTCTGGAGTGCCTGGTGCAGCTGGTGACATTGCCCCCACCTGATACTCAGACACAGTGGGGTTGTGGAAGGGCACCATGGCCACATAGCAGGG
Organism: Serinus canaria; assembly: GCF_022539315.1. NCBI lineage: Eukaryota > Metazoa > Chordata > Aves > Passeriformes > Fringillidae > Serinus > Serinus canaria. Next base: position 11,572,228 of record NC_066338.1, read on the forward strand.
GAATTCAGGTGGGATGGGCCAGGTGGGGTGGTCCAGTGCCTGCTCAAAGCATGGCAAAGCTCATCCTTGGTGGGTTTGCTCAAGGCTTGTCTGGGTGTGTCTTGTGGGTCTCCAGGGATGGCCCAAGCACGCTCAGTCTGCCCCATGCCAAGCACTGCCCCTGGCACCATGCCCAAACTGTGCTCACTTCAAGGCTGCTCTCCTCCAGCCTGCTGGCATTGCAGAAGGTGCTCAGCTGCCTTGTGCTGGTGGTGCCTCCACCCTGGCCCTCTGCTCAGCTCTGTCCTTGTCCCTGGTGCTGGCAGAGCATCTCTGGGCTGGAGCACGGGGCACATGTGGCTCTCAGGACAGTGCCAGCAGGGCCTTGGTCACGGGTCACATCCTCTCCCTCAGCAGTGGCTGGGCAGATGGAGCTGCAGGGTCCTCAGCATGGGGGAGCTGCCATTAAACCTGGACAGACAGGCTTGGCTTTGTAATTAGTGGCATTATGGGCATCAGTTAATGCCCTCAGAGCCACTGGTGGCAGAGTGGAGCAGCACAGCCTGCACTGCAGGAGGAACTGGGCCTCTGCTTCTGCCTCTGAATTCCTTAGGTGCCCCTTGGCCAGTGTGCTCAGGCTTTGATTTCCTAAAGGAGAAGGGAAAAAAACCCAGCCTGCCTCTACCCCCCAGATCTTGCTTTCTTTTTCTTTTTTATTCTCTGTAAAATGTGTCTTTTTGAGAGATTTGGACTTGAGGTTTTCACCCCACGGCTGAGCCAAGCATCTCGCAGCACCTGCCTTCCTTCACTGGGGTTTGGAGACTCTTCTGCCACAGCTGAGTTTTGTAGGGGCCTTGAAAATGGTTCCAAAATGTCCTTTTTGGCCACTTGGAGGCAGGTCGTGCCCCTTTGCTGTGAGGATGCTGGCAGCCTCTCCGGGATGCTCAGCCCGCGCTCGCAGCACCGAACAGATTTGTCTTGGCCTAAAAATACCATAAACATTTTGGGCAGCCTTCTCTGTTCCCTTATGGTCCAAGATGCAAACACTCCCAAGCCGACAAGTTACACACAGTCCTTGGCACCCAGAGAAACGCTGTGTTTGCACCACATGAAAAGCTGGATCTGCGTCCAAAGCCGGGGAGAGGAACATCGGGAGCGGAAGGATCTTGGTGGATGGCAAGGAAAAAACCCAAACACGCCGGGCTCGGCATGGCTTGCTGGCAGAGATGGCTTGGAGCAAAACCTGCTGGGGTGCAGGCAGGTTTGGAGGCTGCTCAAGCATCCCTCCTCATCCTTGTCTTGTCTGGGAGCAGGGGTGGGGCTGCTCAAAGGTTTTTGCTGTTTTCTGAATCCGTGCCCCCAGGAAACCTTTCTTGCTCCTGGTGCTGGTTTCTGTTTCTCCTCGCCCAGGTCAGGTTCCAACAGCCCAGCTGCATCCCCACTGCACAAATCCAATTTATCTCCTGTTTCTTGGTGGCTCCCAGTTGAACTTGACTCACAAAAAGTATCTTCTCATTCTGGAAGTTTCCCCACATTGAGCATTTAGAGACTGGGAAAACCCAGGAAGGAGAACACCCCAGTGAGGTCACACAGAGGGACAGCAAGGTAGAAGCTGGGCAGGGCCTGGCACAGGGGGGCTCGTGGTGCCCTTGGGGAAGCATAGCCTGGTGGGATAAATGGGGGCTGGAGAGCAGGAGAGTGGGTCAGGGTGGGGTAGGCACCCCTGGGTTTGATGTGATTTTAAGTGGATTTCAAGGGGCTGCTGCATTGACCCACCTTCCCTGGGATGTCTGCCTGCCTTTTCTACTGAGGGATTCGGCCCTGAGTGGCTCTGGCAGCATCTCAGGAAGGACGAGGAGCAGCCAGGACCTGGAGGAATTGAGGCAGGGGCCCCTTGATTTTGTTTTTCTGCTGGAAGGGGGGCGAGCAGTGGCCCTGGAGGGCTGGGGGCTCCTGGGGCCAGCAACACTGGTACCACAGCTCAAGGCAGGAAGAATTGCTCTGTCCAAATGACGTTTTAAAACAACAGCAAACGTGAAATCTCCTGGTTTTTGGTCCTGGGGAGGTGCATCTGAGGCTGGGACTGGGCACCCCATCCCGTGCTGCACAGGAATGCCCTCGAAGGGTTTCTCCCCTGGGTATTTAGTGAGAGGCAGAGCTGCTCCATGCTGAGCACACCCAGCCCGAGCTCAGGAGGGGTTCCACACCCCGGCTGCCTTTTGGGGCCCTTTCCCCATGGGGACCCCCCCAGGGGGTTTCAGCTGTGCCAGGGCTCAGCAGTGGATTCAGCCCCACAACCCCCACGGCTGTGCCCAGCAAAGTCCTGGTTATTGCAGGCTTTTAAGTCGGAGAAAATCTCTCTGCTGCAGAGAGGGGGGTTTCCTGACTCGGGGGGGGGCAGCTGAGCCCCCAGCCGGGCACGCTGGGTGCCACGTGCCTGCCCAGGCCGGGATCACGCCGGCTTTGGGGCTCGCTGTCGCTTCTCGTTTCCTGCCAGCCTGGCTGACGTGCCAGCTCCTCAGAGGGGACATGGACAGAGCAGAGCTCGCCAGGCACCGGGATGCTCCAGAGCCACTTCAAGGCACACAGCTGTTCCTGCCCTTGCCTTGGCTGAGTGTCCTGGAGGGGCTGATTTTCCCCAATTCGCCTTCCTGGTTGTGGCTGCCCAGGATGTGTTAAATCAGACATTCTGCAGGATGCTGGGGAGGTGGTGAAATGCAGGGGCAGCTGCCAGTGTCAATGTCTTCATCCTCATTCTCATCCTTATCCTCATCCAGACTTCCCCAAAGCCCAGAGTGGTTGAGTCTCCCTCCTCTAAGGGAAGTCGACTGCATCCTGGTCGAGCATCGTTTCCTCTCACATGTTCTGCATTTCCTGCTGCTCTCTTACCCTCCCAGAGTTGGAAATCTGCTCCCCTGTGAGCTGGAGTCGTGGAAGTGAGAATATTGCCTGGAAAAGCAGGATGTGCAGTGTGTCCTGATAGAGTGGGGGGACCTGAGCGTGGCAGGGAGAGGGGCAGGTGATGACTGAGGTGGGCTTTGCACTGGGAAGTTCTCCCCCTGGTTTTCTCTCAAAATTTCCTCCTGTAAAGGAACTGCTTTTAAATCTCTTCCATATGAAAAATTGTTGTGTTCTGCTGGCTGCAGCCCAGTGACAGAAAGGTTTCCTGAAAACCTCTTTGCATCTTCTGTTTTTTTTCCCTGGCAAAAAGAAAGAGGAGGAATGAGAAGGAAAGTTCTTTTCTAAAAGACCTTGCAGAGATCCCAAAAACAGGAATCTTTGGGTTTGATTCCCGCTCCAGCAGAATTATTTTCCTTTTACATCATCTTGACAAAAAGCTCAAAATGTGGGATGCACATTTTTTTTTTTTTTGCAAAAAAACCCCTGAGAGAAGCAGCAGCCAACGCCTGTATGGCTGGAAATGGCATTTTGTTGTCCCCAAGCTCTCATTTTGTTGTCTCTGCTGCTCTCTGAGCAGATTGCTGCAAGGCACGCTGCCCTGGCTCGTGTCCTGCTGCCACTCCAGCCTGGTGCTCAGCCCTGGGGCTTGTCCCTGTCCCCTTCCCTGCAGCTCCTCACAGTGTCACAGGCACAGTCACAAGGTGACAATCCAAGGTCACAATCCCAGCTCAGGGTCGCTGTCCCAGCTCCCAGGTTTACAGGAAGGATTTATTTCTCCGTGCAGAGCCAGCTTGACACTTCCTGGGGCTGCTGGTGGGTTTCCTGCAGGAGCAGGGATGGTGACACCACAGCTGCCCCTCACAGCTCAGCTGCTGCAAACCCACCCTGCCAGGAGCTGTGGGTCTCAGAGCCAGTGAAGTTGTGGCTGATTTTACAGCGTTGGTGGCTGGGGAGGGCAGAGGGAGCAAGGCAAAGCTGGGACACCAGGTGTGTTGGGCCCACAGAGAAGGACCTGGGCAGAGAAGAAGGGGTGATGCTGTGAGCTGTTTCAGGGTGAGCAGAGCCACATCCACCCCATCCCACTGCTATCCCTGACACACCTGTTGAGGGAACAACCCCCAGGACGATTTTGTGTGGACTTTGAAATGGCAAAATGCTTGGGCTGGTGGTGGCAGCCCTGTGCTGGTCCCTGTGCTTGCTTCAGGGGTCAGATACAGGCAGAGCTGAGGGCTCTGGGAGCTGCCTAAAAACCTCCCTGGTGGCAGCATTGCTGCAGGTTTCATAAAGGGTGTTGTTGCTTGGCTGAAACCTCTGAAAAATCCCATTGTGAGGTTCCCTGCTTTGGGGGTCCTGGGGGATGGCAGTGGCTCCTCCATCCCCACAGCTTCTGAACCTGCCAGCAGCTGTTGCTGGAGGAGAGGAGTTGTCCGGGATTTTTTTTATTTTGATTTGATTTTGATTTGATTTTGGATTTTTTGAGGGATTACCTTCCCAATCCCCAGGCAGGGATGGGAGGGCAGAGATGAGAGGTCCAGCTCCTGGAATCGTGTCAAGGTGGGTACAGCCCCTTGTTTGACACCAGAGAGTCTCTGCAGTGCCTGAAGGAAACCCAGCTTCACTGCTTCCCTGCTCATGGAACAACTTTTTTCCATTCTGCCTCTGAAAGAGAAAAAGGAAAAAACTTTTATTTTTTTAGAGGAAAGCTCAACTTTCCGTCTTTTGGCTGCGTTGGCGAAACAAAAGGTTTGGGGAAAAAAAATCCACAAAAAGCAGTTAAAAAAAAAAAAAAGGCAAAGCTGTTCCTTACCCACAAGCAGCACCTCTTCCTCTTTTGGGCCATTCTGAGAACAAACAAGGACACGTACAAAAATAGAAAAATAATAGGGAAAAGTCCTCGGGAAACTGCAGAAAAAGGCCTGGGAATCTCCTGTTGGTGGCAGTGACTGACTCCCTGTGCCCTGCTCTGCAGACACTCAGCACAGGCATTAGGGACACCAGGAATTACTGTTAGGTATAATATTAATGTGAGGTATAAGAATTATTCATAATCATCATTATCAGATAATGAGTCAATAATTATTAGGTGCCAGGAATTACTGGTGACACCAGACAGGGCAGCAGGTGCCACTGTGGTCAGGAGTGAGCAGGGTCCTTCTGGGTGTGACTCCAGTAACGAGGGTGGAAGTGGTGCCAGGGAAGGCCCAGGAAGGAGCAATTTTAATGGAAAATATTGTGAAAAGCTTCAGCTGGATGGAGAACAGGCTGGGGTGGGTGTGGTGCCCATTGGCAGAAGGATCTACTGAGCCCAACCTGGGGTGCTGGGCAGATCCTGCAGTGTCCCAACCCATCTGGAGACATCCTGGGCTCATTCACTCCAGGGTTTTATTTGCCCCAGAGGCCTCTGTGTTCCCTGGAGCTCTTAGGTAGTCGAAGAGCCACTCCCAAATATGCTTTGGCCTCAGAATGGAGATGTTTGTTGCTGTTTAGGAAGACAGAGAATTGTCAAGTTTTTTGTTGTTTTTTTTTTTTTTTTTCCCTGCTGAATTTGGCATGAAAAGGGATCAAGACTTCCAGGAAATTCTGTATCTTTGACTCCTGAAAAAAAAAAAAATAGAACTGGCAAGTGCTGGTTCTGTCATAATGCCTTAATTGCTTTTGGTGTGTTGAAAATGGAGGGATTCAAAGTGGGTCTCAGTGGGCTGCTGGATATGAGAGAGGGACTCTGGGGTGTCCCTGTGCCCTGTGGGCACTGGGCTCCTCCTGTGGAGGAGTGGTTGTCTCACCTCATTACCTCGATGTGGCAGTGCCCAAACCTTTCCTGTTTGTGAGCCCAGTCTTGGCGTGGGGTTTGCTGCCCAGTGTTGTCACCATCCCCCCCGTGTCACCCCCAGCAGGGCTCTCAGCTGTCCCTGTGCCACATGCCCTGTCCTGTGATGCTCTTCCTGTGGCACCTTTGCATTTGGCCAATGCCTCTTGTCTGGTTTTGTCAGGAAATTCTGTCCAATTTGACACTTTGCCTATAATTTCAGGGTTTATTTTCCTATTTGGCTGTTTGTAAGCAGCTTTTCCCTGTTTTTTGCAGGACAGCAAAGAGCATGAAGGTTTTTTTTCCCCTTGGTGATGTTCTGGCACCTGAAAGTGACGAAGATGCCTGACTTCATGCAGGGCCAAATTCAGTCCTGGTGTAAACAGAACCTTGGAAAACAAGGAAGTTTCTCTCTGCTGTTCCCCATGCTATAATTCCTCAATTAGAGACACCCTGGCATCAAACCCCAGGGGCTGTATCCTGATTTTTAAACCCCATGGAGGTCAGGGATGTCTTTGGGTGATGCTGGTGATTGGTGCAGGAGCAAGTCCTGGTCCATGCAGGCCAGGGGATGTTCTTGGGGGGACCTGCCTTCATGCAGGGCCAAATTCAGTCCTGGTGTAAACAGAACCTTGGAAAACAAGGAAGTTTCTCTCTCTTGCTCCCCATGCTATAATTCCTCAATTAGAGACACCCTGGCATCAAACCCCAGGGGTTGTATCCTGATTTTTAAACCCCATGGAGGTCAGGGATGTCTTTGGGTGATGCTGGTGATTGGTGCAGGAGCAAGTCCTGGTCCATGCAGGCCAGGGGATGTTTTTGGGGTGACCTGGTACCAGTTATTGGTTTCTCTGGGTCTGGACTGATGGCACCTGAGACAGTAGTTTGTGTTTGGACTCAGGTGTTTATTATTTCTCATCAGTAAAACAGTCTCACAACCATGAGTTTGGCAGCTTTCATTGGAAGGCACAAAATGGCCAACAATCTCTTGTTCCAAGGTCTTTTAAGACTCTACTATCCAATGAAGAGCTGACACCTAGATTATTTCCCCTTTTAACCCAATAACTGATCCCAAAGAGCCCCCAATGGGGACTTTTCTGCCCAGTTACAAAATGCCACCCAAACCCATGGAGAAGGAGGAAGAAGCAGCCCAGGATGACACCCTGTGCCCTCCATCTTGCATACTAAAAATCCCCAAATTAAATTTCTCACCCAGTGACACACCTACACTGCTCTCTATAATCCATTTCACACTTTTGTGGATTCCAGTCTATCTTGAAGTCTGGGAAATTTCTCCATGAGTGAGGGTCAGAGTCAGAGCTCCCCTGGGGGTCAGGGCACCCCAGAGAAGACAGAGAAATATTCCAGTGCCCTGGCTTTGCACAGGGAGCTGCCCATGTTCCCCAGCTGCACTCCCAGCTCTCAGACTGTTCCGGTTGTGTTTTCAGACGTTAAGAAAGAAAGGTTTTAACGGCTGTGACAGCCCAGAGCCCGACGGCGACGACTCCATAGACCAGAGCCCCTTGATGGAGGATAAATACCGCAAAGGCAGCGAGGATCTGGATATCCTGTTCAAGAGATATGGTGTAAGTACCTGCCCGTGCCTGGAAATCCTTCATTATATGTTCTTTTCTGTTTTGTTTCTCTTCTGTTCGACTTCCCCTCGCCCTCGTCCCCTCTCCCTCCCCGGCCCCCCCGTGTCCCCCACACGTAACAGGCGCTGAACAAGAAGCACAGGGAGTGCGAGAGCCCGGAGGGGGACGAAGTGTTTGCGCTGACCCCGCAGACGGAGGAGAAATATAAAAAGATTGATGAGGAGTTTGATAAAATGATGCAGAGTTACCGGCTCGCAGTGAGTAGCTGGTGGCCTGCAGCCCCCCTGGTCCCCTCCCCGGTGCCTCCAGGTGAAGGGGGGGTGGATTTTGCATGGCTTTGCTTTGGAGCCGTGCCGTGCCTCGGGAGCCGATGCCAGCAGCCCCTGCAGCCCTGAATGCACCTGGCTCTTGAGTGCCATCATTCCTTCTAGCTCTGGCGTTCCTGACCCTCCTTGGCCCTGGCCAGGCAGTGCAGGATGGTATTGTCTTCTCCTCTACTGCAAGTACTGGATTAGGGTCTCCTTTTTTACCCTCTTTTCCTCAAAAAAACCAGATTTTTGTCTGGGTTAAGATCCCTTGCTCATGTGAGCTGGTGGCGGGTGCCGACCTCTCACATCCTTGCAAAGCTCAGCCTGGTTTGGGCTATTCCACATTAATTCCCCCCAAATCCACCAAGCCCTCAGGGCAGCTGGTGGCTGTGGCAGAAATCCAGGGAGGTTTTAGCCTGTGATCCCGGAGCTGTCACTGGCACTGGGGTGGCATCAGGACAGTGCTGAAAGGGATTTGTGTCAGGAGACGGGAGGAGGAGGGGGACACGTTTCAAATTAGTTGTTAGTTCAAGGGAGCAGAGACTATTGATGCAGGCAAGGGCTCTTCAGGGGATTAGCCCTGAGTTGCTGCAGCAGTAATTAATGCTGTGGGAGCAGGGGGGAGGCTCCTGTCCAGGGGTGCTTGCAGCACAGCAAAAGTGACACACACTGCCCCACCCAAAAGAATCTGCCCTTCTGTGCTTTGCAAGCCCCCACAAGTTAAAATTCTGGCTTTTGTCGAGAAGTGGGCCTTGTGAAATCCCCAGGTTTTGTTTTGCTGACTCAGCGCTGTGTTGCTCCACGAGCCTCGCAAGGATCCCCAAATCTTCATTTTGATCCCTTAGATCTCAGGGTGGTGGGGCTGGGGAGGCTGCCCTGAGACCTGGGAGGGCTGAGGAGGTGGAGGAAAGTGCAGGTGGTGCTGATCTCTTGCAGCTCTGCTGTGACAAGGAGCTCAGCCCCACGAGAGGGGCTCAGGGCAGGATTAGCTCTGTCAGGACATGGATCTACCTCAGCCTCCCTGGTTTCACTAGGGGGGTGCAGGTTCCCACCCTACCAGGGTGTGTGGGGTGGGAGTAGAGCCCCAGCGGGACCTGCACCCCCCCAGCACCTGGCACAAGCCCTGCCACGGTGGAAAATAGGCTGAAAAGCCACCTGAGCTTTGTCCTTAGTGCAGAGCACCCTCATGAGCAGGGCTGCTCAGCCTCAGGAGGTGTCTGCTGCAAAGGGAGGGTCCTGAGTAGGCTCCCATCATCCAGACAGGCCAATCCAAAGGGACAATCTGTGCCCAGAGGTCCTTTCAGCAGGTGGCATTCAAGTGCTGGGTGGCTCCTCAGCAGGGCGTAGCATCTGGCTCCCCCACTAAACCTCCCTGGCAGCAAGGGGCCGAGCAGTGCAGGTGGAGCGTGTGGTTGAAGAAGATGCTTTTCCATTTTAACGCTGGGTTGGTTTTGTGTGTGAGCAGAACTAACCCAGAGGGGCAGCCTAATGACAGCTGTGTCTGCTAACGAAGGGCCTCGTGGGGCTCCTGCCTCTGGTGTTTGCCCTCCCTTCTAACAAGAGCAGAAGTGGTGGATTTTGGCTGATGTGTGCATCTTCTCCCCCAGCCTTTGGACCCACGTGCACGCTGCCATTGTGCCCTCTCTGGGGCTGGCTGTTCTGGCTGTGCCAGGGCAGTGGCAGCCTGGCACCTGGCTGCAGGTGCATTATGGCAAACCTCAGCTCCTGGGCTGGTGTATCAGCTCCCAGCTCCACCAGGGCGTTGCTCATGCCGTGGTGTGGAGGAGCTTCAGCTCTTCTCTCCCTCCCTGGGAGCGCTGAGCGCACACGGGCGCGTTGGCAGTGATTTATTACACAACGCTGCTCCGGTGTTCGTGCGACGCCCAAGAAACCTTCCTCCTCCTCCTCCTCCTCCTCCTCCTCCTCCTCTGATTCTGCTGCCATGCAGGATGAGCTCCCGGGCTGAGCAGAGGGAGGGCTCCGTGTTCCAGCTCTCCCTGGTGGTGTAGGAGTTGCTGAGCCCCGGAAGCGGCGCAGGCTCAGAGCCGCTGGCCTCGTGGCTTGGCTGCGGCCGCGGGATATCTGTGAAGGACAGGATGCCCTTGGGAGGCAGGTGGGGAGAATTCCTGGCAGGGAGGCGTGGGTGAGCCCTGTCCTACTCCTTCCTGCTGTCCCCCTGTCTCACCTAAGGAGCAGGACCTATAGAGGAGCAGATTTTGGGAGGAGAGGGGGCTGCAAGGCAGTGGGGAGATGCAGCAGCTGCAGTCCTGTGGGGCTCCACTCTGGCCCCGTGATGGTCCCATTCAGTGCTGGGCTGCTTTCCCTCTCCATCCCAGAGCAAATTAAAGTGGGACTTAAGCAAAGCCCGTGCTAAAGCCTCTAAGCAGGTGCCAGCTCCTGTTAACGAAGAGCAAATCAGTGACATAAGACAAACGGCTGGGATAATCGCAGCGGGATGCTGGTAGGTGAAGCTGCTCCTCAACCTGCAGCCAAGGATAGGGCTTTGGTGATGCTCCTGCATCTCTGGGGTCAGCTCGTCCTCCTCAGCAGCTCCCAGAGGGGACAGGATGGATCCCAGAGTCACTCAGGGGCTCTCTGGAGCAAAATGAGTTTTTCCCAGGTGCTTGGCCACCAGCAGCAGTGCCAGCCCAGAATGGGGATCCACTGCTGGCTGAGGAAGGGAGAACAGAATCCAGCTTGGGATGAAGGGTAGTGCCAAGCTGGGCTGCTCTAGGTGCTGGTGGGGGCAGACCACCAGGCTAGTGCCCACCTTCATGCTCTGGGCTGCTCCCAGCCTCTCCTTCATGCTTACCCTGAGAACACAGGGGGTAAATAAATACAGCCTGAAAAAGAGGCCAAGACAGTTATTTGCAGAGCTTGGGTACGTCCGAGAGGATGGCCCATCCCATGGTGGGAGCTGGGCTCTGGTGCATCCCCTGCAAGGTACCAGAGTGGGTTTGAGCACAGCACTGCAGGTCAGCAGTGCAGGTTTGAGGAGGCTGACTGTCCCCCCTCGGTCAGCAGCCGTGCTGTGCTGCAGGAACTCGGCTCCCCTTTACCCCCTGCTCTGTGTTCAGTCCACAGTGCCCGCTCCGAACTTCGCCATGCCCGTGACGGTGCCGGTGACCAACCAGAACTCGCTGCAGTTCAGCAACCCGGGCAGCTCGCTGGTCACCCAGTCCCTGGTGACCTCCTCGCTGACAGACCCCCGGCTCCTGTCCCCGCAGCAGCCAGCCTTGCAGAGGAACACGGTGTCCCCAGGGCTGCCACAGCGGCCAGCCAGCGCAGGTGAGCCCCGCTGTGAGCCCCTCACCTCCTCGTCCTTCCTGGGCTTGGAACACCAAGCATAGGGCATCCCTGAGGGAGGGGACAGCCCTGCTGCTTCCATCCCCTGTCTAGGGGTCCTCATTCCAGCACCTGGGGGTGGCAGAAGCTCCCTGGAAGGGTTGCTGCCCCTCAGTGTGTGCCCCTGCCCTCCTGGCAGCCGTTGATGCCCTGTTTGTGCCTTGGCCCCAACTGAGGGCACCCTCCCCACCTTACCTTGGTCTCTCTGAGAGCTGGATCCCTGCAGGGATCTGGGTTGGGTTGGGCAGTGCAAGATGAGTCACCTGGCACCGTGCCCGGGCTCGGGGGTTGCTGCTGGCATCCAGCTCGCCGGTGGCACTCTGGTGACATGGGTCTGGCTGCCTAAAAAGGGCTGTTATGAGTTGGGCTGTGCTGCTTGCACTTGGCTGTGGGTGATTACTCATGTGGCTCTGCTGACAGATCTGAGGAGCAGTCATTTCCAGCAGGGACAGCCCATGGTGGCACAGGACAGGGTGGGGGAGAGCAGTTGTCACCCGCGTCCCTTGCAGTGGCAGGGGGGACAGGGACAGCGTGTGACCACAGCCCGGCTCTCTTTTATGATCATAAATAATATTTCTGCTATTTTGGATGTCACAGATGGTCTGTGAAAGGTGCCCAGGCTGCAAATGGCAGAGCTGGTGCCAGTGACCACCCAGATGTTTTGGTCCTCAGCTTTGAGAGCTCCAGGGGGCTTTGAGAGCTCCAGGGGGCTTTGCAAAGGGGATGGATTGGGAGAGAGGGCTGGGAGGTTCTTCCAGAAGCAGGTTGAGTGCTGGGTCAGGGTGAGCAGGGGGAATGGCCTGGCTGGGATGCAGCAGGAACTGTGGTTCAGAGACAGCTTGTTTGCTCACTGCTCTCACCGCCATCTCCAAGGTGCCTCGAAGCACTCAGGTGTCAGGATGAGGCCCCAGAGCTGCAGCAGAGGGATCATCTGCTCCAGGACTGATCCCAGAGAGAGGCATTTCACTGCAGGCAGGGTGGCAGAGCCCGCCTCGGGCACAGGCAGCCATGGCTGCGGCTGCAGGGATCTCCTGCCCTCTCTGAGGCCCCTCAGCTGAGAGCAGAAGAGGCTTCCTGGTGAAGCAGACCCCTCTGGGGGCTCACTGTTTCCAGCTCTCTCCCTCTCGTTTGAGGGGGATCATTTTGCGGTTGTGAGCGCAGAGGTGTTCCAAGTCTGGCCATCTGTGTCTCATTCACTCGCTGCCTGGGACACGGAAGAAATCCTGTTTATAGGAGCCAGGGCTTTGCATGTTAGAAAAACTCCTTTTTTTTTCCCCCTAAATTTTTTTTTAGCATTGCACCAGAGCTGGTTGTGTTGTTTCCAAAGCAAACGCACGGCGAGCGCTGGGTGGGTACCCTGACAGTGCCTGGTGCTGCTGGCTCGGAATGGTGTGGGAGAAGGGCAGCCAGGGGGGGTGTACGGGCTGGGGGTGGGCTTGGCATCACTCACCCAAGGAGCTGAGCCCTCTCTGGCAGCAGGGGCACCGCTGCCTGGGGTGCTGGTGGGGTTCCCCAGCAGGGCAAGGCCCCAGAACCCTGGTCGAGTCCCTTCAGAGGGACTTGGGAGGCACAGGGACCTCTGGCTTTGCATCCCCATCCCTTGAAGGGGGGATGCTGCAGTGTCACTCTTGCCACATCCAGTGGGTCACTTCACCCTTTCTCAAGCCATCCAAGTTTGGGACCGACCCTGCTCCCATCTGAGGAGTAGCTGTGCTTCCCTGCCCGGCAGCGGCTCAGCCCTCCCAGCCTCCTCCAGCTTCCAGGGGCTCGCTGCAAGCCTAAAGCTGAGAGCCACGGCCTGGATGAAGATTGGTGTCTCAGGTTTCCCCATCTGCCTTGGGAAGGGCAGGGCAGTGCTTAGAGGTGGGGTTTGGCACCGAAAGCCCCCTGTTGGCCAGCCCGGGGCTCCGGGTTGACTGCGGTCGCAGCTCCGGAGCCTCCGCGCCGCTCTTGGCTGCAGTCGCCGCCCGCGGCGTGGTCAGGCAGCCCCGGCTGGGGAATAGGTGGCTTTCAGAAATAACTTCATAACAAGGCAGAAGAAAGATCAAGTCTTCTTCCAGGCGAGGCGAAACGTTCTGGTTTTTGGGAATAAAAAGGTCCAGTTTTTCCCAGCCTGGTGGGGAGTTTCAGCGCTTTGCTGCGAGTGTTGGGGTGACGGGAGTGGGGGTCGCTGTGGCCTCCTGGCGCTCTGGGATGGTTTCCATCCGTGTGAACATTACAGGGGGGGATTTTGTTTCCTGTCGTGCTGCTGGGGCTCTCTCTCCCCCAGCAGCACCAGCCCCGTGTCCCCCAAAGGGGGGCTCGGAATAAAATAGCTGCAGTGTTTTCCAAGCTGCCTCCTTTGGAGCAGGCTCCTGTGCACCTGGCTCCTTCCCAAAGGAAACGGATCTGCCTGGATAACGTTTCCCAACCTGATCACCAGGAATGCTGCTCCTTTTGCCCAGGCCTTTCTCCCCAGCAAGGCATTCTGGCTTTTTTCCCCTCTGCCTTCTTCCACTGTGCTCCCTGCCTTCCTGCCCCCCAAAGCAGGGATGCTCCCCCTGTTCCTGCTCTGATGGTGATCCCATCTCTCCTCTTGCTTTGCAGGGGCGATGCTCGGGGGAGACCTGAACAACACGAACGGAGCCTGCCCAAGCCCCGTGGGTGAGTAAGGAGCCTTTCAGCCCATGCCCCTGATTCTGTGGGCACTCCTGGGCTCCCCACACCTCCCACAGGATTTTGCTTTGCTGTTGAGCCCATAGGGAAGCACTGGGGAAGGTTTTGCTGCTCTTGGTGTTGGGAGGGGTTGGCCTGTGGAGCTCCAGGCCAGTGCCTTTGTTGGGGGTGCTGGTTTCAGTGGAGTCCCCAGTGACCAAGGAGTCTCCATCTACCCAGGATTCTGGGAGAGCTGCAGAGCAGGGAGGTGACCCTCGAAGCCCAGGATTTGGGTAGCTCTGGGTTTAGCTCCTGGTGCTGCAGCCAATTCTCCGCCACCCTCGGGTGATCAATTAACACCCAGTTCCTCCTCCTGCTTGGGCCCTATAAAGGAACTTTACTGCGAGGAAAAGAAGCTCATTAAGGGCCTTTTCCACTGTGAGAGCCTCAGTGCTAATGAGGCTCAGGCCTCATGGCTCAGCTCCTCAGCTGTAAAATGCACTAACGATATCTCCATCCCCACATCTGCCTCTGCCATCTGCAGGCTGAGGGTGTTGGGCCACTGCTGGTGTAGGCACAGCCCAAAAGCCAGAGCCAGCCCTGGGTACTGCTGGGAAGCAGCTGCTGGGCTGGCACTGGGCTTGGCAGTGGTCCCAGGCTTGGCAGGGTAGATGCCATCCATCCTAGGGCAAAGGCAGCCTTGCTCCTGAGCCTGACTCCTCACCCCTTCTGGGTCTTTTTGCAGTAGGTGTCCTGCCTACAGCACAGAGCAGGAATGTGGAATTCCACATTGCCCCAGTTAAAACCGAACTGCAGCCAGGTCCCACTGGTTTTTGGGTGGGGTTGGACCAGTTGTGGTTCTGCAGCACTGTGGCCACCCGACCCCATCCCCTGCACTCTGGATTTTGGAGGAACAGCCATTTCCCTGTGCTGGGCAGCACCCTGCCAGTGCCAGAGGGATTTCTTCACAGAGCACAACCTGCCAGGGTGGTTCGTGGGGCAGTGCCTCCCTGGGCTCTCCCAGCACGGAGCTTTGCTGATCCTGGAGGGCAGAGGGAAGGGGCCATCGTGCCACAGCCCCCAGGCAGCTCGGGGGCCCCGTTCCCCCGCAGCCACCCCCGTGTCAGCTGTCGGAGCAGCCACAGCGGGCGCAGAGCTTGGCAGGGCCCGTGAATGTCAGCATTGACGTCACCCGAGCATTCCCCGCGTTCCTGCTGCCACTGCAGGAAATGGGGCTGAGCAGCAGGGCCAGCCCGGCCCTGGCCAGCCCAGACCCCTGCTGTCCCCAGACCCCCGCCCTCCCCGGGGCTCCCCTCGTGCCTCTGGGAGGGGACTGTGGCTCTGGCACTGCGCTCGCAGTGCTCAGATACCTGCTATGTCTCTTCCTCCTCCTCCTCCTCCTCCTCCTCCCTTGCAGTCTCTGCAGCACTGAGTGATCACCTGCTGCCTCTGAGTCATCAGCTGCGGGTGCCTCTGGCCGGATCCTGCAGTGCTGTATCCCTGCATCCTGCCCACGCTGCTCCACCCTCGGGATGCAGCACCCCGGCCCGTGGGGGATGCTGAGCCTTGCCTGTCCCCGCTCAAATTCACACCAGGGTGCTGCAAAGGCAGCCACAGGGCTCCTCTTTCAGACTCTCTCTGTGGTGGGGAAGTCCTGGTGGGAGTGCAGCCCTTCTCTCTCTGGCTCACAGGGCTGGCCGGATCCGTGCTGGGTGGACATGGCAATGACAGCAGCAGTGACAGCCCAAGGCCACCCATCTTTGGGGGTGAGTGGCAGCACTGGAGCCCAAAGCAGCTCCTCTCCAGCACAGGGAGCCAGCCCAACCCACAGCCCAGGTGGTAGAGAGATAACATGGTGTGCCTCAAACAGGGAGTCACCACGAGAGCCCCGTGTGCATCCATGCCCGTGGTGCCTTGGGAAGGAGAATATCAAAGGGTTTAACATTTCTTTTGGCTTTTCCATGGCCTTGGAAAGGAGAATATCAAAGGATTTAACATTTCTTTTGGCTTTTCCGTGGCCACCAGCACTGCAGGTCACCTGAGGAGTTTCTGCACCTTTGTTGTTAATAAATGTAAAAGCCAGTGAATCCTTTTGAGCAGGATCCCAGCAGCTCATGGTGCACAGAGGTGCCAGGGCCTGATGCACCAGGACAGCCCTTCTGCATGGCTGCTCAGGGTGATTTGGGACTGGGAGGACACCTCAGTGGGGACAGGAAGGTCCTCTCCCCCCATCAGGGACACAGATGTCACAGCTGCCAGCCTGCAGCAGCCCGGCCACCACGAGTGTCCTGGTGACACCTCCCAGGCACCCACAGGGGCAGCACCTCCGAACCCGGTGCCATCTGTGGGATCAAGGGGAGCATTGCCACCCCAGTGCCATCTCTGGGATCAAGGGGAGCATTGCCACCTCCTGTGCCATCCGTGGGATCAATGGGAGCATTGCCACCTCCTGTGCCCAGTGCCATCTGTGGGATCAAGGGGAGCATTGCCACCCCCTGTGCCCGGTGCCACCCCTGTGCCTGGTGCCATCCATGGGGTCAAGGGGAGCATTGCCACCCCTGTGCCATCCGTGGGATCAGGGGGAGCATTGCCCCCCTGTGCCCAGTGCCACCCCTGTGCCCGCTGTGCCCAGCCCAGGCAGCTGCAGGGGGGCAGGGCTGGTGCTCAGCCCCCCTCGCTGCAGTGCTGGTGGCAGCAGCCCCTGCTGAAGTGCAGATGCAGCGCAATGTGCATGTGATTAATAATGCAATCAGCGACCTATTTTTCCCGGCCTAACGTGCGATGAATATGAGGGCTGAATCCTGGTGATTGCTGAACGCCTTTCTATCTTTGGGGCCTATTCATGAAAAAAACCAGCCCTCATCAGAACAGTAATCTGATCCAATTTATTCCTTTCCTGATGTTCATCAAATCTTTTCCTTTTTTTTTTTTCTTCCTTTCCTTTCTTCTTTTTTTCCCCCCCCTCTCTTTGCTCATAAAATCCTTAAGTGGGGCAGCAGGAGGAGGAGAAGGAGGGAACCTCAGATCTTCAAAGGGGCAGTGGGAGCAGTGAACTGAGTGCTCACTCTGCCACAGCCCCTTTTCACTGCCCCAGAACCATAAAGAGACCTCAGAAGTGAATGTGCCAGTAATTACCCATCTTGGCAGGGCTGTGGTGCCCAGCCAAAGCGGGGAAAGAGCCTGGCTGCAGATCAGGCTCTGAGATTTGCTGGGTGTTGCTGCAGGAGCAAGGGGGAGTCCCTGCAGCTTGGGGAGCTGCCCTGAGCACCGAGGGCTGCAGGCTCGCCCGCTGGGGTGCAGGAGGGGTTTGGGGGGGCTGTGGTGCTGCTCTCCCCCAGGGAGGAGCGCTCATGGAGCACCGATGGAGCCCCAGTGCAGCACCACAGCTGCGCTGTGTCCATCACCGTGCATTCACCGCTGCCGCGCATCCAGCCTTCACCCGCTCCCTCTCTGTGCCCCGTGTTTCCGCAGGAAACGGCTACGTGAGTGCCAGGGCCTCTCCGGGGCTCCTGCCCGTGTCCAACGGCAGCAGCCTGGGCAAGATCATCCCGGCCAAGTCGCCGCCGCCGCCGGGGGCGCACGGCGCGCAGCTGGCGGCCAACAGCCGCAAGCCCGACCTGCGAGTCATCACCTCGCAGGGCAGCAAGGGGCTGATGCACCACCTGGTGAGTGCCACTGCTGGGGGGGCTGCCAGGGGCTGGGAGGGGCTGCCAGGGGAATCAGGGGGCTGGGAGGGGCTGCCAGCAGACAGGCTCTGGTGCTGGGAGCTGGATGGGGCCGTGCTGGAGTGGAGATCTGAGGGGGAAGGATTGGATTCCTGCCTGCAGCATCCTGGAGCAGGCACCAGTGTGAGCTCTGTGTGCCCCTTGGCTGGTGCAAACCCCATACCAGGCACCACTCAAACCTGTTAGTGCCCCATGGATGGCACAAACCCTGTACCAGGCACCACCTGACGTGCATTGCTCCATGGATGGCACAAACCCTGCAGCAGGCACCAGTGTGAGCTCTGTGTGCCCCATGGCTGGTACAAACCCTGTACCAGGCTCCATTCTCACCAGTTTTGCCCCATGGCTGGTGTACACCCCATACCAGGCACCACTCTGAGCTCTGTGTGCCCCATGGCTGGTACAAATCTTACACCAAGCACCATCTGAGCTGTGAGTGCCCCATGGCTGGCACAAACCCTGTACCAGGCACCACTCTGAGCTCTGTGTGCCCCATGGCTGGTACAAATCTTACACCAAGCACCATCTGAGTGCCAGCCATGGGGCTGTGAGTGCCCCATGGCTGGCACAAACCCTCTCCCAAGCACCATCTGAGCTCTGTGTGCCCCATGGCTGGTACAAACCCTGTACCAGGCTCCATTCTCACCAGTTTGTGCCCCATGGCTGGTACAGATTTTACACCCAGCACCATCTGAGCTCTGTGTGCTCCATAGCTGGCACAAACCCTGTACCAGGCACCACTCAAACCTGTTTGTGCCCCATGGCTGGCACAAACCCTGTACCAGGCACCACTCTGAGCTCTGTGTGCCCCATGGCTGGTACATACCCTCTCCCAAGCACCACCCTGACCCGTGTGTGCCCCGTGGAGCTGAGGGTGAGGTGCCAGTGGGCACAGTGCTGGTGGCATGGGCTGTGTGAGTTAACAGTGCTCTCGGTTCTCTCCCTGCTCTCCCTGCACAGACCGAGGACCACCTGGCTCTGGTGAGTTCCCCTCTGGGCCTGCATGGTGTGGTGGCACACGGGCTGCTTGTCCCCTCAGTCCTGCCCTGGCCTGGCATGGGGCACACACAGGGGGTGGGCACTGGCTCCCTGTATTGGGAATGTGGTGGGATGTGGGCACCAGCGTTCAAAATAAATCCGGGGAAAAACAGCTCTTAGGAAAACCCAGTTCCCTGTGGAAAAGAAGGAGCTGGCATGAGCTGCAAAGGGCCTGTTTCTCCAGCAAGGCCAAAATTGCTGTGTTGGTCCCTCTGGGGAGGTCAGCCAGGCTCTCTCTGGGGACTGTGGAGCTGAGTTGGGCACTGCCACTGCCCTGGGCCTGCCCATGGGGCTTTGCTGGAGCCACCACAGCACAGGAACACCTGGCCCATGGCCAGCACATGAGAGACAGGGAGTAAATCAGGCTCTTCCCATATTAAAGATATTATATAAAGCCTGTGTAAATCCACTGGCTGGCTAGTGCACTCCCTAAACCTCCCTTGTGCATGGGGCAGTTTTCTGTGTTATTTTTATGACTTTTTTTTTTCTCTCTCCCTGCCAGCAAAGTGAATGCCACCTTGTTTGTGGCAAGGATTCACTCTGCTCTGTTGCTATTCTGGTGCAGGGCAGATGGGAGACAGGTCAGCCCAGCAGGGGAAGGGCAGGAGCTGCTGCAGGATGCAGGTCACACAGGCTCTCCAGAAGCACAGGAGAAAGCCAATCCCTCTGGCAGCCTGCACTGAGACACTCCTGGCCAGGGCAAGGGTGGGCCAGACATGGCAGACCTGCTGCTCTTTGTATCCCCAAACCCTTCTTGCTTAGTGGCCCCTATCCAGCGTGGAGGGACACCAGTCACTGCCCCCTCCCCATGTGCTGGTTCCTGATCCCTGTGCCCAGTGCACTCCCTGGCTGCATGCTGCAGCAGCACTGGGTGGAAATCCACTGGGGTGGCATTTGCAGTTTCAGTTGTGGCTCTGAATTAGCCTGGTGGGCTTTTGCCTGAAGTGAAAATGTCCTCGCCCCAACCGAGGTGGCAGCAGCGAGGTGGAGGGTGATGGAATGTGGGCAGGGTGGCACAGGCACCTTGGCACTGCTGCAGCAGGGTGTGTGCCCCACAGATCCCTCCTGCCTGCTGCAGGTGCCCCCCTGCTCCTCGAACCTTCTCCCCAGCTTTGGTCCCTCCGTGCTGCTCAGCCTACACAGCAGATCCTCTCTCCATGGCATCTCCCACCTCTTCCCAGGCAGCTGAGATGAGTCAGTGCATCCCTCCAGTGCATCCCCAGTGCCCACAGCCCCAGCCCTGCCACCCTTGGTGCTGCTCCTGCTGCTTTCCCAGGGTTCAGAGAGGTGCCCCCCCCATTGCTCTCCCCACTCCCGGGGCAGCAGGGTCCACGCACTGGATCCCTGCCCTGGCAGCATGCTGCATGCTTGGTACCAGCTGGCAGCGGGCTACGGGCACAGTGTGAGCAACACGATGTGGGAGCAGCCTGCACAGCTCCTCCCTGCATGGATTGTGGTGAAAATCGGGGTGCTTCCCCCAGCACAGTGCCCACAATCACCTTGTGGTGGCAAGGAGGTCCCTGGGGCTGGCACTGCCCGCCCAGCTGGTGTCCCCAGCCCTGTGGCACAGCCACACTCATCCCTGTGCCCTCCCAGGGATGGCACAGGGCCCTGCAGAGAGGGGCAGGACGGGGCTGTGGGGGCTGCATCCCCCAGGGCTGGCTCAGGTGTTGTGCAGGCAGGACAGGGACAGGGCTGTGCCTTTGGGAAGACGTTTGGTGCCACGTCCTTAACCCACAGCAGTGGGCACGGCCAGGGCTGGCTGCCAGCAGGATGGAAATCTCCATCCTGCTGGCAGCCAGGAAATCTCCTCCTGCAGCCCCCCAGCTTTAGCAGTCAGAGCCCTGCTAATCTCCTTGCCCAGGCCACAGGAGGCACCTGGGGCTGGGCACTGTGTGGGTGCAGGGGGAGCAAGTCCTGCCCAGGTGCTCTCACCCTCTGCAGGTGGCCAGGGCAGGGTTCTAGGCTCCAGCCTTGCCCCAGGAGAGTCTCCCTGGCCCTGGGGAGGCACTGCAGAGTGTGTGCCCAGCCCTGCAAGGCCCTGGGAGCCCTGAGTTGCACAGGCAGGCTGCTCATCGTGCCCCAGGCAGCCTCGTGCCAGGCGTGGTTCGAGCTGGGCACTGCCCCAGTCTTCACAGGGTGACGTGTGCTGCCTGCTCGGGATTAGAGTCAAGCCTCTTGAGTCTGATTTAAATCAGATCAGCAGAGACAGCCCAGATTATCTGCCTTGTAAACAGGGCTGAATCTGACCTGTAGATCTGCCCACGTAACTGCCTGGAAAAGCAGGGGGGAGCTTGCTGTGCTCTGGTCCAAGGGCAGAATTTTTCTACGGTGGACCTGCTAATACCTGAGTCACCAAAACCTTGTGAGGGCACTGAGCCAGCAGGCTGCTGAGCACTGGACTTTGAGTTTAGGGATTCCAGAGTCCCTTTAAAATCCTGAGGCCAGTGCTTAGTGTCCTCAGCTTCCCTTGAGGTGGGGGCTTGTTCTTGGCCAGCAGGGCTGCAGGGAGGTGTCAGCTCTGTGCTGCCTCAGCTGGGTTGGGTTTGCTTTGGTCCCTTTGTCGCTCCTTGGAGGCTCAGCAAGCCTCACGTGCAGCCTCTGGAAGGCAGTGAGGGTTTGTCTGAGGCCTCCTGCTGATTTCCCCCTCCATGCACTCAGGGACACGGCTGGTGCTGCTGGGTGAAGCCCAGCCCTGGGCAGGAAGGGGACCCAAGGCCATGACCTGCACAGGAGTGCTGCAAGGTCCACAGTGGCAGTGGCTGCTGTGGTTTGTACTTTGCTTTTTTTGCAGTGTGGCATGGCCAGAGGATCAGCCCTGCCTGTCCCACGGTCTCTGTGCTCAGCCCCAGTGCATGCCCAGGGGGTCTGGGGGGGCCACAACCCCTCAAATAACCGAGTCCAACCATCTGGGCTTTAACTCCCTCCCTGTTTGCTCCCACAGCAAAACACACAGCGCTTGGGTGTCTCTCAAGCAACTCACTCTCTGACCACACCAGTCGTTTCCGTGGCGACTCCGAGTCTGCTGACACAGGGGCTGCCCTTCTCAGCCATGCCCACGGCCTACAACACAGGTGAGACACTGCCAGGGCACAGGTCTGACACAGGTGAGACATGGTCAGGGTACAGCTCTGACACAGGTGTGACATGGCCAGGGCACAGCTCTGACACAGGTGAGACACTGCCAGGGCAGAGCTCTGACACAGGTGAGAAATGGTCAGGGCACAGCTCTGACACAGGTGAGACATGGCCAGGGCACAGGTCTGACACAGGTGAGACATGGCCAGGGAAGAGCTCTGACACAGGTGAGACATGGTCAGGGCACAGCTCTGACACAGGTGTGACATGGCCAGGGCACAGCTCTGACACAGGTGAGAAATGGTCAGGGCACAGCTCTGACACAGGTGAGACATGGTCAGGGCACAGCTCTGACACAGGTGAGAAATGGTCAGGGCACAGCTCTGACACAGGTGAGACATGGCCAGGGCAGAGCTCTGACACAGGTGTGACATGGCCAGGGCAGAGCTCTGTCACAGGTGAGACATGGCCAGGGCACAGCTCTGACACAGGTGAGACATGGTCAGGGCACAGCTCTGACACAGGTGTGACATGGCCAGGGCAGAGCTCTGACACAGGTGAGACATGGTCAGGGCACAGCTCTGACACAGGTGTGACATGGCCAGGGCAGAGCTCTGTCACAGGTGAGACATGGGCAGGGCACAGCTCTGACACAGGTGTGACACTGCCAGGGCACAGCTCTGTCACAGGTGAGACATGGCCAGGGCACAGCTCTGACACAGGTGAGACACTGCCAGGGCACAGCTCTGACACAGGTGAGACACTGCCAGGGCACAGCTCTGACACAGGTGTGACATGGCCAGGGCACAGCTCTGACACAGGTGTGACATGGGCAGGGCACAGCTCTGACACAGGTGAGACATGGGCAGGGCACAGCTCTGACACAGGTGAGACATGGGCAGGGCACAGCTCTGACACAGGTGAGACACTGCCAGGGCACAGCTCTGACACAGGTGAGACACTGCCAGGGCACAGCTCTGACACAGGTGTGACACTGCCAGGGCACAGCTCTGACACAGGTGAGACACTGCCAGGGCACAGCTCTGACACAGGTGAGACACTGCCAGGGCACAGCTCTGACACTGACAGGACCTGGCCAGGGCAGAGCTCTGACACTGACAGGACCTGGCCAGGGCAGAACTCTGACTCTGACAGGACCTGGCCAGGGCAGAGCTCTGACACTGACAGGACCTGGCCAGGGCAGAACTCTGACTCTGACAGGACCTGGCCAGGGCACAACTCTGACTCTGACAGGACCTGGCCAGGGCACAGCTCTGACACTGACAGGACCTGGCCAGGGCAGAGCTCTGACACTGACAGGACCTGGCCAGGGCAGAGCTCTGACACTGACAGGACCTGGCCAGGGCAGAGCTCTGACACTGACAGGACCTGGCCAGGGCAGGGTTCTCTCTCTGGTGGCTCAGTTAGCAGCAGAGGAAATTGTGCTGCTGCAGACTCGTGCCTACTGCTCCTGAGCAGCTGCAGGGATGCTCTTGGAAGTCTCCACTGCAGCCCACGGTTGAGTGCAAGGGATCCACAGGACTGGAACTCGCTGTGTAAGTGGTGAGAGCTCCTTGCCATAGCCAGAAGGGCTGTGAGGGCTGATGCAGCCCTTTGCACTCTGCTAGTGGATGCTAATGACAGCTACACCCATCCCCGGGCTCTCAGAGCTCAGGGGGTGTTGAAATAATGACAGCAGGTCCCTCAAAAAGTTGGGGAAGAATGCAAACCAACCTGCTCCCAGCCCCATCTGATTTGGGTGCTGGATTGAAACCAGCCCGAGGCGACAGTGACAGTGCACTTGCCCAAGCACGAGGGTTGCTCATCTGCCACCTGTCAGGCCTCCACCAGGACTTTGAGGGCTTGCTGGCTGCCTGTGTAACTCGTTCTGGCTCAGAGAAAAGTTTGCAAAAAATGTCCAAAAGCTGCTTGTCTGGGAGGAGGCAGCAGTGGCAGTTGGATACTCCCTGTCCTAATGAGTAGGTGCAGTCCCAGAGAGTGGCTGTGCGTGATGGGGCTCCTCTCCCTGCGTGACCATGTGGTTTACCAGCCAGCCTGGGCACAGCCAGAGTCCCCAAAATAGCTTTTAATTGAGCCCTGTGAGCTGCTCCGAGCAGAGGGGCCTGAATTTCAGCTCTCTGTAGTTTTTTTTTTCTCACAGCTGGCCGTGGGCAGAGTCGTGTTCCTGCCCAGGTGCTGCATGAGGGGCACCACTGGAGGGTACAGACTGAACCTGGCAGTTCTGCCAGAGCTGCCCTCCTACTTGGACAGGAATTGTTTTCATTTGTGAAGGGTCTGGAGCACAAGGAGCTGAGGGGGCTCAGCCTGGAGAAAAGAGTTTTGCAGGGATTTTGTCACTCTCCACAGCTCCCTGACAGGAGGGGACAGCCAGGACTGGGCTCTGCTCCTGGGTGACAAAGGGCAGGACAAGGAGAAACCACCCCAGGTTGTGCCAGGGGAGGTTTAGGTGGGGTATTAAGGGAAAAATTCTGTGTGGAAAAGGTGTTCAGGCCTTGGACAGGCTGCTGGGGCAGTGGTGGTGTCACCATGCCTGGAGGGATTTAACAGAGGTGACAGTGGCAGGTGGGGACATGGCTTAGTGGTGGCCTTGGGAGCAGTTGGACTCCATGGTCCTGGACAGCCTTTCCAGCCCAGATAATTCAGTGATTCTGTGGTGCTGCACAGGTGATCATTGCACAGGAGGGCTGCAGGTGCCCTGAG
>NC_066338.1:11601357-11724290 GCF_022539315.1 Serinus canaria
CCTGGGAGGTGGGACCCCAGCCCTAAGGCAGAGCACCTGTGGCAGGATGGGCTCTGGGGGGAGACGGGGCACGGAGCACCCCAAAATGCCCCATCCTGGCCACTCCAGTGGCTCCCTGTGCAGGGAGGGGCAGGTCAGACATGAGCCAGCTCTCTGGGAGCTTGAAGGGCTTTGGTAGGCACAGGTTTTCCCTCCAGAAGGGTTTTTTCCTAAAGCTGCTGGGAAGGGAGGTGGAGAGCAGCTCGGGGATGCAGCCACATCCACAGCCTGCTTCAGGCTCCTGGATGCTGGGAAGCTGCATCAGGAGGGAGAGGCAGATTTTTAAGGCTTAGTCCCATTTGCATGCCAGGTGGATGCAGACAGCATCCTTCCTACCCGAGCAGGGAGCTCCACTGTTCCTCCCACTGGAACACTGGAGTTCCTGTTTCCCTCACCTCCACCTGGGCACTGTGTGGAGAGGGAGTGTTAGTGCTGGTTTGGAGAGAAAATTGTGGATTTTAGCAAACAACGTCCATAAAAGCATTTTAGAAATGTGTTCCCATTGCACATGGGCCAAAGCTTTAAATCAGGAAAATGGGAAGAAATTATATCTTTACTGAAAGATGCAAGTGAAGTAATGAGATTTTGCCTGAAGGTTTCTAGGCCTCGAAAGGCAACAGTGAGCTGTGCAGAAAATCTCCTTGAGCAGTGATTTAGGGGAAGGAAAAAGGAAAAACCCAGGAATTTCCTCATGTTGCCACTTGCTCTGGCAGTTTCCCAGGGATGGGTGTTGGCACCCTGATCCCAAAATGCATCAACCTACTCGTGGTTGGGGGCTTTGGAGGAGAAGGGGCCGTTCTGGCTGGCATAGCCATTAGGGATGGGCTTTCTCCCTGCAGGTGCTTGTGCTGGTGCCCTCCTGCCAGCCTGCTGCCCTCTCAACCTGGGCAGGGCCACCCCAGCCCCACTCAGCCCCGGGCTGACGGTCCCAAACTGGCACAAAACCTGCCCGGGTGCCACCTTTGCCAGCTGGAGCTTGGCCAGCCTTGGGGGGCTGTGGAGGAGCTGGGGGTCCCTGGGGTTCAGCTGGACCCTGAGGCAGAGCAAAGGGAGAGGAGCTGAGTCAGGGTGGGGTTTATCCCTCTCCTGCCAGGTGTCAGCAGCCAGCTCAGCCTTGCAATGAGGCAGATGGCCAAAAACCATCCCAGGACGAGGGCAAACCCGAAGCAAATTTATGGGGTTTTACAAACTTTTCCCAACCAAGCATTTATCACAAAGTTTCTAATTGGAAAAACAAGACAAAAAGAAAAAGCTGATGATTTTTGTAGGATGAATAGGGCAGCCTAAAGGGAGTGGTTGGAGGAGGAGAGGAAATCCTTGGGAAGCTGGGTGAGAATTAGGAGCTGGTTGTGTGTGGACACCTGGTGGAGGGGTCAGGGTGGGGGGTGCTCACAGTGCCGGCGTTCTGGGTACCCTTAGCACCGTCCCTGCTGCTGCATCAGATCAAGGCACGGTGCCAGATCAAATCCCCCCCCTCCACGCCTCGAAAGACCAAAGTTCTGCCACAAAGACAACCAGAAATTGGAATTTCCCTCTCCTGGAAAGGCCTCGGGTGGGCAAGAGGAGAAAAGGACACCTGGCAGGTTTTGTGCAGTTGAACCCCCCCGTGCCCCCTCCCCAGCCAAACCCGGCAGGCACCAGGGCCACGCTCGGCTCTCACCTCCGGAATGCCAACAGCAGGAGCAGATCTTCCTCCCTCCCTCAGCCCTGCCAGCCCTCGGGGAAGCAGGAGAGCTGCTGTGGACCGTGGTCTTCCTCGCCCGCGCCGCCGCCCCGGCCCCGCCGGCTGTACCTGGACGCGCACCTGAGCTCTCTGCACGGCCTTGCTTTGTGAATTAGGCGGGATAGTGACGTCTCATCGCTCTCGGGTTTTGTATTTTGATTTTTTTTTTCCTTCACGACAAAGAAACTCAACCCAACGAAGCGGGGTCTGCCCCCCGGGAGCAGCGTGGCAGGAGGGCCCAGCAGAGCAGCTGGCTCAGAGACCCCGGCGAGGAGTTGGCAGCGGAGACCCCCCGGTGCTCGATGCCCTCAGGAGGGGGAAAAACCAAAAAAACCCCATTTTTGCTCATGAACTTCACGCCCTGACTCCCAAGTTCACACTTCTGCCTGGAAGCTGAGAGGCTGGAAACCACAGAATGCAAGAGACAAACGCTGGGTTGGGCAGATGCAGGGTCAGATCTGCCCGGCTGGATCTGCAGCTGCAGCACTCGGCGCTCCCTGCGCTGTGCCAGGGGCAGGTACAGCTCTGGTGGCATGGGCAGGTCCAGCTCTGGGCTGTGCCAGGGGCAGGTCCAGCTCTGGGCTGTGCCAGGGGCAGGTACAGCTCTGGTGGCACGGGCAGGTCCAGCTCTGGGCTGTGCCAGGGGCAGGTACAGCTCTGAGCTGGTGCCAGGGGCAGGTCCAGCTTTGGTGGCACAGGCAGGTCCAGCTCTGAGCTGGTGCCAGGGGCAGGTCCAGCCCTGGGCTGTGCCAGGGGCAGGTCCAGCCCTGGGCTGTGCCAGGGGCAGGTCCAGCCCTGGGCTGTGCCAGCCCCGTGGGGAGGTGGGGATGCCCAGGTCACGTGGCAATGGAAGGGGTCTGGGGCTGTTTGTCGGGGTCTTTATTTTGCTGGGGGCTTGGGGTTATTTTATTATTCTATTCTATTTTTTTTTTGTCCGGGTCATTATCCTTCATTTCCCCCCTTCCCCCCAGACTGTAGTATCTGGTAAACTCCTAATTTTCAAAAGACAACGAGAAGAATGACAATCTAAGAAACCAACACCCTCCTTTGTGCTTCTATAAATATGTTTCTAATCTAATTTTATTTCTCGTGCTCATCTGTACTGTTGACAGTTACAATTGTGTATAATTTTTTTTTTTAATTTGGAATTTTTGCGTTGTATAGGGTTTAGTTTTAAAATATATATATATATTTTCCATTTTTTAAAAAGGGGTGTTGCAAAAAAAAATTGCACGATTTAAATGACAATAGTTAAAATGCTGCAGTTTTTAGAGATGTGGAAGCAAAATGGAGCTTATTTATTCTCAAAGGCTATAAAGGTGTAAAATGCATGAAGAAAAAAAAAAGCATTTACAAAAAAAAAAAAAAGACAAAAAAAGTGTAACCTGAACAAAGTGTAGCGTTAAAGATTTTAAAGGATGACAACAACAAGAAAAAAAAAAAAACAACAAAAAAACAGCTAATATATTGTGTTTGGGCTAGTTTGCTTTTGTTTTTAATTGTTCCTTTTTTGGAGAATGAAATACATTTGTGTATATTTTCATATAAGAAGTATGCACTGAGATGTTTCCAAACTGATATATTCCTTTCTAAACGTGTGGTTACTTACCAAAGTCTGTTTCTGATCTTTACCTTCGAAACTCTGTGGATGCTCCAGCCCTCACCTGAGCCCAGGTAAGGCGGGGTGGGGGCAGCGGCAGGGCCCCCTCCCCGCGGGGTACCAGGGGGCTGAGCCGGGGGGGGCTGGCACAGGGGGGGCTCTGACCCCCGGCCTGGGGAGGCTGGTCTTTCCCAGGGCTTGGCAAGGCTGGGGTTTGGGGGTCTGTGTCCAATTTTGGGGGGTCTGTGCCCGTTTTGGGGTGTCCGTGCCCGTTTTTGGGGGGTCTGTGCCCGTTTTTGGGGGTCTGTACCCTGTTTTGGGTGGTTTGTGCCCAGTTTTGGAGGGTCTGTGCCCGTTTTTGGGGGGTCTGTGCCCGTTTTTGGGGGTCTGTACCCTGTTTTGGGTGGTTTGTGCCCAGTTTTTGGGGGGGTCTGTGCCCGGTTTTAGGGTGTCCGTGCCCGTTTTGGAGGTCTGTGCCCATTTTTGAGGTGTCTGTGCCCGTTTTTGGGGGTCTGTGCCCGTTTTGGGGGTCTGTGCCACGGTGGGGCTGCCTGGGCTGGGGCCAGGTGTGGGGGCAGGGGCACAGGTGGGGGTTCATCCCTGGGGGGGCACGGAGCTCTGCCGTGGGGTGGGGTGGCCGAGGTGTGTACAGAGAGGAGGAGGAGGAGGAGGAAGGGAGGGAGGGAGGGAGAAGGTCCCAGGGTGTGGCTGGGGTGATGCAGCTGGAGGAGCAGGGATGGGCTGGGAAGTCACCTGGAGGAGATCTGGGGGATGGAGCAGGACCCGAAATGGTGGGAAGGGCACTCAAAGGGCATCAAACCCTGCCTGGGTGCAGTGAGGATGGTGATGGAGCAGTGGGGGTGGAGCTGCCCGCCCTGGGGGCTGTGGAGGTGGTCAGCTGGGGTGGATGGTCAGCTGGGGTTGGATGGTCAGCTGGGATGGGGTGGTCAGCTGGGGTGGATGGTCAGCTGGAATTTGGTGGTTAGCTGGAATTGGATGGTCAGCTGGAATTTGGTGGTCAGCTGGAATTTGGTGGTCAGCTGGGTATGGATGGTCAGCTGGTGTGGGGTGGTCAGCTGGGATGGGGTGGTCAGCTGGGATGGGGTGGTCAGCTGGAATTTGGTGGTCAGCTGGGCTGGATGGTCAGCTGGAATTTGGTGGTCAGCTGGGGTGGGGTGGTCAGCTTGAATTGGATGGTTAGCTGGAATTTGGTGGTCAGCTGGAATTTGGTGGTCAGCTGGGGTTGGATGGTCAGCTGGTGTGGGGTGGTCAGCTAGGATGGGGTGGTCAGCTGGAATTGAGTGGTTAGCTGGAATTTGGTGGTCAGCTGGGGTGGGATGGTCAGCACGGGGTGACTCCTGCTCGGGGCGCTGTTTTGGGGCCAGCAGAGAGCCTGGCTGTGCAGGGTGTTGGGGTGAGGCTGGCAGTGGCTGTGGGGGTGTCAGGGGCACCCGAGCCCCCCCGAGGGCTGTGGCTGTGGCAGGGACACTCTGGGGGTCCCTGGGGAGGGGGTTTGTTCTGGGTGTGTCTGAGGCCGCTGCCAGGTTGGGGTCTGAGGGCAGTGGAAGTGTTAAATCCAGAGCTGTGGTGATGGGCCAGTGTGGGCCTGGGGGAAGGTGGGGCAAAGAGAAAGAACAGGTTTCCTTTTCCTCCTCCCTTTGTCACTTCCCTCTTCCTCTCCAGAATAATTTCAGCAAACCAAGGAAAAAGCAAATTTACAAAAAACTCCCCACCTTTTCCTTGAAAATTTCACTTCCTACACTTTTTTCTCCTCTTGTGTTGCTTGGCTGGGGGATTCCCCCCATGGTTTGGGTGTGAATTGGGAGATTTGGGGTGTTTGTCACCAGTTCTGGGGACGAGGCTGCGAGCTGCTGCTGCCAGCCCAGAGCTTGGCTGGGCTGAGGGGCACTCGGTGCTCTGGGGGTCCCCTCGACCCTCCTGGGGAGAGCATCCAGCAGGTGGGGAAGGAGCATCTTCCCCACCCTCCTTAGCTCTGCCACATCCTGCCTCCCAGCTGGGGGCACAATTTTTGGATGTTTGGGGGATTTTCACCTCCCAGAGTGGTGAAAATTGATCCCTTGGGCTGTGGGAGAGTGTCTAACAGTGGGCTTCAGCTGAAGGTTTGCTCTGGTTTCCCTTTCCCACGTTCATCCTTTTATTCCACCTTTCCCTCTCACTTCACTTTTCTCTTTTTATTTTTTTTTTCCTTTTCCTTTCCACAAAAAACCCGACCAGACCCATAATCCAAGTGTTGTATTTTCACTACCTCCATCCACCTCCCTTCCTTGTCCAGAGCAGGAAGCCACACTCGATGTCAGAGGGCCTTTCCCCCTTGATTCCCCCCTTTCCCCTGGTGATTTTCTCTCCCTTCTGTCCCCTCCTCTCTCTGGTCTCTCACCTGTATTTTACCTGGCTACTGTAACTGTAAATAGCAAGTTTCAATCTGTTAGCAATGGTAACAGTACAGAAAACTGGTTTTGGTTTGTTTGTTTTTTTTTTTTTGGTTTGTTTTTTTTTTTTTTTTTTTTTTTTTTTTGGTTGTATTGATATGAAATGAGATTATATTTTTGTCAGAGTATATTGTAATAATACTGACTTTGGACATGGCCGAGTTGTACAGCGATTTCTTGTTTAACCCTCTTCCCCTGCCCCCCTCCCCGGGCTCCCTGCTCCCCAGATTTCCGTGTCAGATCCAGGAGCAGCCAGTGGGATATAGGGATATCGGGACAGATCTGGTTCCCCACACTCCCCCGTGGGGCTGGGCAGCCCAGCCCACCCAGGGTACCCTTCAGTAGGGATGCTCTGGCTCTGTGCCACGCTCCGGGGAGCAATCAGGGCCCTGAGGGGGTGAGCAGGGTGGCTCCAGCTCCCTCCCCTCTTCTCCCCAGCCAGGGGAGCCCCGGCGGCTCCCCAGGACCTTCCTCCCGAGCGCCTTCCCTGCCTGCTTGGGATGTGCTTGGCTTGGGCCAGAAGAGGGTGGTGTGGCTCAGGCTGAGCCAAAACCGGCTCCAGACGGGCTGGGAAGGTTTCCAGGGACCGAGGGACTGACAGTGTCCCCAGGCTGGGAACTGAGGGACTGACAGTGTCCCCAGGCTGGGGAGTTTTTGGGGGACTGAGGATTTGCAATATTCCCAAGTTGGGAAGGTTTTTGGGAACTGAGGGATTTTCAATGTCCCCAGGCTGGGAAGGTTTTGGGGACTGAGGATTTTCAATGTCCCCCAGGCAGGGAAGGTTTTGGGGACTGAGGATTTTCAACATCCCCCAGGCTGGGAAGGTTTTGGGGACTGAGGATTTTCAATATCCCCCAGGCTGGGAAGGTTTTGGGGACTGAGGATTTTCAATATCCCCCAGGCTGGGAAGGTTTTGGGGACTGAGGATTTTTCAATGTCCCCATCCCTGGGTGGGGGTGCGTGGCTGTGTCTCCCCCCAGTCCCCCACACCCACCCCGGCCCACGGGGACCCCCAACTTTGTGCTGGGAGGTCAGAGAGGGATTTCCTCACTTCAGATGGATTTTCAGAGCGAGATGTTCGTGCTGGTGCCGCTGAGCCTGGCCCAGCTCCTCCCTCTCCAGGCACCCCAGGGCTGTAGGAACATCCATCCCCAGGTGCTCCCCGTGGGCTCCTGGCATCCCCAAGGCCCCGGGCTGACACAGCCCACCCTGGGCCGTGATTCCCCTCCTCCCCACGGCCCTTCCCAGGCGAATCAGATGCTGGAGAAGTGGGGACCGTGGTGGCCCAGCTGCTGCTCCCCCTCCATCCTCCACACCCCCAGCTCCTCGTTCTCCCCCCTCCCTCTGCTCCCCGTAGCTCAGCTAAGCAGGTAGGTGTTAGCAACTCTGGGGTGTCTGCAAAAACTTTTGTAAAATAGAATAGACCCTTGAAATGATGCACTAGAAGGAAAATTTAAAAAAAAAAGAAAAAAAATCCCAAATGTCCCCTGTCGGCTTCTCTGTGTGATGGTTCCTTGGATGTCCCCGCTCAGCCCGGCTGTACCAGCACAGGCAGCTCTGCACCCTCCCCCCAGGGTGCTGCACAGGTAGAAACAAACCAGGACGTGCACTTCCCCCGAGGAGTTTTATTTATTGTTTTGAGAAGCAATTTAAAAGGGAAAAAAAACCAAAAAAAAAAAAAAAAAAAGGAAAAAAAAAGGAGAAACTGTATCTATAATATATATATATACATATATATATATTTTTAACCTGTTTTTTTTTTCCTGATGCTCCTCCAGCCGTGTGTGTGGGTGTGTGTGTGTGTGTGCGAGTCGAGGGACCGGGCACAGGGCCGGCAGCTCGGGGCAGGAGCGGCGGGAGGGAGGGAGGGTTTATTTCCAGACTTTGGGATGTTTGAACCGGGATCTTCGGCCGAGTCCATCTCTGAAGTGTTCGCAGCCTCGGGGCTGGCCTGGCTGAGCCTCCCGCGCCCCGGGGATGCTGTCCCCGCTCCCTGTCCCCTTCCCTCCCTCCCTTGCTCCCCTGACAATCAGTGGCTCCTTCCCAGGGACTGCAGCACGTGGTCGAGACGTCTCTTTCGTTTTTTCAATATTCCTTTTTTTGTGCTGTATGGTGATGCGTTATTGTATATTCCACGATAAGGAAAAAAAATATATTAAAAAATGATGATGATAATAATAATAATAATAATTACCATGAGAAATTCTTATGAGTTTTGTTTGGAAACTCTTTCACTATATTTGTTGTAAAGAGGTTTACTATTAAAAAGAAAAAAAAATACACGTTTCTGATAATTTTCCATGTCTCTGGCTCTTTCTTTACTGCTCTCTGCGTGGCAGGGTGCAGTAGAGTGGCACTGGGGGACAGCTCCTGGTGACACCCTGGGCTCCAGCTCCTGGTGACACCCTGGGCTCCAGCTCCTGGTCCTGGTGACACCCTGGGCTCCAGCTCCTGGTCCTGGTGACACCCTGGGCTCCAGCTCCTGGTGACACCCTGGGCTCCAGATCCTGGTGACACCCTGGGCTCCAGCTCCTGGTCCTGGTGACACCCTGGGCTCCAGATCAGTGTTCTGGTGACACCCTGGGCTCCAGCTCCTGGTCCTGGTGACACCCTGGGATCCAGCTCTGCAGAGGTGGGGATGTCACCTGCTCTTGGTGGCTGTCCCCACATGGGCAGGAGCTCAGTGGGAGCCACCTGGAGCAGCTGCAGGGATGCAGGAGCAAGGTGACCCCTCTCTCCTGCCCAGGGGTTCCCAGGTCCTGTCCCTGTCCCCTGTCTGGGAAGGGCCCAGCCAGGCTGAGGAGCAGGACACCCCTGCTGGGTGGAGAGGCTGCCCTGAGGCAGAGGGACTGTCCTGGGGTGCTTCTGACACCCCTGGGAGGCTCCTGGATGACCTGGGAAGCTTTTAGGTGTTCTGGGATACTCCTGGGATGCTCCCCTGGGATGCTCCTGGCTCCCCTGGGATGCTCCTGATACCCCTGGGATGCTCCTGGCTCATCTGGGACACTCCTGGCTCCCCTGGGATGCTCCTGGTTCCCCTGGGATGTTCCTGGATACCATGGGATACTCTTAGATAGCCTGGAATGCTCCTGGCTCCTCTGGGATGTTCCTGGATGGCCTGGGATGCTTTTAGATGTTCTGGGATACTCCTGGCTCCCCTGGGATACTCCTGGCTCATCTGGGATGCTCCTGGCTCATCTGGGATGCTCCTGGATGTCCTGGGATACTCCTGGCTCCCATGGGATACTCTTGACTTCCCTGGGATGCTCCTGACTCCCCTGGTGTGCTTTTGGATGTCCTGGGATACTCTTGGCTCCCCTGGGATGCTCCTGCCCACCCTGGGGTGTTCCTGGTGGAGATGGAGATTCCCAGCACCCAGTTTGTGGTTTCAGTCCCTTGGGCAGGGATGGACACTCCAGGACAGCCCAGGTGAGGCTCCCACAGGTCAGGCTCTGCCTTTCCAACCCAAAGCTTCTCCTGGAGGGGCTGGAGCATCCCCTGATTCCCAGTGGGAGCCACAGGGGCTGAGCTTTGGGTCTCCAGCTGGATTTCTGTGAGGAGGTCAGGAGATCTGAGGGGTGGCTTTGGGGTGGGGTCCCTGTGGCACTGCCTGGTGGGCACCTCTGCATTCAGGATGTGCCCAGGAGAGCTGTGGGGCGGCAGGAGGGGCAGCAGGGACCTCCTGGGACCCTCACCCCAACTCCTGCAGTCAGTTTTGGGCCCCTCTGACCAGAAAGACCCTGAGGGGCTGGAGAGTGTCCAGAGGAGGGAACAGAGTTAGGGAAGTGCCTGAAAGAGCTGGGGGGGCTCAGCCTGGAGCAAAGGAGGCTCAGGGGGGACCTGGTGGCTCTGCACAGCTCCTGAAAGGAGGGGACAGCCAGGGGGGAAGGCTCTGCTCCAGGGACAGGGACAGGAGCAGAGGGAACAGCCTCAGGCTGGGTCAGGGGAGGTTTAGGGGGGATATTAGGAAAATTCCTTGGTGGAAAGGGCAGCCAGGCCCTGGCACAGACAGCCCAGGCTGTGGTGGTGTCACCTGAAGAATCCCCTTATCACTGCAGGAATCCCTGATCACTGCAGGAATCCCTTATCAGAGCAGGAATCCCTTATCAGAGCAGGAATCCCTGATCAGTGCAGGAATCCCTTATCAGTGCAGGAATCCCTTATCAGAGCAGGAATCCCTGATCACTGCAGGAATCCCTGATCAGTGCAGGAATCCCTGATCAGTGCAGGAATCCCTGATCACTGCAGGAATCCCTTATCAGTGCAGGAATCCCTGATCAGTGCAGGAATCCCTTATCAGTGCAGGAATCCCTTATCAGTGCAGGAATCCCTGATCAGTGCAGGAATCCCTGATCAGTGCAGGAATCCCTTATCAGTGCAGGAATCCCTGATCAGTGCAGGAATCCCTTATCAGTGCAGGAATCCCTGATCAGTGCAGGAATCCCTGATCAGTGCAGGAATCCCTGATCACTGCGGGAATCCCTTATTAGTGCAAAAGCAGTGAAGGGATGTCCCTTCCCCCTGGTCCAGCCCCGATACTTTATTGATTTTCACCATTTCAAAGTCGGGTTTATTTCCTTTAACAAATTCTAGGCTGGGTTTTTTTCCTTTAACAAATCCAAAGCCGAGGTTTTAGTTCCTGTAACAAAATCTTGACCAGGTTTATTTCCTGTAACAAATCCTAGGCTGGGTTTATTTCCTTTAAGTGATTCAAATCCGGGTTTTTATTTCCTTTAACTAATTCTAGGCCGGGTTTATCTCCTATAAGAAATCCTAGGCCGGGTTTCTCGCGGCAGGGGGGGGAGGGGGTCGGGCTGGGTGCGTTTGCCCCCAGCGGCCGCCAGGTGGCAGCAGAGCGCAGCGCTGCGCTGATTGACAGCTGTCAATCACGGCTGCCGAGGAGGCTGGAGATGGGGGTTCGAGGGGCTGCGAGGCTGTGGGGCAGGCCGGGGCTGCAGCGAGGGGATGGTTCCATTGCTGATTGTCTCGCCTGTTGGGGAGCTCAGTCTGGAAAGGGATCCTGAATCCCTCAGTCTGGAAAGGGATCCTGAATCCCTCAGTCTGGAAAGGGATCCTGAATTCCTCAGTCTGGAAAGGGATCCTGAAT
Source organism: Serinus canaria (assembly GCF_022539315.1). Classification (NCBI taxonomy): domain Eukaryota; kingdom Metazoa; phylum Chordata; class Aves; order Passeriformes; family Fringillidae; genus Serinus; species Serinus canaria. Next base: position 11,612,277 of record NC_066338.1, read on the forward strand.
TCCTCAGTCTGGGATGGGATCCTGAATTCCTCAGTCTGGAAAGGGATCCTGAATCCCTCAGTCTGGAAAGGGATCCTGAATCCCTCAGTCTGGGATGGGTTTCTGAATCCCTCAGTCTGGAAAGGGATCCTGAATCCCTCAGTTTGGAGTGAGCTCCTGAATCCCTCAGTCTGGAAAGGGATCCTGAATCCCTCAGTCTGGGATGGGATCCTGAATTCCTCAGTCCAGGATGGGTTTCTGAATCCCTCAGTCTGGGATGAGGTCCTGAATCCCTCAGTCTGGAAAGGGATCCTGAATCCCTCAGTTTGGAGTGAGCTCCTGAATCCCTCAGTCTGGGATGGGTTCCTGAATCCCTCAGTTTGGGACGTGTTCCTGAATCCCTCAGTCCAGGATGGGTTCCTGAATCCCTCAGTCTGGGATGGGTTCCTGAATTCCTCAGTCTGGAGTGGGTTCCTGAATCCCTCAGTTTGGAGTGAGCTCCTGAATCCCTCAGTCTGGGATGGGTTCCTAAATCCCTCAGTTTGGGACGTGTTCCTGAATCCCTCAGTTTGGGATGAGCTCCTGAATTCCTCAGTCTGGAGTGGGTTCCTGAATCCCTCAGTCCAGGATGGGTTCCTGAATCCCTCAGTCCGGGATGGGTTCCTGAATCCCTCAGTCCGGGATGGGTTCCTGAATCCCTCAGTCCGGGATGGGTTCCTGAATCCCTCAGTCCAGGATGAGTTCCTGAATCCCTCAGTCCAGGATGGGTTCCTGAATCCCTCAGTCTGGGATGGGTTCCTAAATCCCTCAGTCTGGGATGGGTTCCTGAATCCCTCAGTCTGGGATGGGTTCCTTGGGAAGGGTGAGGCCCCAGAGATGTGTTTGATAGGAACTGAGCACGTTCACTGGCAGTCCAAAAGGCCAGAGCTGTGCCAGGCACAGCCACAGCAACGTGGGCAGCGTGTGAGGGGGGGATTCTGTCCCTCTGCTCTGCTGAGACCCTCCCCTGCAGAGCTGCCTCCAAATCTGGGGTCCCAGCACAGGGAGGACAAGGAGCTGCTGCAGTGAGCCCAGGGGAGGCCACAGAGATGATCCAGGGGCTGCAGCCCCTCTGCTCTGGACACAGACTGGGAGAGCTGGGGGTGTTCAGCTTAGAGAAGTAAAGGCTCCAGGGAGAACCTCAAAGCTCCTTCCAGGGCCTAAAGGGGCTCTGGACTTTGGACAAGGGGGACAGGAGGGACAGGACAAGGGGGATGGCTTCCCACTGCCAGAGGGGAGGAATGGATGGGATTTGGGAAGCAATTCCTGGCTGTAAGGGTGGGCAGGCCCTGGCACAGGTGCCCAGAGGAGCTGTGGCTGCCCCTGGATCCCTGGAGGTGTTCAAGGCCAGGCTGGACAGGGCTTGGAGCAACCTGGGATAGTGGAAGGGGTCCCTGCCTGTGGCAGGGGTGGGACAAGGTGAGGTTCTGTTCCCTCACAACCCAAACCATGCCCTGAGTCTTTGTTGAGCAGCCTGCAGGATTTGCAGCCTGTGTCAGTGATGCAGGGCCTGGATCAGCCCTGGATCACCTCAGATCAGCCCTGGATCACCCCTGGATCACCCCAGGATCACCCCTGGATCACCCTTGGATTACCCCTGAATCACCCTGGATCACTCCTTGATCACCCCTGCATCACCCTGCATCACCCCAGGATCACCCCTGGATCACCCTGGATATTCCTGGATCACCCTGGATCACCCCTGGATTACCCCTGAATCACGCTGGATCACTCCTGGATCACCCTGCATCACCCCTGGATCACCCTTGGATCACCCCAGGATCACCTCTGGATCACCTCTGGATCACCCTGGATCACCCTGGATATTCCTGGATCACCCTGGATCACCCCTGGATCACCCCTGGATTACCCCTGAATCACGCTGGATCACTCCTGGATCATCCTGCATCACCCCTGGATCACCCCTGGATCACCCCAGGATCACCCCTGGGTCAACCCTGGATCACTCCTGGATCACCCCTGGACCACTCTGGATCACCCCAGGATCACTCCTGGATCACTCCTGGATCACCCCTGGATCACCCCTGGGTCACCCTGGATCACCCCTGGATCACCCCTGGATCACCCCTGGATCACCCCTGCCTTCCCTTCTGAGGCTGCTGTGCAGAACCCCCCACTCCCTCCCTGGCTTCCCTCTGCCGGCAGAAGACAAAGTTTGGAAAGTGGGACCAAACCCCCCAGCTCTGAGGGGCTGCTCCTCGCAGGGCTCTGTACCAATGAGCTCTGCCAGCCAGCCCCAAAATAGCCATTTTTGCTGAAAATGCCCTTTGATGCCATCTGCTTTTTCCAAGGAGAAGGCTGGACACCGTGGGAGCCCCTTGGACAAAGCTCTGGCTCTTGCCTGGCCAGCTGGAGCTGGGAATGGCAGCCCTGAGGGTTTTTGGGGCTGGGGAATGGTTCTGTTTGTCTCACACTCCCTTTGTGCCAGAGGTGCTCTCTGCTCGCCAGGGCTGTGCCAGCCAGGGGAAAAGGGAGGGAAAAAAGAGAAAATCCTTTGCCCTGCTCCCTCAGCTGGCAGCCTGGGAAGGAGCTGGAGGTTTTCTCGTCTGTGTTTCCAAGTTTCAGTGACAGAGGAGGCGGAAGCTGAAGTTGGTGTATGGGATGAGCTTTGTTTAAATCCTCTTCCAGCTCCAGGTCTAATCACTCCCTGCAGCCACCAACAGCTCTCTGTGTGGTCAAAGAACAGTAGAAGAACAGAAAAAGAGCAGTGAAAGAATAGTGAAAGAGCAGTGAAAGAATAAAGCAAATTTAATATTTTGTAATTTCTGAGGTGTGGTCTCAGCTCAGGAGAAGGAACCTGCAGTCTGAGGGAACAGAGGTGATTTTAGTCTGCTTTGGACTCTGGTGTGAGGAGCATGCCTGGGCAGCCCCTCTGCAGAGCACAAAGTTTCCACCTGTGGGGTCACAAGCTTTGCACTGGTGTGTGCCCTCACACCCCGAGATGCTCCAAAAGCTCCCAGCTGCTGCAGAGTGTTTATTTTACACCCACCCTGCTCACACTTTGAAGTAGATTTAAGCAACAACAACAAAATTATAGACCCAGTATAAATCTTTAATCAGAACATGTTTCCCCCTCCGAGCCTGCACTGCTGTGCACAATCAGAAACAAATCAAAAGAGAGCAGAGTAAATTATTCATTGGGAGTTTATTCCTGCTTCCCCTGCACGGAGGCAGGGCTGGGCTGTGTGTCTGTCTGGGACTGCTGGTGCTCCCTCCAGAAAGCCGAGTTGTGGCCACAGAGCCACGAGATGGGCGAGCCACGGGATGGGCAATTCCAGCTCCTGTTCCCTCTGTCCATGGGATGGGCAATTCCAGCTCAGTCCCTAGTCAGGGGATGGGCAATTCAGCTTCTGTTCAATCACAACCCAAACCATGCCCTGAGTCTTTGTTGAGCAGCCTGCAGGATTTGCAGCCTGTGTCAGTGATGCAGGGCCTGGATCAGCCCTGGATCACCTCAGATCAGCCCTGGATCACCCCTGGATCACCCCAGGATCACCCCTGGATCACCCTTGGATTACCCACTGAATCACCCTGGATCACTCCTTGATCACCCCTGCATCACCCTGCATCACCCCAGGATCACCCCTGGATCACCCTGGATATTCCTGGATCACCCTGGATCACCCCTGGATTACCCCTGAATCCACGGCTGGATCACTCCTGGATCACCCTGCATCACCCCTGGATCACCCTTGGATCACCCCAGGATCAACCTCTGGATCACCTCTGGATCACCCTGGATCACCCTGGATATTCTGGATCACCCTGGATCACCCCTGGATCACCCTGGATTACCCCCTGATCACGCTGGATCACTCCTGGATCATCCTGCATCACCCCTGGATCCCCTGGATCACCCCAGGATCACCCCTGGGTCAACCCTGGATCACTCCTGGATCACCCCTGGACCACTCTGGATCACCCCAGGATCACTCCTGGATCACTCCTGGATCACCCCTGGATCACCCCTGGGTCACCCTGGATCACCCCTGGATCACCCCTGGATCACCCCTGGATCCCCCTGTTCCCTTCTGAGGCTGCTGTGCAGAACCCCCCACTCCCTCCCTGGCTTCCCTCTGCCGGCAGAAGACAAAGTTTGGAAAGTGGGACCAAACCCCCCAGCTCTGAGGGGCTGCTCCTCGCAGGGCTCTGTACCAATGAGCTCTGCCAGCCAGCCCCAAAATAGCCATTTTTGCTGAAAATGCCCTTTGATGCCATCTGCTTTTTCCAAGGAGAAGGCTGGACACCGTGGGAGCCCCTTGGACAAAGCTCTGGCTCTTGCCTGGCCAGCTGGAGCTGGGAATGGCAGCCCTGAGGGTTTTTGGGGCTGGGGAATGGTTCTGTTTGTCTCACACTCCCTTTGTGCCAGAGGTGCTCTCTGCTCGCCAGGGCTGTGCCAGCCAGGGGAAAAGGGAGGGAAAAAAGAGAAAATCCTTTGCCCTGCTCCCTCAGCTGGCAGCCTGGGAAGGAGCTGGAGGTTTTCTCGTCTGTGTTTCCAAGTTTCAGTGACAGAGGAGGTGGAAGCTGAAGTTGGTGTATGGGATGAGCTTTGTTTAAATCCTCTTCCAGCTCCAGGTCTAATCACTCCCTGCAGCCACCACAGCTCTCTGTGTGGTCAAAGAACAGTAGAAGAACAGAAAAAGAGCAGTGAAAGAATAGTGAAAGAGCAGTGAAAGAATAAAGCAAATTTAATATTTTGTAATTTCTGAGGTGTGGTCTCAGCTCAGGAGAAGGAACCTGCAGTCTGAGGGAACAGAGGTGATTTTAGTCTGCTTTGGACTCTGGTGTGAGGAGCATGCCTGGGCAGCCCCTCTGCAGAGCACAAAGTTTCCACCTGTGGGGTCACAAGCTTTGCACTGGTGTGTGCCCTCACACCCCGAGATGCTCCAAAAGCTCCCAGCTGCTGCAGAGTGTTTATTTTACACCCACCCTGCTCACACTTTGAAGTAGATTTAAGCAACAACAACAAAATTATAGACCCAGTATAAATCTTTAATCAGAACATGTTTCCCCCTCCGAGCCTGCACTGCTGTGCACAATCAGAACAAATCAAAAGAGAGCAGAGTAAATTATTCATTGGGAGTTTATTCCTGCTTCCCCTGCACGGAGGCAGGGCTGGGCTGTGTGTCTGTCTGGGACTGCTGGTGCTCCCTCCAGAAAGCCGAGTTGTGGCCACAGAGCCACGAGATGGGCGAGCCACGGGATGGGCAATTCCAGCTCCTGTTCCCTCTGTCCATGGGATGGGCAATTCCAGCTCCTGTTCCCTGTGTCCATGGGATGGGCAATTCCAGCTCCTGTTCCCTCTGTCCATGGGATGGGCAATTCCAGCTCCTGTCCCTGTGTCCATGGGATGGGCAATTCCAGCTGCTGTTCCCTGTGTCCATGGGATGGGCAATTCCAGCTCCTGTTCCCTCTGTCCATGGGATGGGCAATTCCAGCTCCTGTTCCCTCTGTCCATGGGATGGGCAATTCCAGCTCCTGTTCCCTCTGTCCATGGGATGGGCAATTCCAGCTCCTGTCCCTGTGTCCATGGGATGGGCAATTCCAGCTCCTGTTCCCTGTCCATGGGATGGGCAATTCCAGCTCCTGTTCCCTGTGTCCATGGGATGGGCAATTCCAGCTCCTGTTCCCTGTGTCCATGGGATGGGCAATTCCAGCTCCTGTCCCTGTGTCCATGGGATGGGCAATTCCAGCTCCTGTTCCCGTGTCCATGGGATGGGCAATTCCAGCTCCTGTCCGTGTCCATGGGATGGGCAATTCCAGCTCCTGTTCCCTGTCCATGGGATGGGCAATTCCAGCTCCTGTTCCTGTGTCCATGGGATGGGCAATTCCAGCTCCTGTCCCTGTGTCCATGGGATGGGCAATATCCAGCTCCTGTCCCTGTGTCCATGGGATGGGCAATTCCAGCTCCTGTCCCTGTGTCCATGGGATGGGCAATATCCAGCTCCTGTCCCTGTGTCCATGGGATGGGCAATTCCAGCTCCTGTTCCCTGTGTCCATGGGATGGGCAATTCCAGCTCCTGTTCCTGTGTCCATGGGATGGGCAATTCCAGCTCCTGTCGTCCATGGGATGGGCAATTCCAGCTCCTGTTCCCTGTCCATGGGATGGGCAATTCCAGCTCCTGTTCCCTGTCCATGGGATGGGCAATTCCAGCTCCTGTTCCCTGTGTCCATGGGATGGGCAATTCCAGCTCCTGTTCCCTGTGTCCATGGGATGGGCAATTCCAGCTCCTGTTCCCTGTGTCCATGGGATGGGCAATTCCAGCTCCTGTTCCCTCTGTCCATGGGATGGGCAATTCCAGCTCCTGTTCCCTCTGTCCATGGGATGGGCAATTCCAGCTCCTGTTCCCTGTGTCCATGGGATGGGCAATTCCAGCTCCTGTCCCTTGTCCATGGGATGGGCAATTCCAGCTCCTGTTCCCTGTCCATGGGATGGGCAATTCCAGCTCCTGTTCCCTGTCCATGGGATGGGCAATTCCAGCTCCTGTTCCCTGTGTCCATGGGATGGGCAATTCCAGCTCCTGTTCCCTGTGTCCATGGGATGGGCAATTCCAGCTCCTGTTCCCTGTGTCCATGGGATGGGCAATTCCAGCTCCTGTTCCCTGTGTCCATGGGATGGGCAATTCCAGCTCCTGTTCCCTGTGTCCATGGGATGGGCAATTCCAGCTCCTGTTCCTGTGTCCATGGGATGGGCAATTCCAGCTCCTGTTCCCTGTGTCCATGGGATGGGCAATTCCAGCTCCTGTTCCTGTCCATGGGATGGGCAATTCCAGCTCCTGTTCCCTGTGTCCATGGGATGGGCAATTCCAGCTCCTGTTCCCTGTGTCCATGGGATGGGCAATTCCAGCTCCTGTTCCCTGTGTCCATGGGATGGGCAATTCCAGCTCCTGTTCCCTGTCCATGGGATGGGCAATTCCAGCTCCTGTTCCCTGTCCATGGGATGGGCAATTCCAGCTCCTGTTCCCTGTGTCCATGGGATGGGCAATTCCAGCTCCTGTTCCCTGTGTCCATGGGATGGGCAATTCCAGCTCCTGTTCCCTGTGTCCATGGGATGGGCAATTCCAGCTCCTGTTCCCTTGTCCATGGGATGGGCAATTCCAGCTCCTGTTCCTGTGTCCATGGGATGGGCAATTCCAGCTCCTGTTCCCTGTGTCCATGGGATGGGCAATTCCAGCTCCTGTTCCCTGTCCATGGATGGGCAATTCCAGCTCCTGTTCCTTGTCCATGGGATGGGCAATTCCAGCTCCTGTTCCCTGTGTCCATGGGATGGGCAATTCCAGCTCCTGTTCCTGTGTCCATGGGATGGGCAATTCCAGCTCCTGTTCCCTCTGTCCATGGGATGGGCAATTCCAGCTCCTGTTCCCTGTGTCCATGGGATGGGCAATTCCAGCTCCTGTCCTGTGTCCATGGGATGGGCAATTCCAGCTCCTGTCCCTGTCCATGGGATGGGCAATTCCAGCTCCTGTTCCCTGTGTCCATGGGATGGGCAATTCCAGCTCCTGTTCCCTGTGTCCATGGGATGGGCAATTCCAGCTCCTGTTCCCTGTGTCCATGGGATGGGCAATTCCAGCTCCTGTTCCCTGTGTCCATGGGATGGGCAATTCCAGCTCCTGTTCCCTGTGTCCATGGGATGGGCAATTCCAGCTCCTGTTCCCTGTGTCCATGGGATGGGCAATTCCAGCTCCTGTTCCCTGTCCATGGGATGGGCAATTCCAGCTCCTGTTCCTGTGTCCATGGGATGGGCAATTCCAGCTCCTGTTCCCTTGTCCATGGGATGGGCAATTCCAGCTCCTGTTCCCTGTGTCCATGGGATGGGCAATTCCAGCTCCTGTTCCCTGTGTCCATGGGATGGGCAATTCCAGCTCCTGTTCCCTGTGTCCATGGGATGGGCAATTCCAGCTCCTGTTCCCTTGTCCATGGGATGGGCAATTCCAGCTCCTGTCCCTGTGTCCATGGGATGGGCAATTCCAGCTCCTGTTCCCTGTGTCCATGGGATGGGCAATTCCAGCTCCTGTTCCCTGTGTCCATGGGATGGGCAATTCCAGCTCCTGTTCCCTGTCCATGGGATGGGCAATTCCAGCTCCTGTTCCCTGTGTCCATGGGATGGGCAATTCCAGCTCCTGTTCCCTGTGTCCATGGGATGGGCAATTCCAGCTCCTGTTCCCTGTGTCCATGGGATGGGCAATTCCAGCTCCTGTTCCTGTGTCCATGGGATGGGCAATTCCAGCTCCTGTTCCTGTGTCCATGGGATGGGCAATTCCAGCTCCTGTCCCTGTGTCCATGGGATGGGCAATTCCAGCTCCTGTCCTGTCCATGGGATGGGCAATTCCAGCTCCTGTTCCCTGTCCATGGGATGGGCAATTCCAGCTCCTGTCCTGTCCATGGGATGGGCAATTCCAGCTCCTGTTCCCTGTGTCCATGGGATGGGCAATTCCAGCTCCTGTTCCTGTCCATGGGATGGGCAATTCCAGCTCCTGTTCCCTCTGTCCATGGGATGGGCAATTCCAGCTCCTGTTCCCTGTGTCCATGGGATGGGCAATTCCAGCTCCTGTTCCCTGGTCCATGGGATGGGCAATTCCAGCGTCCTGTGTCCATGGATGGCAATTCCAGCTCTGTCCTGTGTCCATGGGATGGGCAATTCCAGCTCCTGTTCCCTGTGTCCATGGGATGGGCAATTCCAGCTCCTGTTCCCTGTGTCCATGGGATGGGCAATTCCAGCTCCTGTTCCCTCTGTCCATGGGATGGGCAATTCCAGCTCCTGTCCCTGTGTCCATGGGATGGGCAATTCCAGCTCCTGTCCCTCTGTCCATGGGATGGGCAATTCCAGCTCCTGTTCCTGTGTCCCTGGGATGGGCAATTCCAGCTCCTGTTCCCTGTCCATGGGATGGGCAATTCCAGCTCCTGTTCCCTCTGTCCATGGGATGGGCAATTCCAGCTCCTGTCCCTGTGTCCATGGGATGGGCAATTCCAGCGTCCTGGATGGGCAATCAGCTGCCTGTCCATGGGATGGGCAATTCCAGCTCCTGTTCCTGTGTCCATGGGATGGCATTCCAGCTCCTGTTCCTGTGTCCATGGGATGGGCAATTCCAGCTCCTGTCCCTGTGTCCATGGGATGGGCAATTCCAGCTCCTGTCCCTGTGTCCATGGGATGGGCAATTCCAGCTCCTGTTCCCTCTGTCCATGGGATGGGCAATTCCAGCTCCTGTTCCCTGTCCATGGGATGGGCAATTCCAGCTCCTGTGTCCATGGGATGGGCAATTCCAGCTCCTGTTCCTGTGTCCATGGGATGGGCAATTCCAGCTCCTGTTCCCTGTGTCCATGGGATGGGCAATTCCAGCTCCTGTTCCTGTGTCCATGGGATGGGCAATTCCAGCTCCTGTGTCCATGGGATGGGCAATCCAGCTCGTGTCCATGGGATGGGCAATTCCAGCTCCTGTTCCTGTGTCCATGGGATGGGCAATTCCAGCTCCTGTCCCTGTGTCCATGGGATGGGCAATTCCAGCTCCTGTTCCCTTGTCCATGGGATGGGCAATTCCAGCTCCTGTTCCTGTGTCCATGGGATGGGCAATTCCAGCTCCTGTTCCCTGTCCATGGGATGGGCAATTCCAGCTCCTGTTCCTCTGTCCATGGGATGGGCAATTCCAGCTCCTGTGTCCATGGGATGGGCAATTCCAGCTCCTGTCCCTGTGTCCATGGGATGGGCAATTCCAGCTCCTGTCGTCCATGGATGGGCAATTCCAGCTCCTGTTCCCTGTCATGGATGGCATTCCACTCCTGTCCTGTCCATGGGATGGGCAATTCCAGCTCCTGTTCCCTGTGTCCATGGGATGGGCAATTCCAGCTCCTGTTCCCGTGTCCATGGGATGGGCAATTCCAGCTCCTGTCCTGTGTCCATGGGATGGGCAATTCCAGCTCCTGTCCCTGTGTCCATGGGATGGGCAATTCCAGCTCCTGTTCCCTGTGTCCATGGGATGGGCAATTCCAGCTCCTGTTCCCTGTCCATGGGATGGGCAATTCCAGCTCCTGTTCCCTGTCCATGGGATGGGCAATTCCAGCTCCTGTCCCTGTCCATGGGATGGGCAATTCCAGCTCCTGTCCCTGTGTCCATGGGATGGGCAATTCCAGCTCCTGTGTCCATGGGATGGGCAATTCCAGCTCCTGTCCCAGTGTCCCTGGGATGGGCAATTCTAGCTCCTGTTCCCTGTCCATGGGATGGGCAATTCCAGCTCCTGTGTCCATGGGATGGGCAATTCCAGCTCCTGTTCCAGTGTCCCTGGGATGGGCAATTCTAGCTCCTGTTCCCTGTCCATGGGATGGGCAATTCCAGCTCCTGTTCCCTGTGTCCCTGGGATGGGCAATTCCAGCTCCTGTTCCCTGTCCATGGGATGGGCAATTCCAGCGCCTGTCCCTCTGTCCATGGGATGGGCAATTCCAGCTCCTGTGTCCATGGATGGCATTCCAGCTCCGTTCTGTCCATGGGATGGGCAATTCCAGCTCCTGTTCCCTGTCCATGGGATGGGCAATTCCAGCTCCTGTTCCCTCTGTCCATGGGATGGGCAATTCCAGCGCCTGTCCCTCTGTCCATGGGATGGGCAATTCCAGCTCCTGTTCCCTCTGTCCATGGGATGGGCAATTCCAGCTCCTGTTCCCTGTGTCCATGGGATGGGCAATATCCAGCTGCTGTTCCCTGTGCACATGGGATGGGCAATTCCAGTTCCTTTCCCTGTGTCCATGGGATGGGCAATTCCAGCTCCTGTTCCCTGTGTCCATGGGATGGGCAATTCCAGCTCCTGTTCCTGTGTCCATGGGATGGGCAATTCCAGCTCCTGTTCCTGTGTCCATGGGATGGGCAATTCCAGCTCCTGTTCCCTGTCCATGGGATGGGCAATTCCAGCTCCTGTTCCCTGTCCATGGGATGGGCAATTCCAGCTCCTGTTCCCTGTGTCCATGGGATGGGCAATTCCAGCTCCTGTTCCCTGTGTCCATGGGATGGGCAATTCCAGCTCCTGTCCCTGTGTCCATGGGATGGGCAATTCCAGCTCCTGTTCCTGTGTCCATGGGATGGGCAATTCCAGCTCCTGTTCCCTCTGTCCATGGGATGGGCAATTCCAGCTCCTGTCCCTGTGTCCATGGGATGGGCAATTCCAGCTCCTGTTCCCTCTGTCCATGGGATGGGCAATTCCAGCTCCTGTCCGTGTCCATGGGATGGGCAATTCCAGCTCCTGTTCCCTGTGTCCATGGGATGGGCAATTCCAGCTCCTGTTCCCTGTGTCCATGGGATGGGCAATTCCAGCTCCTGTTCCCTGTCCATGGGATGGGCAATTCCAGCTCCTGTTCCTGTGTCCATGGGATGGGCATTCCAGCTCCTGCGTCCAGGATGGGCAATTCCAGCTCCTGTTCCCCTGTCCATGGGATGGGCAATTCCAGCTCCTGTTCCTGTGTCCATGGGATGGGCAATTCCAGCTCCTGTTCCCTGTGTCCATGGGATGGGCAATTCCAGCTCCTGTCCCTGTGTCCATGGGATGGGCAATTCCAGCTCCTGTCCCTGTGTCCATGGGATGGGCAATTCCAGCTCCTGTTCCTCTGTCCATGGATGGGCATTCCAGCTCCTGTTCCTGTGTCCATGGGATGGGCAATTCCAGCTCCTGTTCCCTGTGTCCATGGGATGGGCAATTCCAGCTCCTGTGTCCATGGGATGGCAATTCCAGCTCCTGTTCCCTGTGTCCATGGGATGGGCAATTCCAGCTCCTGTTCCCTGTCCATGGGATGGGCAATTCCAGCTCCTGTTCCCTGTGTCCATGGGATGGGCAATTCCAGCTCCTGTTCCTGTGTCCATGGGATGGGCAATTCCAGCTCCTGTTCCCTGTGTCCATGGGATGGGCAATTCCAGCTCCTGTTCCCTGTCCATGGGATGGGCAATTCCAGCTCCTGTTCCCTCTGTCCATGGGATGGGCAATTCCAGCTCCTGTTCCTGTGTCCATGTGATGGGCAATTCCAGCTCCTGTCCCTGTGTCCATGGGATGGGCAATTCCAGCTCCTGTCCCTCTGTCCATGGGATGGCAATTCCAGCTCCTGTTCCCTCTGTCCATGGGATGTGCAATTCCAGCTCCTGTTCCCTGTGTCCATGGGATGGGCAATTCCAGCTCCTGTCCCTGTGTCCATGGGATGGGCAATTCCAGCTCCTGTTCCCTCTGTCCGTGGATGGGCAATTCCAGCTCCTGTTCCCTGGTCCATGGGATGGGCAATTCCAGCTCCTGTTCCTGTGTCCATGGATGGGCAATTCCAGCTCCTGTTCCTCTGTCCATGGGATGGGCAATTCCAGCTCCCGTGTCCCTGGGATGGGCAATTCCAGCTCCTATTCTCTGTGTCCATGGAATGGGCAATTCCAGCTCCTGTTCCCTCTGTCCATGGGATGGGCAATTCCAGCCCTGTTCCCTGTGTCCATGGGATGGGCAATATCCAGCTCCTGTGTCCATGGGATGGGCAATTCCAGCTCCTGTTCCCTCTGTCCATGGGATGGGCAATTCCAGCTCCTGTCCCTGTCCATGGGATGGGCAATTCCAGCTCCTGTTCCCTCTGTCCATGGGATGGGCAATTCCAGCTCCTGTTCCCTCTGTCCATGGGATGGGCAATTCCAGCTCCTGTTCCTGTGTCCATGGGATGGGCAATTCCAGCTCCTGTTCCCTGTGTCCATGGGATGGGCAATTCCAGCTCCTGTTCCCTCTGTCCATGGGATGGGCAATTCCAGCTCCTGTTCCCTGCGTCCATGGAATGGGCAATATCCAGCTCCTGTCCCTCTGTCCATGGGATGGGCAATTCCAGCTCCTGTTCCCTGTGTCCATGGGATGGGCAATTCCAGCTCCTGTTCCCTCTGTCCATGGGATGGGCAATTCCAGCTCCTGTTCCCTCTGTCCATGGGATGGGCAATATCCAGCTCCTGTTCCCTCTGTCCATGGGATGGGCAATTCCAGCTCCTGTTCCCTCTGTCCATGGGATGGGCAATTCCAGCTCCTGGTCCCTCTGTCCGTGGGATGGGCAATTCCAGCTCCTGTTCCTGTGTCCATGGGATGGGCAGTTCCAGCTCCTCTTCCCTGTGTCCATGGGATGGCAATTCCAGCTCCTGTCCCTCTGTCCATGGGATGGGCAATTCCAGCTCCTGTCCCTGTGTCCATGGGATGGGCAATTCCAGCTCCTGTTCCCTGTGTCCATGGGATGGGCAATTCCAGCTCCTGTCCCTGTGTCCATGGGATGGGCAATTCCAGCTCCTGTCCCTGTGTCCATGGGATGGGCAATTCCAGCTCCTGTTCCCTGTGTCCATGGGATGGGGAATTCCAGCTCCTGTCCCTGTGTCCATGGGATGGGCAATTCCAGCTCCTGCGTCCATGGGATGGGCAATTCCAGCTCTGTCCTGTGTCCATGGGATGGGCAATTCCAGCTCCTGTCCCTCTGTCCATGGGATGGGCAATTCCAGCTCCTGTTCCTGTGTCCATGGATGGGCAATTCCAGCTCCTGTTCCCTCTGTCCATGGGATGGGCAATTCCAGCTCCTGTTCCCTGTGTCCATGGGATGGGCAATTCCAGCTCCTGTCCCTGTGTCCATGGGATGGGCAATTCCAGCTTCAAACTTCATCCTGACAGCTTCAAACTGTCCTTTGCCAGCAGAGGGAAGCCAATCTCAGGGAGGGAGGGGGGGTTTCTGCACAGCAGCCTCAGAAGGGAAGGCAGGGTTAATCCAGCGGTGATCCAGGGCGATCCTGGCGTCGATCTAGGGTGATCCCGGGTGATCCAGGGGTGATCCAGGGTTGATGCAGGGGTGATCCAGTGTGATCCTGGGGTGACCCAGGGGTGATCCAGGGGTGATCCAGGAATATCCAGGGGTGATGCTGGGGTGATGCAGGGGTGATCCAGGCCCTGCATTACTGACACAGGCTGCAAATCCTGCAGGCTGCTCAACAAAGACTCAGGGCATGGTTTGGGTTGTGAGGGAACAGAACCTCACCTTGTCCCACCCCTGCCACAGGCAGGGACCCCTTCCACTATCCCAGGTTGCTCCAAGCCCTGTCCAGCCTGGCCTTGAACACCTCCAGGGATCCAGGGGCAGCCACAGCTCCTCTGGGCACCTGTGCCAGGGCCTGCCCACCCTTACAGCCAGGAATTGCTTCCCAAATCCCATCCATTCCTCCCCTCTTGTGGCTCCTGTTTCCCCCTGCCCAATCCATGGGGGGACCCAGGGGTGGGAGCTCCTCTGGGGCGCCCCCAGCCCTTCCTGCCGGGCTCTTTCTGCCACCCAGCCCTTGGGATGGCCCTGCTGTGGCTGCTCCTCCCCTCACAGCCAAAGGGACTGCAGGGATTTGGGAAATGAGTGCCCTGAGCCGTCCCAGCCTCACCAGATCTTCCCATCCCTCCATCCCTGCACCCACGCACAGGGGCTGGGCAGGGAATGCCCAGCAGGCTCTGAAACCCCCTGCCCACCTGCCCACAGCACACAGAGAGGTTGGGAGGATCCAAACATTCAGGCAGAGTTACCAAAGCTGTTGGGAGAACGAGCTTTTGGAGGGGGCATCCTCATCATCATCATCATCATCATCATCATCATCATCATCATCATCATCATCATCATCATCATCATCATCAACATCATTACATTATTACTATTATTATTGTCATGGTTATTATTATTATCATTATGGCCAATATTATTATCATTATCATCATTATTATATTTATTAATTTATTAATTAATTATTATTAATAGAAACCTCCCAATATTTACCCAGGCATGCCCAGGCCCCTCACTGCTGTGTGTCTGACACAGTACCCTGCTCTCAGCTGCCAGTGGAATCAAACCCCTTTCTCTTGATTTTTTAAATTTAATTTTGTTTCAGAGTCACGCTCCGCGGCACAAACTGCAAAAATGCATTTTAAAATGTCCAAAACAGACAGGTCGAGCCCTTTCTGCTAACAACCCCCCACCCCATCCTTGAAATCTAAAGTAGTGAAGGATTTTGCAGAAAATAATGGATCATTTTCCCATTTACCCATGATTCAAGGATTAATAACTAATCCCATCAAAGGACATCTGCTTAGATTGTTCCTTGTCAGTGAAAGTAAATAGAGCCTTTTAGTCTTTAGCCCCAAACTCCTCTGAGGTTATTGTGCACAGGAACCTCCTGCGAGCTCTGGCTTTCTCTGTCGCTCCCGCTGTGCCCAGCCCTGGAGGGAGAAAGCAAACTTGGCAGGTCCCTGCACAGAAAGGTGATTGCTGGAATGGAGGGGGCTTTTCTGCGAGGCTGGGTAAGCTGAGCCCCTCACCCTGCCCGGGGCTGCACCCCTGAGCCCCCGGAGCTCTTTGTGCTGCCCCTGGGCCACGCTCAGCTCTCCCCAAAGCCTCTCCCTTGTTTGTGGGTGTTTCAGCCAGGCTCTTCAGGGGTTAAATGGGAAAATGAGGAGCTGGATCCAGGAAAATCTGGGGTTGGGGGTCCAGGGCTGGCAGGGGGAGCTGGGGGGAAGTGGGGAAGGGAAGAACACCTTGGGAACCATGAGCTGCTGGTCAGACAATGGGCCGGTCAGAGCATGGCCTGGGCTTTCACCAGCGGGGCTCCAAAGCTGCTTTTTGGGGGATGGGGACATTCCCAAAGGGGGTCTGGTGAAGCCAAAATGGGAGAGAACTGCCCCAAAGGAGAGGAGCCCTGTGATGGTCGATGCCTGGCAGTGCCCAGGGGGGAAGGCCCCAGAGGGGACATCCCTTGGGGTCACCTGGGGAGAAGCTGTGCCAGTTCCCAGGTCCCTGCTCTCTCCTTCTGCCAGCGTGGAAATAACCACTGGTGCCCGTGCCAGGCCGTTGGAGGGATGCATGTTGTAAGCATTTCAGAACATCTAAAATTAGACTTTGTCTTTTTTCCCCCTACCAGAACATGGCTGAGTGTCTCATCCACCAACACCAGCTGTGGGGATTTTTTTCTTTTTTTTCTTTTTTTTTTTTTTTTGCTCTTGCTTTGGAAAAAGCTTCCTCAGAGATACAGACAAAAAAGAAATGCTGCTCCACCCTCTCCCTGGCACACACAAAATATGAGAGGAGTAATTACAAACTGGGGCTCTGGGCCTCAAACCCAGTCCCTGCTCGGGGCTATTGAGGGAAATCTTCCCAAACCCAAAGAGAAAGCAGCCCCATCAGCCTTTTGCCATGTGGGGAAGCTGGTCCTGCTGTGCTCAGCCCTCCCAGCCCTCTGGACCTGCAGCCCTGGTGCTGCTGTGCTGCAGCTCCCAGCTCTGAGAAGGGAACAATTGCAGGCAGAGCCAGTGGGAGTTCAAAAGGAGCAATAGTGAATTAAACGATGGCAATTTCCCTTATTTTCTGCTGCTTAAAGGTGCACGCTGGGAATGTTTAAATATCCTTGTTATCCCCTTCAGTACCTAGGGAACATTTTTTTAACGAGCTGGGCTGTAATCAGGCCGTGTTCGTGCCAGGCATCCCTTACAAGAGCTGCTCTCCAAAAGAGCTGCCCAGAGCGGAGCCCTTTGAGGCAGAAGAAAAAGAAAAGGCACCTGCTGGAAGGAGGAGCAGGCAGCTGAGCTGGGGTAGGTGCTGGGGGGGCACTTCACCCAATTTCACCAAGACAAAACACTGCCAGCACAGCAAGAAGGAATTTTGGTGTTCAGTTTAGCTTTGGGGTTTGTGGGGTTTTTTCCTGGTTTGTTTGTTGCTGAAGCTGAGGATAAGATCACATCTGATATAAAATTTGCTGATTTTCAGGCTTCAGCCCCCTTTTCCCCTGAATCTGCTGGGTTCCATGGGTGCCTTTGGGATGAACCACTAAAATCTGAATTCCCAAACCCTCCACCTGAGGCAGGAAGCACTTGCTGGGCACAGCCAGGAGGAAGCCAGGAGGCTTTCCAGCCCTGAGACCTGAAGGGTTTTCTGGTTGTGGGGTCAAGGATGGAGCAAAGTGTTCTCAGGGCCAGGACAGAGGCTCTGGGTGCCCAGGACAGAGGCTGAGGATGGCAGGAGCTGCCTGAACGGGGCTGGCACAGCCTGGGCATGGCTTTGGAGCTTCTCTGCCTCTGTCCTTCGGCCTGCACCCACCTGCCTCCAAATGATGCAGCTTTTGTCGGCATTTCCTTTGTCTGGAGGACGCTGAGGCGGTGGCACAGCCTGGCCCAGGCAGCAGCAAAAGTGCCCAGGGAAGGCAGAAAAATGGAGGCTGGCACCAAGAGAAAGCCATTTCTTTAGACATTTCTTTATTTAGAGACCACCCAGCTCCAGAGCCTTTCCCCTTGCCCCAAACCTGGCAGCCAGGGCTGGCAGAGCTCTGGCAGAGAGCAGTGGGATTGCTCAGGCAGCTGCACCCCAGGTTTTGGGGGGACTGGGACTTGCTGGGAAGATCTCCACCAAAATCCTGTGTTTGAAGGGCCCAGAGCAGCAGGCACACACATTCAGGGCCCGTTGTGTGGGTGTTGGCTGCAGGAAATAACCCACAGCTTGTCTCACCCCCTGTTTGTGGGGGTGTCTCAGTGCAAAGACTTCAAAAGCCAAAAATCCTCTTTGACCCCAATGTGGCCCTTCTCACAGAGCTCCCTAAAGCTTCTCCCCTGTTCATGGGGTGTTTCAGCCCAGCTCTGCTGGGGTGAAATGGGAAAATGAGGAGCTGGTTGGGTCTGGGTCCAGACCCCCAGGAAAAGTCTGGGAGGGAGGAGGGAGGTTGGGGCTCCACGGGGCTGGAGAGGAACGGGGACCCTTGCATCTCCCACATCTTTGGGCTGGCAGGCAAAAAAAAAAGGGAATTTCCTTCAAAAACCCCAGCAGGGGCCCTGCAGGCTCCCCAAAGCCCCACAGCCTCGGGGAGAGAGCAGGGAGCACCCCCTGCTCCGAGAGGGACAGGGCTGCCGGCGGGCATTCTCAGAGGGCATTGTGCCCCTTGGCACGGCCAGGGGCACAGAGAGCATTCCCCTGCAGGTGCCCTTCTGCTGCTGGGGGGGATGGAAACCCCCCTGTGCCCTGCGCCGTCCCAGTGCCACGCGTGGGGCACACCCCTGGCATGCGGTGCCCGCAGGTGGGGCACACCCCGGGAGGGGTGGCACGCCCAGGTTTAGGCTCAGCCCAGCGGATTCTGCTCAGTTTTGGGGGTGCTGCCGCTGAATTTGTGCCCCCGTTCCCACTCTGATGCACGCGGCCTCTCCCCAAGTCCATCCTGGCACGGCCGGGGCTGGGGGGGCACCGTGGGCACCCCAAAATCCCCCGGGATAACCCGGGCGGGGGGCGTCCCTGCCCCCTCCTTTGGTGCGCGGCAAACCCGACCCTGCTGGGGGGAATCTGCCTTTGTTCGGCTTTCCTGGAGGGTTTTTTCCCATTTTTCATGGGTGCAGAGGCTGCGCGGCTCCGTGCGGGGCTGGGATCCCGCGGGTCGCTGCCTCGCCCTCCCCCGGGACCCCCACCCAGGAAAATCCCGGTGAAAATCCCCCTGGATCATCTGAGACCGACCGCCCCCGCCGCCGCAGCCCGGGATTTGCCTTCCAGCAGAAACTGTCTGCAAAAATAACTTTAACCCGCCCGTTTTGCGGCACTGACGCCTCTTCTCGTGCCCGGTGGCTGCGCCTGGCACTGGAAAAATAAACGCGAGATGAGATGGGCACAAAGCTCCTGGGCTGGAGGCTGCGTGCCTTCCGCTGGAGGAGCCAGCAGTGCCGAGAGAATTCCGAAAAAAATGGGAGAAATTGCTCTGAGGCTTTGCTCCGACCCCTCCTCTTTAAAGTTCGCTACTAGAGAAAATAAAGAGGCGCTTTGAGAGCCAAAAATGAACGTCTGTCCCAGCGGAGAGCAAAGGTTCCCACTTTCTTCAATTGTTACTTTGGGATCAGGAGGAGAAAAAATAATAATCTACTTTTTTTTTTTTTTTTGGAAAAAAAATAGTGATCCACTTTTTTTTTTTTTAATAGTATTTTTTTTTTTTTTAAAGCATAATCTGGTGGGCGAAGCCACCGTCCTTGCTGAAGGATGGGGAAGTGATGCCAGAGGGTGTCGGGGCTGTAGTGAGGATTTCTGCAGGGAAAACGTCCTCTCGTTGGGCGTCGGTAGCTGCGAATTTGCCAAGAGAGGGGGAATAGAAAGGGAATTTCAAATTTTTAAAATTCCCTTTCCATACAGCGTTGTCCACGTTTCCAAACTCACGGGAGGTTCGCAGGAGCGTCGGCTGAAATTAATAATAATAATAATAATAATAATAATAATAATAATAATAATAATAATAATAATAATAATAATAATAATAATAATAATAATAATAATAATAATCCGGGATGAGCAGAAATGGTCGGGGTAACACACGGCTCCTCCGCCCGCGGCTGTGCAGGATGTTCGTCGTTTCTGGCCATTCGCAGTAAAGAAATGGATTTTTAAAATATAATAGTAAGAGTAATAATTTAAAAAACAATAAAAAATCCTGGTAAGTCGGGAATTAAAGAGGAATGGGGTAGAGGAATGCAGAGAGCAGCGACCCGGACGGGGCTGGGAAAAGCGGCTCAGCTGCCGAGGTGGAAAGGAAACTGCAGGAAAAGGCTTTTCCCAAATATTTAAAAAAAAAATTGAATTTTATCTAAAACCCTGGAAAGAAAGAAGGGAAGAGACAGCCGCACTTCCCTCTGGTTCGCTGTTATTCAGCCGGGCTCAGGCGGGCTCGCGGGGACGCTCCGTGCCCCGGGGCTGGGCTGCTGCCGCCCCCACCGCCCCCAGCCCTCGCCGAGGTTTTGTTCACTTTGGGTGCTTTTATCTGTATTTTTATCACTTAAACCAAACCACAAAACAGGGAATTGATTCCTGATTTTGAGTTCATTCTCGTTATTCGGGCGTTGAAACGGCGGGCAAATGGGAGAAAATGTCATTTATTAGGGGGAAAAAGAAAATAACCCTGAGTAGGGAAGAAAATCGGAGCCCAAGCCGAGACGGGCGTTATTTTTTAATACAATTCGTGGAAGGAGGGGAACAAAGTCAATTCCCAAATGGAGAGGGAAGCCCAGCGCCGGGGAAACTTTGGGAGATGCCACGGGCGAAAACGCTCCCCTGGCCGGCAGAAAAATCCGCGCCTTGCGCTGCTCCTGCCGTGCCCCCCCAGCTTTAATCAACCCGCAGGAAATGCCAGGGAGACTTTGCCCCTAATCTCTGCTTATCGAGCGATAAAAAGCCCCGCGATGCTCATGAACCCGCAGGGAACCGGGGAACTCGCGGTCCAGCGCGTGTGCCGGGGATCCCCGCTGGACCGAGCGGGTTTTGTTGGTAATAAAACGCAAGAAGTCCGAGGTTACCTTTAACACTCCCTGGGGCCGGGGCTGGGGCTCTCCGAGCCCGGCTCGGGCCCTCCGCGTGTCCCGGAGTTACCGGGTTTTGGTCCCGGGTTTTATTCCCGGGCCGGGCTGAGGGCACGGCGCCCTTTGGGGAGCGGCTCTCGGGCCGGCGGAGGAGCCCCGGTACCGGGGCCGGGCCGTGCTGCTCGCCAGGCGTTTATGGCAAAGGGAGAAAATATTGATTGGAATTAAAGAGCAAATTGGGAGCAGGCGCAGGGCCCCGGCCCGCGCCCCCCGAGTGCTCTGTGCCCCCGCGGCTCGGCTGCTTTCCTCCGAAATACCCTCAAATAACCTTTTTTTCCCCCGTTATCCCCGTTCTCCCGCACGCCTCACCCCTTTCCCACCCCCAAAGGCTGCTGCGGTTCTCTCTCCCCGAGCCTCCGTGGCTGCGGAGAGAGACGCTGCCATATTTGCATATATGGTAATGAGCTCCTAATTGCCAGGCTTGCTGCGCTTTGCCGATCGATTTCGAGCCATCCAGAGGTTAAGGAAGCTTGGAAATAGCGCGGCTCCGTGCTCCCCCCAGCCGCGGAGCCCCCCCGGCCGCCCCCCCGCGCCATGGAGCTGGCCCCGCATTTGCATCCCAACTTTTTTTAACTCTCCCACGTACACTTTACGTATCGGCTACGTGGAGGCTCCTCGGCCGCTCCTATATATCCGTACGCCGGGCACGGCCCCCGCTCCTCCGCTCCGCCGGCGGCTCCGGGCTCGGGGCCACCGCCAGAACCCGCGGGCGAGCCGGGCAGGTGAGGGCAGGGCAGGGCAGGGCAGGTGAGGGCAGGGCACAGCGGGCAGGTGAGCGAGGGCAGCTTGGGCAGGGCACAGCGGGCAGGTGAGCGAGGGCAGGGAGGGCAGGCAGAGCCGTGCGGGCAGCCTGGCACGCAGGGCACTGAAGGGAGGGCGCCAGTCCAGGATGGTGACCAGCGCAGGCAGGACCCGCTGGCCATCGGGGGCATCCCCCAGGTGGGTGAAGAAGTCGGGGTGACCAGGGAGAAAGAAGGGAGGCCGGGCCGTGCTCCCCCGGCCCGGCATCGCCCACCCACCCCCGCCCCGCGCTGGCGGCCGGGCCGGGGCGCGGAGCCCCCGCGGAGCCCCCGCAGCCTCCCCGCGCCCGCGGGGCCGGCCCCGCACAGCCGGACAAACAATGTGAGACTTGGAGGAACAAAAGCGGCGGGGCTTGGGTTGCTGAACACGTCTGAGGCCAGACGAGCCGCGCGATTTATTGGACTCGGTGAGAAAACCATAATAATAAAAAAAAAAAAAAAAAAAAAAAAAAAAAAAAAAAAAAAAAAGGGGGGCGGGGGGTGGGGGGGGAGGGGGAGAGGATTCTCAAAGCGTCTTTATTACGGGCTGGGGGCCGCAGCTCTGCGGGGCCGGGGGGAAGATGCCCCGGGAGCGGGTCCAGCTCCTGCCTGGGGCTGGGGCTGCGGGGTCGGAGTTGCTCCCAGATCCCCGGGGCAGGGGGAGCTTCCTTCCCTGTGCCCTTTTCTCTTTCCTCCCGTCCCATTCCGGCATCCGAGAGGAGAAAGTTTGGGCACGGCCGAGCGCCTCCATCCCGCGGCCCCGCGCTGTTCCCTCGGCCCGCGGGTGACCCAGAGCCACTTTGGGTGAGGGATTCGCTTCTTTCATCTTCTCCCTGCTGGAGAATCCGGATTTGGGGCGCGGAGCCCCCCCTGAAGCCCCCCAGGGTGCCTCGGGCAGGGGATGGCAGCGGCCTGGCCGTGCCGGGGCTTTGTGCTTTGCTCCAGGGGATGCTCCCTCCCGGGAGGGACGGGCCGAGGGACCCCCAAATCCTCGCTCCTGCCAGCGCCTTCCCCGCGGGGGTGCCCGAGGGTGCTCCGGGGGTCGGGCCGAGCGGCGGGGAGGGAGAGGAGGGGACACGGACACGGGGGAAGCGGGAAGAGAAGGGTCCTGGTGCCCCCATTCCCTGGCACGAATTTGGGAGGGGTGGGATGCCCGGAGCTGGATCCCAAATTTGGAATAAGGAAATGGCAGCGAATGAAAGGCGCGTGGAAATAATCCCAGGGCAAAGGTTCCGCACATCCTCCCGCACGAAGGGGGAACGATTCCTCCCCAGCTCGGGAACTTCTCCCCGTGCGTCGTTTCTTAAATTTCTCCCCCCACCACCACAAGGTGGGAGCCGCTCCATTAATACCCCTAAACGCCGAGAATTCCTGCCCTGGAGCAGCCCTGCTAAAGCTCCCCCTCCTCAGGCCGTGCACGGAACCCAAATTAAACTGGTTTAGAGGTTTTTTAGAAGTTACTGAGGACAAACGTGAGGCTCCGGCCAAAATTCTCCTCTCTGTTGCAGCGGGCCCGGGTGTTCCAGTCCTGCCGCCGATGGAAAATCCCGCATGGCTTTTTTTTTTTTTTTTTTTTTTTTTTTGTTTGTTTGTTTGTTTATTTTTTCCTGCCAAGGAAGCGTTAATCTTCATTTGAATTTTAATTTTTATTTTAAATTATATTTTAATGCTTATTGCCCTTTTTTTGTTGTTGTGGTTGTTTTGGTTTTGGTCTTTAAAAAGCCTCATCCCTGCAATCTGTCCTTGATTCTTTCCTCAGCGAGGGGAAGAAGCTGCGCTCAAAGAGTGCGAGGGGAAAAATCAACCCGGGCTTATTTCGGGCTATTTTTCGGGTCGTACGTAGACTCCCGGCTCTGCCAAAAATGCCCATGGTGCCACCGGGTCAGGTCCTGCCCAGCTCGGCTCCGTTTTTAGCCCGCGGAAATTAAGTTTTTATATATGCCCTGGTGTGAGTGGAACTTTGAAGGCTGGAAATCCTCAAATCTGCCGTTCAAAGGGAGATCCCGCGGTCGCGGCGGCTCCTTCTGCTTCCTTGTGGTTTGGATTGGGTTTTTTTCCTCTAGAAAGACAGCAAAGCACGGAGCAGGTTTTTATTTGCCAAGACACTCAAAACACACCCGAGCATTTTCTGCAAATCGCTCGTGCCCTTCCCTGAATCCTCCCAGATCGGGTTGGTTCTAACGCGATGTTAAATAAAATTGGAAATAAAATTGCGCTGTCATCGGGGTAATCCCAGGATGAATCCAAATTTGAAAGCGAAATCCCTGTTTTTGCAGCCTTTATCAGGATAAATCACAAAATTCGTCGTGTTTCTTCTTTAGGCATTTTTTAAAAAATAATGCTAATTTCTGGAGGGGATTGGGATAGAAAATAAGAATTTAAAAATGTGAATTTATTGGAGAAGGGAATCAAAAGAGGGGCAGACGTGCTGTTGTGTCCCTAAAATCCCACTTCATTTTGTGTCCCTAAAATCCCGTTTCATTTTTGTGTCCCTAAAATCCCATTTCATTTTTGTGTCCCTAAAATCCCATTTCACTGGCGCTGGGGAATGGGCACAGCCGGCCCCGCCGGGACCCCACCGAGCTGCTCCACGGCCCCGGGGGCTGCGTGGGCACCGCGGGAGCTGCTGCGTTTTTAACCCACCCCTCTCGGCTTCTGTTCCAGGAGCTCCCCGGCCCCGGCTCCGGCCCCCTGTGCCCTCGGAGGAGAAGCCGCCGGCCCAGGTGGGTGATGGGGAACCGCGGAGGGAGGAAAAAAACCGCGGGCAGGGGTCGAGCGGCCCCGGCAGGGCTCGGGGAGGGTCCCTGCCCTGACAGAAGTTGGAGACCGTGATTTGGATGGGGGTGCAGGTGGGAGGACCCCTGGGTGCCTCCAATGGGTGCTGCAGCCCCTCCCTTCCCCCGGGAGCACCCACCGAGTCTTCCCGAAATCTGCTTTTTCCTCCCAGCTAAGCCTGGAAGGACCAAGGGAAAGGGGAAAGGTGCAAGACGGCACCCCAAAAACCCTTTTGTGCAGGGTGGGCTCGCAGAGAACCGGGCAGGAGGCCACGGGGAGGGGCTGTCGGCGGAACAGCCTGAAGAGCAGAGCCCCAGGGCTATTTTGGGGCTTTTTTGGGGCTATTTCCACACCCCCAACCCCCTTTCCCCACTTCAGTGCTGGGCCTGGTGGGGGCCAGACCAGTGGGTTCCTATTTTTCCCAGTGGGGGGAACTGGGAGAGAGGGCCCTGGCAGGTCGGGCTGGCTGCACCGGTGGTGGCAGTGGGAGAATCCAGCTCCAGAAAGAGACAAAAGCCATGAGTAACTTCCCAGCCCAAACTCCCAGACCCAAAACCAGCTGGAAAAAAATAATTCCAAGGTAAAGAAATCTTTAAGAGAAAATGAAAAAAAACCAACCAACCAAACAAACAAAAAACCCAAACAACCCAGCCCCAATCCTCTGTTCTTGTTCAAGGAAAAATCATGGTGGGTTTTTTTCTTTTTTCTTTTTTTTTAATGGGATCTATATTATAGCAGGGAAATCAAAGGGTAATTAACGGTGGGGTTAAAACTAGAGAAGTAAACCTGCGTTTGATTCCATCCGGGCCCTGGCACTGGCACTGGGTGGTGTTCGCCTCCCCGAGAAGGGGAAGCCAGGGAGGCTGAGCCTGGGGGGCACAGAGGTGGCGAGCAGGGACATCGGTGCTGGCAGGGTGGTCACGGCTGGGGCAGGGGACACTTGGTGCTGCCCAGGGCTGGTGGCCGTGAGCGGTGGCCGGTGGCGCTGGGGGTGGTGGCGATGCCCATGGCAATGAGGAGCGCCGCGCTGAGCCTGGTGGAGTCCAGGCGATGAGCGTGGCGATGAAGAAGATGATGATGATGATGATGATGATGATGATGATGATGAGGGTGATGTTGGCGATAGTGGCGATTGAGGGTGATGCTGGACGTGCCGATGGCGGTGGCACCGGGCGGGAGAGGCCGGAACGGCGGAGGCGGTGGCGGCGATGGGGCAGGCGGGGGTGACGGACGGCTGCGGGGCCGGGGGGCGATGCTGGGACCGGGGGTGCCAGGCTGGGGTGCCAGGTTGGGGGGTGCCAGGTTGGGGGGTGCCAGGTTGGGGGGGTGCGGGTGTGTGCGCGCGGCCCCTCCCCAGCCCATTGATGAAGCGGGAGCGCTGCAGAGGGGTGGGAACCGCTCGGGTGACGTCAGGCGGGCCCGGGCCAATCAGCGGCGGCGGCGAGGGCCGGGAGTGTGAAAGCATGAATGAAAAGTGCCGCGCGCCGCTCCCCCCGGCGCAGAGGCTGCGGGCAGCGGCTGCGGGCAGCAGGTACGAGCCGAGCCGAGCCGAGCCGAGCCGAGCCGAGCCGAGCCGAGCCGAGCCGAGCCGAGCCGCCGGCAGGGCCCCCGAGCCGCCGCGAGGGCCCCCCGCGCTGCCGCGGGAGAGGCGCGGGCGGGGGCGGAGGAGCCGCGGGGTCTCGGCGGAGCGAGGGCTCCGCGCTCCCCGCAGCGAGAAGGGTGAAAGAGGGATGCAGGTGAAGGAGGGATGGAGGGATGGAGCGGAGCAGGTCGCTCGGCGAGGGGAGGGACGCGGGGGTGGAGGCGGGCGGGAGGATGCGGAGTGCGGGAGGGATGCGGGTTCCTTCCCCGAGGAATGGAGGGATGCGGGCTGCCCTGGAGAGGAGGAACGGTGGGGGGATGCACGTTCCTCCCCGGAGGAAGGAAAGGGTGGAGGGGCGCAGGTCACTCTGGAGAAGGAGAATGAGGGTTCTCCCTCGCCCCAGGGGAAAGGAAGGATGGAGGGAAGCAAAGCCCCCGAAGCGAGGACGGAGGGATGCGTGTTCCCCGCGAAAGAAGAAAGGACGGAGGGATACGGGGAGAGGAAAGCGAGGAATGCGGTTCTCTGGCGGGGGAAAGCCGCGGTCTCCCCCTGAACGAACGGAGGGATTCGGGTCCCGGTCCCTGCCCGAGATGCGCGGTCCTTGCTCAGGGCCGGGGTCCTGAGCCGCGAGCAGGAGTCGCTCCCTTCCTTCTTTCCTCCCTTCCATCCCTTTCATCATTTCCTCTGTGTTTTCGGTGTTTATTCATCGCTATTCCCCCAGATCTTGGCTGAATCCAAAGCATCACAAGTTACTATTTATATTAACCGGCAGGTTTTTCTCGCAGTCATTTTGTTTAGAGAGCGTTAAACACATTTGTGGGTGGGGAAATGTCCTTTTGGTCTTTTATGCATATTTTAAGTTGTGGGTGCAAATTATATTTGCTTAGATTATTACCAGTTTGAATGCATTAATTTGATAGTTATTAAAAATAATGTGGGCTTAATTCTCGGCACCTGCAGAATATCATTTGGTTTGCAAATGAAACAAATTGAAACTCGGCAGAAAATAGGCAGCCCTTGCATGGTTATCCTGTAATTCTGCTCCAAATTGCGTTTCCTAGGGGCCTGATCCCGCCTGTCCCAGCGATGCTCAGGACTCTGTGCCCTGGGCTGCTCGGGCTGCAGGAGCAGGGCCGGGGCTGGAGCTGTGTGAAGACATTACGGATCTGGCTGCTAATATTTGCATCTCTTTTTATTCGTTTTCCTCCCTCGTTCCTTCCTTAAAAGCCACGTGCCCCCGAGCCCCTGGAGAAGAGGAGGTTGGCTTTTTCCTGCTGATGCTGTAGACTCCAGGGGTTGGTTGTTATCTTTGGTTATCTAGCTGTATGAGTGGTGTCGATTCTTCATAAAGCTAGATAACCGAAAGTAAAAATAACCCCATTACACGCCTGAGGAGGATGTGGAGAAGAAAGGAAATTCATCAAAAGGAAGAGGAGGAAAAGAAAAATATTAAAAAAAAAAAAGAAACAAAAAAAAAAAAAAAGAAGAGAAAGGAAATGAGAGGCGGAAAAAATGGGGGAAAAGACAACTTTCAGAGACTGGAATTAAAACCCGAGGTAGGATTTTTTTTTTTTTTTTTTTTTTTAAGAACCTATTTGCCTCCTGTGATTTTAAGAGTTTACTGGTTCTGGGCATGTGAAGAAACCGTCTGTGTTGAGAAAGACAAAGATGTTGCCGCTCTCTCCTCGGCCGTTAACCGTAATTGAATTAACAAAGTAAAACTTCCAATCAGATTATGAATTAGTTAAGTCCAGGACCCAGACTACAGATCAAGGATGAACTTTCATTGCATAACCAGTCCTAGAGCATCAGAGAATCCATAAATCAATACAGATTACTGTGTTGGATTATCTGTTTAATAAAGCAGCAACAGAGCAATGTTTATTAATGGTTGTTTTGCAAATATGAGTGCTGGATTCTTTTTCCTTTTTTCTACCTTCCCTCCCCCCTCTTCCCTATCTATTCTACAGATACATAAATTTTCCTCCCTGACAGCTATAACTTGATATCAGTATTAGAAAGAAGGATATGGTGATTTGTAAAATGGTTTCTTGCAGTTTTCTTTGTTTTTCTTCCCTTGTGTCTCTATCCAAATGCTTTCTTTCTTCTTTTAACCCTTTGTTTATGAATGTTTCTTTGAATGGACTCAAGATTCTAATTTGGGGATTTACAAGGGAGATTATATATATATATATATATATATATATATATATATATATAATATAACTTGTGTGTGGAGCCGCATGAGACTAATTGGGGAACTTGATTTTGCTTAATTTATCTTCTCTGCAAATTGATGTTGGTTCTTATCCCTCTTTAATGGATTAGGTGTCAACCCCTTCCCTATGGAAACTGGGATTTTTTTAATCTGCTCTACTGTGGAAGGGAATTTTGAGTCAAAGAGGTGAACTGGGTGCTTCCCACTTGCTTTTAATAATCAGACTGGGTGCCTGAGATGCCACCTACAAATCACAGCAACCTATTGGAAAAGGTGTCTTGATCTTGCTTAGAAGAACACAAAGTTTTCATGGTGGATTAAGATAAAATAATATCAGAACAGTGATTCCAAGGAGGAAAAAAAAAACCAAAACCAAAACCAAAAAGACTTTATAATAATAAAGAGCTAATGTGGGTGATGGCACCTGAACTAATTTTGGAAAGGAGCAATTATAGCTTTGTGACTTTATGAAAACCCTCTGGTGAGGGATGTAGAAATGAGCTGACTTTTGACCTGTGCTGGACCCGCTCGCTTCGCTCATGTGCTCCTGGGGAACTAAAAACCCAAAAGGGCAGAAGGAACTGTGCCTGGCCCTTCCTTCAGGGAAGGGCTGTGGTGCTGGCTGTGACGTGACAGATTTATCCTCCTTATGAATGCTTGAAATTAATAAACAAGGTCTTATTCCCCCTCACCCATGGCCCTGTGATTCAGAACAATTTAGCACATGTGTTGAGTGGAGCTCTGTGATGATCTGCTTGGGGAAAGCTTAGGGAGAACCTTCTTTCCTTCTTCCCTCTGGGATTTTGCCATTGTTCCTGGTGCTGGCGGTGGCAGGGATGTAGGGAAGGTTTTTCAGGCTCTTCTTTGATTCCCTGCTCTCCTTTGCCATCCTGCTGCTCCTCCCCGGGGGGAGTGAGGTGCTGCTCTCCTGGCCAGAGAGGGACAATCCAGAGGACAGGGCAACAGGGGCAGCTCCATGGGCAGGGAGAGGAAGGGGAGACCTCCTCCATGGATGCTCACAGCCTGAGCATCTCAGGGTGGAGTTGGACACCCTTGGCTTTGGTGACAAAGCGGTGACAAAGCTCTTGGCACGGAGCTCTCCTCGCTCATCCTTCCCAGGCCAGGAGAACTCCTGCTGGTCCAGCTGGGTGCTGCCCACCCAGCCAGGCTGGTGCTCCAGGATGGGGCTGAGATGTCGGCGCCGAGCAGTGGCCCCAGGGCCGGGTGCGAAGGGGCGCGGTGGCTCCAAGGGGGACAAGGGACTCTTATTGGGGGTGAGCCCTGGGAAGCTGCCATGTGCCATCCACCATTGGCCCGTGGCTTCCCTCAAGGAGGGGAAAAGTGCCTTTTCTCCAATCAGGGGCTGGGAGTGCTGCTGTGGGAGCATCTTTTGGTGCTCCTGGGTGACCAATCCCGGGCTCTGCGGCGCTGCCATAGGCTGCTTTGGATGGTGTCACTTCTTGGCTCTAACAAAGGCATGAGCAGGAGTGGGGGGATGTAAACTGGGACAAGGATGAAACTCCTCCAAGAATTTAGCAAACCATGTGTGGAGGGCCTGGAGCCAGGGGCAGGAGGTGCCTGTGCTGGTTGGTGATGGAGAGGGTGGGTTTAAAGCCCACCAGGCCCAAGCTGCCTCTCTGGAGCTTTTGCACCTCATTCCCAGCTGCAAAAAGCTCCATTTAAAATGCTTGTGACCCCCACTGCCAGTCAGGGACATGATGACACTGTGGAGCTGAAGCACCTCCATGCTCATCACCCATCCCTTTGTGCTCCCAGCCTGGCAGGGAAATGGAATCGGTTCCAGCCCCCTCAGCCCTTGGATGGGTCCCTGGAGGTTCCTGGTACCCCAAGCTTTGCTGCAATTTCTGGGTGCTGTTGGAGCATGTCACTCTTTGGCTGGATAGAATTTCTTTTTAATCTGAGTTTTTGTTGTGGTGGATAACCACTTCCAGTGGTGGAAGTGTCTGTGTGACTGTGAGCTGGGCTCTCTCCAAGGGCTTTGGAATAGTCTTGCAAATAGCTGATTTTTAATTTTTTTTTCCTCCTTTTCTCCCTGATTTACTCCTGGAGTGCTCTAGCAGTAAGCCCTGCGTGTTTGCGTGACATTGATCCAAATTGCAGTTTACATGTGGCCGTTTAAGCTTGCTTGGACACTATGATTTGACTGGTTAACACTCAGCACTGTCTACTCTGCTCTCCCTTCTGGCCACATAACTGCTGGAGACATTAATAGGAGACACACTCGTTTGGGAGCGAGGTATCAGCTCTCCACCCCGCTCTCTTGCTTAGCAGCAGTTTGGAATTGGGGGAAAAAAGGGAGAAAATGCAATACTGGTTTTTCTGTGATTCAGTGAGCCACTGAGGAGAACGAGCCTATACAAAAACAATTGTTAAAAATTATGAATTTCGCTCAGTGGATCCCCTTTAGCTTCTGTCTTGAATGCTTATGTTGGCAGTGCAGAAATGCAGCAGAGCAGTTTGGTGCTGAGGCCAAAGCCCTCTCATTGTACGAGCGCTGTGGGTCGGGGTCTGGCAAAAGGGCAGAAATTCTTGTGCTGGTTGGTGCTGCCAGTGGAAATGAACTTTTACTTTGTGATGGACAAAATATGTGGTTTTTTTGACATTTCGTATTTGAAAATTCTCAGCTAGGGATGATGAAAAGTAGCTTAAGAAAATGTTTTTTTAAAAAATCATGATTTTATAGTGTTCGAGGAAAATAGACATTTCCCCATTGAGAGGATTTTTTTGCTGGCATTTTACAGTTTAAGACTGAAAACAAAAGGAGGCCCTGGTGGCTCTAGCTCTTTGGTACATGAAGTGTCCCTTGTCCTCCCTGCACGGTCCCGTGCAGCCTGGCTTGGGCAGGTGTGGAATGGCGCTGCAGTGCCACCACAAAGAAATCCCACCAATACCATAGAAATTTGCATCTATCTATTTAATTTCGAAATGCACAGATTGAATTCCTTCCCACAAGCAGTCGCAGCTGGATTTGGAGGGAGAGGGGATGGTTTTTAGAGATGCTCTCACAGCAGGGCTGGCTGCCAGCCGTGACTTGTTCCCAGCTCTCAAAGCTCTGCTCTTTTTGGGGTGCCGCTGATCGAGCTGGGTTTGGGGGCATCTCTGTGCCAGGGAAAGCGTGAGGGCTCTGCCACGGGCACCTACAGGGTCAGAAATGCTGATGGAAGCCTCCAGCTGCCCATCCGGGGCTGAGAGGGGAGCACATCTTTGTGCTGAGAACAGAGTCTTTCCTCTTCAAACAATCAGGGCTTCAAACCCCTGAGCGTTTTCAAGGGAGCGATTTTTATGTCGGGATTATGATAAAGCGGCTGAGTGGGCGCTAAGCCGCCATAGGAATCAGATCAGGCCCTGCTTTAATTTCAGCGAGTGGCGGTGTGTGGGAACGGAGGCTGGGCTGATGCTCGGAATTAACCGGCTGGGCTCTGGGCCCCGCTGCCCCCGGCTCGGAGCTCAGCCTGCAGGAGGCTGGGCAGGATCCTCTTGTCCTGGTCCCCAGCGCGGCTTTGCCCATCGGGTCTGGCACTTCGCAGGGTGCTCTGCAGCGCCCTGGGGTGATTTTGGGGTGGCCGGTGCCCGTCTCTGTATGGCAGGAAAGGAGATTTCTTGAATGACTCGAACGCGGTGCTGCGTGCCCGGCGCACGGGGCCGGGCGGCTCTCCCGCACCCCGCCCGGGGGAAGCGGCTGGCAGTGCCCCGAGGGGGGGACGGCTAGAAGGAAAATGATGAGCTCTGTGCTCCTCAGGCTGCTGAGGAGACGGGAGCCAGCGGGCAGGTGGCTGAGATGCAGCCGGGGTGATTGGATGTGAAAGCGGAGCTCGGTTCTCGCCGCCCGCGCTGGCAGCTCCGCGCTCCCATCGCCGCGGCCGCGGCAGCTTCTGCTGGCCCAGGCTTGTGCTGCCAGCGTGCGGGAGAGGGCTAAATATAGCCCTGGGGGGCATTTCGGATTGCCCGGAGGGATCTTCGGGGACAGATCTAGAAAGGGACGTGTGCGTGTGAGTCCCGACACCTCTCGCGGGCCGAGCTGGGGAAGGGGCGGCGGCCGCGGGCAGGATCTGCTGCGGGCAAGGCTGGCATGGCCCTGGATGGTTTTGCCCGAAAAGAGATGAGAAACGTTGTTTTAGGGTGACAGCTGTGGAGAGGGATGCCCGAATCCTGGGATTATGGCTGGGGGTGTCCGTGTGTCTGCAGGGCTGGCGGGGAGGTCTTGGACCGCCACTCCTGCTGAATCTGGCTATCGGTGGATCACCGACTCTTGCTCACTGTTATCAGTGGATCACAGTCCCTTGCTCACTGTTATCGGTGGACCACAGTCTCTTGCTCACTGTTATCGGTGGATCACAGTCTCTTGCTCACTGTTATCAGTGGATCACAGTCCCTTGCTCACTGCTATCAGTGGATCACCATCCCTTGCTCACTGCTATCAGTGGATCACCATCCCTTGCTCACTGCTATCAGTGGATCACCATCTCTTGCTCACTGTTATCAGTGGATCACCGACTCTTGCTCACTGTTATCAGTGGATCACCATCTCTGGCTCACTGTGTAACCCCAGGATTTACCCTGCTACAGCTGGGAGCAGACTGGGACCTGGCATCTGTAACTGTACAGCTCAAGCTGTGTAATCCTCACCCAGCATCGACAGCCAGGGCTGGAGCTTCCACTTTGACAGCCCAAGCTGGGTGTAAAAATAATTGTAATTCCACTTTTGGGGGTTTGACTATGGCTGGAGCAGGGACAAAAGGAGCAGTGCAGGATGCTGGTGCAGGAGGAGGGAGCATCCATGTTGGGTGCATCTGCTGCCTTTTACTGCTTGGTCTCGTGTGGTGCATTTTTACAGGCAAGCAGAGGACATATGGTGGAGCTTGCTCTGGGGTAGGGAGAAAATACAGTTTTCAGAAGGGGGAAAAAGTGCTGATTAATAAGTGTTGGGAATGAAAAAACTAGATACTCTTTGGTGGTGGACTGGCCTGGTTTTGAGCCCTGTGTGGCTCCAGGGGGCTGTTGGCTCATCTTGTGGCCTTGAGTTGTTTAGGTCAAGGCAGGTAAATCAGGCTTAATTTGACCTTCAGCAGGTTCCTGCCTGCTGGAAGCTCATTTTTTATTGAAAAAAAACAAACTAAAACAAAAAACCAACCAACCAACCAAAAAAAAAAAAAATCCACAAGAAAAACCCCACCAAAAAACCAAACCAAACCAAACCAAACGAAACGCCAACCCCCCCCCCCAAAAAAAAAAAAACCAACCAAACCACAAAACCTTTTCTGGATCAGTGTGTGAGCTCTGGAAAGGGAAAGGAGATCCTTCAGATCATCTTCATCCTTTTGGAGGCACAGAATGCTCTTTGGGAAGGAGAAAGGGTTGTCCCTAAGGAATCTGCTTTGTTTCATCTGCCTCTTCCCCTCCGTCTTTTAGTAAATTTCTCTGTTTTGGTGGACTGAAATATTCTGCTTTTGCAGTATTCCATAGGAGAGGATTGTTTTAGGGATTCCCGGGCTGAAGCAGGAATGTGTCTGAGCCAAACAACCTTCTTCTGGCATCAGCAGGCACCAGCTGCTTGGGAGGAAAGTGCTTGAAACCCTACAATTATGGGATAATGTATTCCAAGAGAGTTTCTTGGCTTTCCATCCCTGGGCTGGAGAGTTTATATTCCCTCCCTGATCCTTGTAAAATGTTGCTGAACTTGGATGTTCTTGTCACCTGCTCCTCGATGGGGACAATCCCACAGCAGCAACTGGCAGGGCTTGAGGCTGGGCAGGAGGGAAAAAACCCAAATTTTCTGGCATTTGTTTTGAATTTTGTGGCTCTGCTTGTGGCAGAGGAATCTTTGAAAAGACCTGGAGGGGCACGGCCCTTCCACAGCCACGTCTAGAGCCAGTGGAAAAGCCACGGGGAATTAACAATAGAACCTGGATTGTTCAAGGGAATTAGGCACGAAATTCACTCAGGAGCTTTGGTTAGTCCTGCAGGGCACTGTCAGCATCCAGAGCAGTTTTCTTCCTGCTGGGGCCTGGCCAGAAGGCACAGCAATTGTCTCCTCTGGCTGGGGACAGGTTTGAGGGCTCGGGACTGGAGAGGGACCACAGAGGACGGGTGGCCCTGGGCCACCACCCCACCCCAGAGTTTGTTCGCAGACAAACTCCAGTCCTGGGAGATTTTTCTGCCTTCTTTCCCCTTGTTTTGCCTTTGAAAAACCCTGCTAACATCCACACACACATATTTTTCTTCTTCTTCTTCATGAAAAAAGGTCTTTCCAGCATCAAACCCTCCCGTGTGCAGGAGCAGGGCTGGCTCTTTCTGGAGGCAGAGCTTTCCCATGGAGCTGTGCATTTCTGGATGCTCTTTGCTGTAGAAAATCCCTGGTTTTTGGAGGTGAGGGAGCGGGAGGAAGCCTGTCCAGCCTCTCTGTCCAGCCTGGCCGAGGCTCTGACAGGATGGGGACAAGCTGGCAGAGATTCCAGAGTGAAAGCAGGCTGCCTCCCTCCTCTGGTGCGAGGCATGGCCACGGAGCAGGTTGCCATGGAGAACAGGGATTATTCTGCGCGTGTGTGTGTGTGTGTACAGGCTGGGGGGGAATATCGTCATTTTTTTTCCTTTTTTTTCTAAAAAAACCCCATTTCTGATAGAGTGCCATTCCATCAGCGGCCATGCTCACCCGACCTTGGGAGCTACAACCTCCAACCCCATCCCCATCCCCTCCTCCCCTGCTGCTGCTGCCCCAGCCCCTCCATCGGACTCTTATCTCCAATAATCCCCCCGTAAGAGGGCTTTCTGCTTGTTATGACACCCAGTGAAAGCGTGGGAGAAAGATCCTTTCTTCGCCCTTGTCCTCCACAGCCAGCCACTAGCCTGAATGGGAGGCTTTTTTGTGTCTCTGTGTGCCTGACTAATTGAGCTGAAGGACTTGCGTCTGGAAGGGCTTGAAAGGGACTTTTGTTGCCGCTGCGGAGTTTGTGGAAGGAGAACGAGCTCTGCTTTCTTAGGGAACGCGGCTCCTGGGCAAATTTGACTCTCGAGTGCTCACGCCTCCCAGTTCTTTGGGAAAGAAAAAAAAAAAAAAAGGGTGGTGGGATTGGATTTTTTGTGTTGTGTGTGGGGTTTTTTTGGGGGTGATTTTTTTTTTTTTTTTTGAGCGTTATTGGCAGCCCCCGGGCGCTGGAAAATGAGTCTGGCAAAAAGAGAAAGGAAAAAAAAAAAAAGAAAATCACCCTGGCCCTGGAAGGTTGGTGAGCTGGCTGTAAAAAAAGGGGTTGGTGAGATGAGTTAAAACTGGCTAAAAATAACAGTATCAGAAGCCCTCCAAAAATAACAGTATCGAGAGCTCTTGCCTCCAAAAATAACAGTATCGAGAGCCTGTGCCTCCTGCAGCTTTTAAAGCCTGATAATCCAACCCCAAATCTCCTCTAGGATTCCATGGGAAATTGTTTTGTGGTCCAAGGATGCTTTCACACCCCGTAGCAGCCAGAGAGGAGATGAGCACCAGCCATCACAGGAGAGTTTAAGTGGCTGCTGTAAAATTCTTCTTTTCCTCTCGGCCTTAAGAGGAGTGATGAAAAGTTGGGATTCTGCCTTAAATTGGTGTCAGGTGGTCCCCAGGTGGCTGTTGGCAGCGCCAGTGGCAGTGTGGGCATCAGGAATGTGACAGCCCCTACCCCACATCTTCCTTAAAGCACCCAACATCCTGCTTGGTAGGAAAACCAAGAGGTTTTATAACAATTTGGGAATTTAAAGGCTCTTTTCCACTGGGAATTTTGGACTGTCATCCCTGTCGGGATCTCCTGCTGCACTTTTGTTCCCATCAGGAGAATTTGGTGTTTCCATGTGTCCAGGATATTTTCTTGCTGCCTTTGTAATTTTTCATGACACTGAATTCTTTCAAAGACCTTCTCCAGCCTGTCTTTTCCCCGTGGTGTGGCTGTGCAAAACCTGCTGCTAAGTGTGTCTCCTGGAAAACACCCTCTGGCAAGGAGGGAGCATGGGGTTTGGGAGGAAAACAGGACTTTTGAGGCACAAAACTCCTTGGCATGTGGCAAAAAGGCTTTTTAAGTGCCTGGTGGGAGAAATGGGGAAGAAAGTGGCTGTATGGGGTCACTGTGTTCCTGCTGCTTATTTCCCATGGGATGTGCAGCCCCTGCACGTCGCTGAGAAACCGCTTGGAATTATCATCCAAAATATATTTTCAATAAATAGATTTCCACTGTAATTTCTCAGCACCTCCCCTTGCCCCTTCTTCCTTTATTCCATAGACCTTGAAGGTCCCTCCACACAAGAAATTACTGTAGAAGCTGCCAGGGCCCATTCCACCCCGGTGTGGAATGAACCCTCACAGGGTGTGTCATTGATTTCTAATGGCAAGGGGTTAAAAGGTGTTGAAAGTTGTATTTTTTAGTGAGTCATGTAGGGGCTGCAAATGCCCAGGGCACCTCTTTTCCTACCCTGCACCCAAAGGCTGCAGTTGGGGGTCATCAGGAGTTTTCCAAGGCCAAAAAGGTGCATCAAGGATGGGGGAAAACCAGAACAAACGGGTTTGAAACAGATGTAGACGCGAGTGGTGAAATTTGATAGAGAGGGAAGGTGAAGGCAAAGAGAGCTAAATAAAAAAAAACCTCTCAAAAATTTAAAAATCACTTTTGGAGATGGAACCAAACGCCTTTGCACGTGACTCCACTTGGAGTTTTTAAATGCAGCAATTTCTGCTCCAACATTGTGCTAAACCCAATCTTGGTTTTGTGTCCTGCAGCCCGAGGCCTGTCCTGCAGCAGCTCCGGGGATGCCCACCACACCAGGTATGTGTTAATGCATCCTGACTCCTTCCTGGGCCAGGAAATGACAATTTCTGGGTGTTTGGGTGCTCATCAGGCAGCACCTGAGGAGTTTGTCCTGTCAGCCCCACGCCAGGATAATTCAGGGTTGGTCATTAGTGCAGAGCAGCTCCCGGCCATGCCTGGGCATTGCTGCACCCCCAGCATCCCCCAGACCTTTCTTATAGTTTTGAATTTAATTTTTTTTGTGTGTGTGTTTGTTTGTTTATTTTTTTTTTAAATATACTTTCCAATAACTAATTAAAAAAGAGAAAAATCACCCAATTCCACTTTTAGAATGAGGTGTGAACTTGGAAATTGGGGCTTGGAGTCAAAACAAGATGGGGGGAGCAGAGCAAGGCTCCATCTCCAATGGGCTGGAGCCAGTAGATGTAAAGAAAACCAAATTACTGATGCCCTTTAAAAAAAAATATTATTCCTTTTCTATTTTTAATTTTTTAAAATTCTATTTTTAGTAAGGAAAGGGTTTTGCCAAAGTGCACACCTCAAGTGTATTTTACCCTCTGCAGAGACCTTATTATGCTGGAACTAGCTTAGTGAAATAAAAGGGTTTATTTTTTTTATAACTGACCAGTAGTTCTGCACTCATACATTTCAGAGCACAGCAAAGTGACTCTAAACCAATAATTTTTGTGGTGTCTCAAACCAAACCCTTAAAATTCAGGAAATTGTTGTCCTTGCACAGATTATTGCTGCTGCACTTAATACCTTGCAGCTCAAATGACAAGAGATTTTGAGCAGATTGGGAAAAAAGATCAAATGCGAAAGGAGGTATAAAAAAGAACAGAAAAATCGGGAGGTTTTGGAACAGATAAGGAATAATTCTCAGACAAAACACAGCATTAATCCTAAAGTGCTTTATTATTGTGAATCAATACAATGTTGCTATAAAATATTTAGAATTTTGCCATGCATCTGTTTCTCTGTAATATTCATAATTTCTGCAATTCCAACATTCAGTGAGCACGAGGTCACCACCTGGAATTTCCTTGTTTCAGTTCCCAGCACTGGCGCCTTCTCATCTTTGGGGCAGGGATCGGGAATCAGGATTTTTACAAAGGTTTGGAGGAGCGGGGCACTGAGGCCACGCAGGTTTTTAACTCACTCTGGGCATGCCAGGATGCTGGACAGGTCACGGGGATGTGGACTGGGACCCCAGTGCCATCACTGCCACCCTCTGCTCCTCCCTCCCTCTCTCCCCAGAGGACCACGGGCTCACGCAGCACTGGGGGAAATCATCATTTAATTTTTTTCCTCAATGAAAACACTGGGAAAGAAAAAAAAACAAAGGAGCAGAATGGAATCTTGTTGCATTTTGTGACTTTGTTCCCAGCAGAAGAAGAGCCAGGGGCTCCAAGGCCAGCCCAGTGAGAGGGCTCGATGTGAGCAGCCAAACCCTTTTGGCTGCCAGGACCTTCTCTGCTGCACCACCGGAGGGTTTCACCTTCTGCCAAGAGTGGCCTGCTCTTCTTTTTTCCCTTCCCTTCCATTCCCTTCCTTTTCTTTTTTATCCTTTCCTTTATTTTCTTACCTAATATTTATTTAATTTTATTCTTCCATTTAATCTTTAATTTTCCTTTTTCTTTATTTCCTTTTAATTTCCTTTTAATTTTCCTTTTAATTTTCCTTTTAATTTTCCTTTTTAATATTTCGTTTCCCTTTCATTTTATTTCTCCTTTTTTTGCTGCTGTTTCCCTGTGTTCTTTCCTTTGTTTTCTTTTCCCATTTTAATTTCCATTTTTCCCCCAATTTCAAGCTTAAGCCTGCTTTGTCTTGTCTCCTGCCGGAACGTTTAACGAAGGGCCAGCCGCTCCCACGCCAGTAGGGTTTTTTTTATTGTTGCTGTTGGTATTTTCCTGGTGCTTTGTTCCACCCTCCCCACCTCGGTGCCCATCGAGGGGTGCGGGTCGGGGTGCCCACCATGGATGGGGAAGCACAAAGCCCCAAGGAAGACACGAGGGCTCTTGTTATCCTGGCCGTGCAGGAAAGAGTTAACCCATTAGAAATTCTGAGCCCTTCTTCCGATAGTTAAACCTGATTTGCATGCATTTGCATAATGAATGTCATTTGCATTCTTGGAGGTTGGCTACTTCTGTGGGAAAAGTCAAAGCGGGATTGCGGGGAGGGTGAAGGGGGGTCGGTGAAGAAAGAAGGGAAGATTTTTTCCCCGCACCCCCGCGCATCCCTGCCCCTCACCATCCTCACCCAAACGCTCTTTTCCTTCCCCTCTTTCCCCCCATTTTCCCCCCTCGAGGCCTTCCTCCCTTCTCCCTTCCGCAGGACACAAAGGCAGCCATCGCTGGCTAGGCCGTGCCGAGGCCAGGCGCATCCTCTCCCGCTTGCCCCCCTTCCCCTCCTTTAATTTCTGCCTCTAATTCCATCTTGGCTCCCGTTCCCGGCGCCCTCGCGAGCGGGGGGCTGCGGCCCCGGCCCTCCCCTCCCCGTGGGTGCATGCGTGCTGAGGGGAAGGCAAGGTGGGAGCCACCATTTTAGGCAGCTGCTGTGTAAAATGGCCGATTCGCCTTGGCCGGGCCCAGCCACACGGGCAGGAGCGTTCCGGTGGCTTCCATCACTTTCCAGCGGCTTCCGTGGGATGGGACGGAGCCGCTCGCGGTGCTTTGGGTGCCGCGGCCTCACCGTGGGGCCTTTGGGCTTGAGGGGCTCATCCCGGTCTTCATCCTCGAGGGGCTCATCCCGGCCTTCATCCTCGAGGGGCTCATCCCGGCCTCGAGGGGCTCATCCCGGCCTCGAGAGGCTCATCCCAGTCTTCATCCTGGAGGGGCTCATCCCAGTCTTTGGCCTTGAGGGGTTCATCCCAGCCTTGCCATGGGGCCTTCAGCCTTGAGGGGCTCATCCTGGCCTTCAGCCTCGAGGGGCTCATCCCGGCCTTGAGGGGCTCATACAAGCATCCCCACAGAGCCTTCAGCCTCGAGGGGCTCATCCCGGCCTCGAGGGGCTCATCCCGGCCTTGAGGGGCTCATCCCGGCCTCGAGAGGCTCATACCAGCATCCCCACAGAGCCTTCGGCCTCGAGGGGCTCATCCCAGCCTCGAGGGGCTCATACCAGCATCCCCACAGAGCCTTCAGCCTCGAGGGGCTCATCCCGGCCTCCCCTTCAGCCTCGAGGGGCTCATCCCGGCCTTCAGCCTCGAGGGGCTCATCCCGGCCTCGAGGGGCTCATCCCGGCCTTGAGGGGCTCATCCCGGCCTCGAGGGGCTCATACCAGCATCCCCACAGAGCCTTCAGCCTCGAGGGGCTCATCCCGGCCTCCCCTTCAGCCTCGAGGGGCTCATCCCGGCCTCCCCTTCAGCCTCGAGGGGCTCATCCCGGTCTTCAGCCTTGAGGGGCTCATCCCGGCCTTGCTGTGGAGTCTTCAGCCTCCAGGGGCTCATCCTGGCCTCACATTGGGCCCTTTGGCCCTGAGGGGCTCATCCCGGCCTTGAGGGGCTCCTCCCGGCCTCGCCAGGATTTGGGATTTCCGTCTTCCCTCTGTCACCGGGATGTCACAGCCACAAAACCCCCCAGCCAACCTACACCCCAAAATCAGCCTCTTTTCACCACATCTCCTGGTTTTGCACCACCAAAGGCAGCTCTATCATCTTTTTTTGCCATATATATTAAAAAAAATATCATTCAAAGTACCCTCCGTGCCTCCTGTGGGGCTTGAGGCTTGGCTGCAGGATTTTTTCCTGGATGCACTTTTTGTTTCATTCTTTGTGTACTGCGATACCATTACTGAAACAGCTGTTTAATTATCTTTTTACCCCTCCTCCTTCTTTTGGACTAGAAAAATTCAATAGCCTCATTTTTTTTCTGTTGCTGAAACCATTTCATGGCTGTTTAAGAAAGGGGGGAAGAATCAATGTGAAACAAGAGTGACTTCATCCCCTCCTGCCATCCTGGGCTGAGGCATGAGAGGCTTCACCTGGTCCAAGGGATCTGTGGGCACAAAGTTATTGTGCCCATGTTAATCTGAGAGAGGGGAAAAAGAATCTCTTCACACAACTGGTGGGAAGTGATTAATTTTACTACAGCACCAGAAATATATTGGGGTGTTTTATCTGAAGACCCATTGCAAGGGGTTTGTGGTTTAGGTGAAAATCTCAGTGTTCCATGAGGCCACGTTTGTTGTTCTTTTTTAATTTCTCCCCATCCCTCTGTTGCCATGAGACCTGGAAACTTAAAAGCCTAAATATGCTAAGTGAGTTTAACCCTGGTGTGACGGGAATTTTGAAAGCAGATTAAAACCAACTCCAAATTTATCCCTAGAAGAAAAAATAAATCACATTTTTTGCTTGCGGGCTGAGGCCGGAGTCCCAGACACACCTGGCTGGGGGCAGCCCCGTGGGGAGCGTGGCTGGGCTTGGCTCTAGCCTGGTCCCTGGTGGGGTCTGTGGGGTGGCAGGGGCTGGGGAAGGGGGGATGTCACTGCTGTGTCCCTTCAGCAGGAGCTGGGGAGGGCCATGCGCTCCCCTCTGCCTGCCAAATGTGCTTAGTCAGGAATGGGAAATACTTCCCTAAAACTTGCAAAAATGCACTAAGGCTCTTAGCCCTTGGGCTAAGCTGCAGCTACTTAGTCCATTTCTCACTGCTTTTATTTATAAACTTCAGGCTGTGCTGGGGGATTTTTCCCCCCTTCCTTTTCTCTGGTTCTTTCCCTAGGATGGGGCACAGGAAGGTGTCGGAAGCGGAGCTGGGAGGAGAGGATGAGTCTGGGCATTGCTGCTCTGCCCCCTCCAGTGCCACTCACCGGCTTGGCACCACTGAATTTCCCCAGGATCAGATTGTCTCTGATTTCTGTAGTGTTAGAGATGATTTATGGGACTGATGGCCAGCAGAACAAGGCCTTTCTCTGGCCCTTCCTCCGTCAGTTCTGCACGGGGTATCTAAACCCATGTGTAGCCTGTGAGTGGCCATAGCTGGAGGCAGAGAAATCTTAAATTAGCCAACCAAAACCACTACACAGAGTTTATACACATGGAAAGTACATCAAGTGGATATTTATATATTATTGAAACATAAACCAATTCTGTAAGGACCCTCCAAAGCTTCCAAAGGGTCAGGGCTGCTCACTTTTGGTATTTTCAAGCAGGGATGAGCAGTGCTGGAGCTTTGCCCCTTGGTTCCTCTGCATTGAGGGTGGCAGTCACTGAGTGCATCCCGAGAGGCTCCTCCTTTGGTCCAGGACTCTTCCCTCAATGGGAACCAGGGTGCTCAGGACAGCCAGGATAAATTCCCCAACCTCAGGGGGCTCTGGCCTTGGGTTTGGCTTGGGGCCTTGGTGCAGCAGTACTGCCCTGGGCAGGGAGGGAGGCCTGGAGAACACAGCTCCCCAGAAGACAAAGAAAGAATAAAGAAAGTGGGGTTTTTTGACTTAGATTTAGGGTTTTTGGTCCTGCTTGTGGCTTTTGATACTGGAGTTGGTTTTGCTACAGAACTGCAGTGAGATGCTGGCTGGCACCACAGCTGGCAGGGACAGGGAATGGTGCAAGAAGAAATTCCAATTTTCATTTCATTTCAAATTTCATTTCATTTCAAACAGCCATTTCAAATTGCCCCAGAGCAGAACCCAGCTCCTCTTGCTCTCTACATGGCTAAGGCCCCACAGAGGCACCTCAAATTAGGAAAGTAGCCCAGTTTCAAAGATGCTGAGAGTTTTCCTGATGAATTCTCTTCCTCATTCTCCTTTCATGTCAGAAGTGTGGCTGTAATCTCCCTGTCCTGGTGTAATCCAGCCAGAGAACATGAGTCTGACATTTAACATCCTCTTTTCTCTCTCTTGCCAGGCTGGACCTGGGTTCACCTACCTGCTGCTCATTTTCTGACTGACAAATTATCTCTGGCCCTGGTGAGACTTCACTGGAAATGTCCTGGTAAGGGGATTTTAAAAAAATTTGGGTTTTTTAAAAAGCATTTTCCTAAACTTACACTGGGTCTGGCACCAGCAGGCTGCTGGGATAGGCTGAGTGTCTCCATGGCAAGTGCTTGGGGACTGGTGAGAGCTCATGGTGGGGAAAAAGAGGAGCCAAAATCTCCGTGGTCACCAGCACCTTCCTTGCTGACTATCTGGCCCAAAGTGTCAAACACCTGGATTTTTTTCTGTGTTTAACATCTTTTTTTTTGTGGGTTTGTTAACTCCTAATGCCCAAGCCTTGGGAGAGGTGTCTGTCTCATCCACAGGAACAAACACAAACAGGGGAGGGGTGGGGGTTTTCTGTTAAATGGGAAGGGGATAATAAAGGCCTTTCTGTTGTGTTTGGTTTTAGCTCAGATTGGCTCATTAATACATGAATCAGGAGTGGGGGTTACGTGGAAAACCCCACCCTCCAAAAGCCACCAGGAGCTGAGCTGCCAGCAGGACCTTGCCTAGAGGGACCCTCAGCAGAAGCCCCTCACCACGGCTGATCCCAACTCATCTTCCTCCTCTTCCTCCTCCTCCTCTCCCTGCTCTGCTGGCAGACCCTGGCCTGGAGCGTGACGTGGATCCTGAGGGACACCAGTGCCTGTCCAGGCTGACCAAGCCAAACCTCGGCGTGGGGACACAGCACCAGCACAGGCACACACAGGGTGCAGAGGACAGCAGGACGTGCCCACCCTGCCCACTGCACTGTGGGCCACTCACTGGTGAGCCTGGGGATGTGGCACCACTGGGGCGTGGGGAAGGGACCCACCTCGAGAGATGGGGATGGCAGGTAGAGCCCACAGGGGTGGGCAGCTGGCCCGAGGAGGAGCTGATGGCCAGGCGAGAGGTGCTGGGAAGGGACAGTGTGTTTATTATGGAGGCGCAGCTGAAGCGGGTCCTTTGCCAGTGGTCAAGTCTGAATCACAAACTCTGCATTGTTTCTGAGTGTGTTCAGCACATTTCCCTTCTCCCCCTCCCTTTCCCTTTCCTCTCCTCTCGCCCTTGCACAAAGCTGTCATTGTGCCGGGGACTTGGTGATGGCAGCGTTGTTATTTGGTCAGAAAAAAAAAAAAAAAAAGAAAAAAAAAAGGAAAAAAAAAAAAAGAAAAGAAAGAAGTGGGGAGGGGGGACCCAACAAGGTGAAGAGGTTTAAATCAGCTTAGCCCAAATGCCAATTAAAAACCAAAGAGGATTAGGCTTGTGATCAGCAGAATAGACAGTCATTGTACCCGGAGGAGGTTCCCCCTCCCCAGGCCCGGCGCGGCGGTGCCGCAGGTTTGGCTGGGATCGGCACCGCGCTGCTCCCCCGGCAGGACGGGGCAGGGCAGGGACTGCCCTGAGCCGGGGCTGGGCTGGGCACCCGGCAAAGCACTCGGCAGGGCACAGACAGGCTCCTGCTGCAAAGACCTTTTTTGGCATTTTTTAAGGACTCTTGTCCCGCCTTGAGTTCAGCTGAGCAAGGAGAGGTTTCAGCCTCTCTGCCAAGGGGAAGGTCTGCCCTGAATCAGCTCTTGGGCAGGAGCATCCTTTGGCCAGGGGCTGGTGCAGGGTCCCTGGGGTGAGTTCCTGGCTGGGGGTCTGAGCAGACACTGTCCCCGTATTGCCAGACCCCCAGGTGCACCTCAGGTGCTTGTGCTGGCTGAGGGCTCTCTCCAGCTGTAGGACCTTGGTCAGACCTCTGCCCCCAAGCAGCCAGCACATCACCTTTGGCCCCAGGCAGAGGTGACAAAGTGCCAGGACCATCACACGAGTTCTACTCCAGTGGACATGCAGAGAAGACTGGTTCTCTGTTCCTTGGCTTGGAGCTGTGATGTCAGTGCTTTCTGCCTGGTTTAGTCCCCTGCACCGCCCACTAACTGCTGCTTCCATGGTTTGAAGTGTAAGGTAGCCAGAACCCGTGGTCCTTGTAGCCCCCTCACCTGTGAGTGGAACCCAGGCTGGGTGAGGTGTGTCTGGGTGATTGCTTGGACTCAGAGCCATTGGCTCACCCAGTTCTCTCCCAGTATGCTGGTAAACTGGTAAAGCTCCAGGAAAGGGAAGATGCTCTGCACCATCGTGGTAACGGGAATCAGTCTCATTCCTGATTCTACTGACAGGGCAGAGGAGGAAAATCCCTGCAGCCAGAATGCCCACACTGGTGTGGAAAGGGAGTTGCCAGAGCTGGGGTGTCCTGATGCCACACTGGTTACTAAAATGTGTCCTCGCTTAGGCAGAACATGTACTTCTAGACTAACTTTGAGGTTTTGTAAAGGAAAGTTAGCAGTGTAGGTGGGAACTGGGCCAAGCAGGGAGAGGTTTAAGGGACATCAGCAGCAAAGGCAGGTGAAGCCTGAGCAC
Source organism: Serinus canaria (assembly GCF_022539315.1). Classification (NCBI taxonomy): domain Eukaryota; kingdom Metazoa; phylum Chordata; class Aves; order Passeriformes; family Fringillidae; genus Serinus; species Serinus canaria. The sequence continues at coordinate 11,657,102 of NC_066338.1, forward strand.
CTCCATGTCTGAGTGGGGGTGAGCAGCCTGAGCCCCCCTCTTTTAACCTGGCATTTGGGGGTGCAAAGAGACCCCTGCACTCCTGCATTGCCTCTTCTCAGTGGCTGTGCCAGGTGGGTCCTTTTGCTGATGGGGGCCATCTCCTGGCTTGGTGGCTTTGGAGTTTGGTGGATCCCTGTGCCCTGCTTTGCTTGGGAGCCCAGGGATGGCTGCAGTGCAGTCTGGTCCAGCTTCAAACATCTCCTGGAAGGCACTGAGCTGAGACCTTGCTGCTGACAGCTCTAGGTACAAAAAACTCCCAGCCTTGAGACAGGGAGAAGAAAGAGGGAGTGGAAGGGCATTTTCCCTAGAGAGCAGAAGAAGGAGAAACCCTCCTGCTTCTGGAGGTGCTGCTGATCCTGGACACAGCCAGCACCAGCTGAAGGCGTGGTGCAACAGGAGACTCAGGTGTTGAAAAAAAAAAAAAAAAGCAGGAAAGAAAGCAGAAAAGCTGTGGAGCAAAGGAAACGAGCTTTGAGGGGACAGGGAAAGGGTGACGGGGATGCTGTGGGCTGGGAGGTGCAACGCCTCCACCTCCTCTCCGGAAAGCTCCGGTGCTGCCGCCGTCGCCATGCCCGGGGATGCCCAGCGAGAGCCCGGGCTGTGGGAGCGGGGAAGAGGGCAGGATCCGCTGCTTTTTGTTGCTGCCGTGTAATTTATGATATGAGAGAGAGCCATTGTCTGGACCCATCCTGTATTTTTCCGAGGGCTTTGCCTCTCTTCCCAGACCCCCGCTGTGCTGCCGCTACTGTACGGTTGCTATGGGGCTGCTCCCCGTGCCGCGGCTATGCGGGCCAGTGCCGGGGAGGGCTGCCCGCCGCGGCCGGACCCATCTGGAGCCCCGGGCCCGCTGCCGCAGCCCAGCCGCCCGGCGGCCCCGCTGACGTGCCGAGGGCCTGGGAATGGGGCTTTCGGCCCATCCAAGTTCACGGCCACCGGAGGCATTCAGCTGCCGGAGGGGCGGGGGGGGTAGCGGGATCTGGGGCGTTTGGCTCCATTCTCCCTTCCCTTTCAGCGCCGGCAATGTCCTCGGTGCATACAGATCCCCCGTCCCTTTCTCCTCCTGACAAGTGCGCACATAAATAAATTACCCCACCGGGCGAGTGTGGAACAATCTGTCCCCTAAATTCTATTCATCGCCAGACAGGACTCATTATTCCCCCGATTAAAGCCGCTGGAGTAGCTTGCAAGGGTTACAGTTACTCTGTCAAACTGTAAATAAGACACTAAAAATAAAGGGCGCTGGCGAGAGAAGGGGGAAAGGGAAGCCAGACTAATGCCTGCTGCTAGGGAAACCGAATGAATCCCTAATGACGCCTGTGTACAAACTGCAAATAATGAAGGAAAAGTGACAAACAGACCTCAGCCAGGCTGTGGCGAGGTCTTCTCTCTGTGATGGCAGCGGGGACCAACTCACCCCTTCCTCCAGGGACTGCCAGCAGGTGAGCTGGACCCCCTCACACACCCCTCTGAGCAGTTAAGCCCTTGTCCTTCTCTAACAGGAAGGTTTAGCTCTTGTGGGTGTATTTATTTTTCAGGCACAGAACCCACTTCTGCCTGAGCCCACGTTTTGAGGTTGAAGGGAAAAAGGTGCATTGCCTGTTGTCCTAGAGCAGCGGGCAAAGCAGCAGCCCCTGAAGTTTTTTTGTGCTCTGCTGTTAGAACAGCTCGGAGTTCTGACCTAGGACAGGGCTAGGACCAGGGGGGTTAAACCCATCCTTCTGCCCAGAGCCCTGAGGGATGCAGCCCAGGCTCCTTCCCTCCTGCAGCAGGGCATCCCTGCCACTGCTGAGATGGAGATGCAGGGCTGAGTCCCAGGTGTGAGCAGTCTGGGTCTGCTCCTGGCTGCTGCCTGTGCCGTGAGAGATCACAGGGGAGGAGGTGTCCAGCCCTAGAAAGCCTCTTTGGGTAAAGCACAGCCCCTTCCTGGCTGGTCTCTTGCCAGCCAGCAAAGATAGGGATATTTGCCTTGCAGCAGATCCTTTTTCTCCTTTGATATCTTAGAGCTGAAGAAATGAGGCAAAAAAAAATCAGCTATAGGCTTGTTGTGGGTGTTTCTCAGTTCCAGAGGGACTGAAGTGTGAGAGTTTTATTTCAGGTCCTGCTCGAACTATTCCCACCACCCGCACTGGGTGAAATGCTGGAATTCTCTGTGCTGCTCAGGGAAATATTTTGATTCACGACCCCAAGCATGGAAAGGAGAAAATACAGCTCTGGGCTGTGCCCCTCCAGGTGGATTCTTGCTCTCCAAAGGAGAGCACTGAGAAGGGAAGGTCCTGGTAGGGCTGTGCAGTCCTTGGGACCCATAGCAGACCAGGCTGGACACTGAGCCCTCATCCCCCAGATCGGTGAGGATGCCCCAGTGCACTTCCATCCTCCCCCAGAGCTCAGCAGTGCTGGGACCTCTCTGGAGCCTGATCTCCACCAAGGAAGGGCACAGCCAAGAGCAGGTGCTGATGATCCCTGCTCCATGGGTGCTGTTCAGCACAGCACCCACCTGTTCTCCCAGCAGCAGCAGAATTGCAGGGAGCCTCATGCAGGCAGAGGGTTTTTTAGAGACTTGTTATGCTTGGGGCTTCCACAAGGCTCAGACATCTTAAAAGGGATTTTTCAGGCCAGCCGAGCTAGTCTGGAGCCCAGCATTTCCCAGGCAGGTCAAACCAAGGCTTAGCAGATTTCTTTCCCTTCTGTCTTAGGGGAAACAAACCCTTTTCACCCACAATTCCTGGCTGTGAGGCCTCATGACTCAAAGCAGCATTCCTGGGACATTCCTGGTGCCATGGTATGTGCAGAATTTCAAACAGAGGCTCAGGGCCCCACATCTCCATGTGCTCTCCCTGCTGGACTCTGTTATTTGGGAGAAGCTCCAGGAAGGAGCAGGAGACCCATGATTGCCATTGGTAATAACTGGTATTGGTATTGCCCATGGTGGTGTCTGTGCAGCTCCTACAGCTCCAGGTGGGTGTGTGCAGGTGCTGATGAAGGAAGAGCTCTGCTCCTGTCCCTCCCCTGCAACATTTACCAGCTCAGCTGGAAAAAGAGCAATTTGAAAAAAGTCTCCTGACCACCCAGACCTGAACAAGTCAAACCCAGACCTGGGCTGTCCTGGTGCTCTCCAGCCATAGAAATTGGGCAGCTCTTCACCACACCTGCTCCCTGGAGTTTTCCTTTAGAAGAGTTTCTGGCTTAGGGAACCCCATGGTATCCTGGGAGAGAGCTTTGGGATTTTGTTCCCCACCAGGAAAATCTTTGCTTGCAGACTCAGGTGCTGGGAGCAGCATCAGGGCCAGGGATGCAATTGGGAATGCTCAGATCTCCTTGAGACCACACCAGGAATGGCAAAAAGGAACTTACTTGCCTTTCTCTGCCTGAACCTCATGGGTCACACTTTCCAACCTGTAAAAATAGGATTATCACTACTTTTTAAGGGAATCTGAGATTCCCCTCCATGTGAATCACCCAGTGCCAGAAACTCAAGGTTTACCATGGTGTTTGAGGAGGCTGGGTGTTGTTGGCCCTTGGGCAAAGCACATCCAATGGATTTGTCCTGGAGAGATGAGGACAATCAGGGAGTGCTCCATTTTAGATCTCTTCATAGCAGTTCTGAGAAGATCCCATGAATCCTTTCATTTCCTCAGGACACCTGACTGTGCTCACCCATCCACAGACGTCACCTGGACGTGTCCATGAACCAGGAGCTGGCAGCTCACTCTTGGACCTTCAAAGCTGGCTCAGCAAGGTCCAAAGGGCTGTGTTTCAGTCACACCCCTGTCAGCTCCCTTTCCTTTTCAAGGATTAGGAAGAGGCAAATGCCTTCAGTCTGGTTTAATCCCCAGTACCTGATTCTGCAGGAGCCTGCTGGCACACACGTAGCACGCACACATCTCAGTAATAGCCAGGTAACTTGCAGGGCTAAATCACTTCGGGTTTTTTTTTCATTATAACCTCCTTTTAAAGCACATTTAAATGCTTCCCTGCAGGCTCATGTGAGGGCTGTTAAGGGCTTCATTTGAATAAATAAGGGCACAGGTAGAGGAGGAACATCACCACAGCCCCTGGAAACCCAGTGCCAGCCATGGCAGCAGTGGGCTGGTGAGTGGCAAAGGGCCTCCATGTTATATATTCCATAAAGTAGAGTAATTAAGTATTACTAGTTTTGATGACTTCAAACAGAGTGACTCCAGGAAATAAGCCCCTTCTTTATAATTAGTGGGATTTCCTCTGCATCAAACGGAGAGATTGATTCTTTAATCTGCTCACATGCTTTTGATTTGGTCTTTCAGCTGCTTGTACCAACTGCTTCTACTCCCTGCTCTTGCCGATAAAACCTTGCAAAGGAGATTTTAGGAAGGCATGACCTGAGTTGAGGTCCAGGATTTTCTTTGTGTGTGGCTGTTTTGTGAATTCCTAATTTGCCAGAGATGATGATCATGATGATAACAAGAATAAAAAATAACACAGACACGGCTTTTAAACATTCACCTATGTTTAGGTCAAATAATTGTGGTTTGGGGTTTTGTTTAGTGCCTTCTCAGCACACCTCTTAGCTCTGGCTCATGCTCTTTAACATCTGAAAATGTAATTTTGGCTTCCTGTCTGCAGGTGGGCTGGCCTAGGTTGGGCTCACTGCACGATGTCGCTCTTGTAAGAGCACACCCCTAACACCAGGTCTGCTGGCATCCCAAGGGCTCCCCTGAAGTTAGGGCTGGACTGTGCAGAGTGTCTTTGGGTATTTCAGGGGCTGGACCTGATTCAGAACTAAATACAGGAGCTTGGGAAGCTCTGTCTGAAATGAAACAGATTGTGGCTGCCCCTCCCTGGGGGTGTCCAAGGCCAGCTTGGACAAGGCTCATGGCAGGGGTAGGAGGAGATGAGCTTTAAGGTCCTTCCAATCCAATCCATTCCACAATTCTATGAAAATCCCTGCAAATGTTGCTGGTTTCCAAATGAAGAGTTCAGGAAGGGGTGGGAATTTGCCCCCTGCAATTGCAAGAAGATGATGTGAGCAACCAGCTCCTTCCTGGGCATCTCCATGGGTCAGTAGTGCTGCATCAGTCATGTGGGAAATGTGGGCTGGTTCCAGGCATGCACTAAACCTCCCATGTGCTTCTCCCACCTCCGAACAGCTCAGACCTTGAATCATCTCAGCAAACAGCCCCTGGCTGGGTTTTCTTTGGGCATGAGAGGATCTTCTGGGACTGCTGAGGAGATAAAAAAAAGGGGGAAAACTGGGACTGTGCTGCTTTCCATCCACCTTTTGATGCTGTTGGAAATGTGCAGGATGAGAAGAGAGGCTGGTGGGCCTCATGTGCACCCCAGAGGGTGAGAATGAGAGGACAATGGCTCAGTTTTGGCAGCTGCAGGGCAGGGACTGGCACCGCTCTCGGTGTGTGCCCCCACAAACAAGGTGGGAAGGGCAAGCAGGGCCGTGCCAGCCCTGGCTGGTGGCACCAGCCTGCAGGGAGGAGCCGTGGGGAGGGCATGGATCCTCCTGGGCTCACCTGGAGCAGGAATGCTGGAGCAGTGGTTGGTATGCCCTGCACAAGCCTCCCCGCGTCGGGAGCGGTGTCGAACACAGATCGTATAATTAGGGAGCCAGTGAATACGTAACTGTACATTATGCAAATAGTGATCAAAATCACTGTTTTCAGCAGAAATGCCTGAAGATCAAGACAGAAGCTTCATGCAACCTTAATTTAATCTGGTCCTGCAGGAGTGGGGAGGTCTGATGGATGACCCAACCTTGTGCCTGCCCGTGTTTAGCAAGGCTGGGGCGGGAGGCGGGGGGAGGAGTGCTGGAGCATGCTAAGCGAGGGGGAAATGGCACTGAAATCATGTTAGCAAACAGGGAAAAAGGGCAGAAAGAGCTGATGTTTACAGTGATTTTATTTTTCTTTTAATTTCAGGTGAAGAGCATAAGGCTGGAAGAATAGGAAAAATTAAAAAAAAAAAGAAGAAAAGAAAGAAAAAGAGTCTCCAACCCCAGGAAATCTGTGTTAATTGCTTATGAATGTCTCTGTCTAAAATTTATCGGATTGATGTTGTCGTGCTTTTTTTTGACAGCCTGTCTGTTACATTTTTTTAAAATATTCATGCACCGAAATCTAATTACTAGGCAAATTTAATGATAATGAAATGAAGGCACTTTAGCAGAAAGCATAGGGCCTTGTTAATGTTTTCTCAGCCTCTGTCTTGTTCATATTTTTAAAATTATTTTTTTACAACTGTCTTTCTTGCATGTGGAAAAAAAAAAGATTGCTGAAAATAAAACTCAGATTGCCGATAATGTTTGTGGTGGTTCTGTTTGTAATGATGGGGAATTTGCAAGGTGATTAAAGGTGTTTTGCAAAAATCAAATGAGCCTAACCTAATCAGATAAGGCAGATGAAATATTATTATTGGAGGGGTAACATTAAGAGCATGCCTGGAGGCTTTAATGAAGATGAAGTGTCTCGTGCACCGTGCAGGGCCAGCGACAGCTTTGCCATCCTCGGGGGCCCTCCAGCCCCTTCCAGGGCACAGGACTGGTGTGATCTCCTTGGGCCAGGTCTGGATGGCTGGAGGATGCACATGGTGGTGGGAGGATGGAGGTGATGGTTGGAGGATGGATGTGATGGTTGGAGGATGGTTGTGATGGTTGGAGAATGGTTGTGATGGTTGGAGGATGGATGTGATGGTTGTGATGATTGGAGGATGTCTGTGATGGTGGCAGGATGGTTGTGATGGTTGGAGGATGCATACGGTGGTGGGAGGATGGATGTGATGGTTGGAGGATGGTTGTGATGGTTGCAGGATGGATATGATGGTTGGAGGATGGGTGTGATGGTTGGAGGATGGATGTGATGGTTGGAAGATACACATGATGGTTGGAGGATAGTTGTGATGGTTGGAGGACGTTTGTGATGGTTGCAGGATGGATGTGATGGCTGGAGGATGGATGTGATAGTTGGAGGGTGGCTGTGATGGTTGGAGAATGGTTGTGATGGTTGGAGGACAGATGTGATGGTTGTGATGATTAGAGGATGTCTCTGATGGTGGCAGGACGGTTGTGATGGCTGGAGGATGGTTGTGATAGTTGGAGGATGGTTGTGATGGTTGCAGGATGCACACGATGGTTGCACAATGGTTGTGATGGTTGCAGGATGCACGATAGTTTCAGGATGCATGGTTGGAGGATGCACATGATGGTTGCAGGATGGATGTGATGGAGGATGGATGTGATAGCTGGAGGATGGATGTGACGGTTGGAGGATGCACATGATGGTTGCAGGATGGTTGTGATGGTTGCAGGATGGATGTGATGGTGGCAGGATGGATGCGATGGTTGGAGGACAGTTGTGATGGTTGCAGGATGCACACAATGGTTGCTCGATGGTTGTGATCGTTGAAGGATGCACATGATAGTTGAAGGATGGTTGTGATGGTTGGAGGATGTCTGTGATGGTTGGAGGATGTCTGTGATGGTTGGAGGATGGTTGTGATAGTTGGAGGATGTCTGTGATGGTTGGAGGATGGATGTGATGGTTGGAGGATGGATGTGATGGTTGGAGGATGGATGTGATGGTTGGAGGATGGATGTGATGGTTGGAGGATGGATGTGATTGATGGGGAATGCAGGTGGTGGATGGAGTGTGCACGTGAGGGTTGGAAGGTGTGTGTAAAGGCTGGAGAACACTCGTGGTGACTGCAGAACGTGTAACGGATGGAGCGTGAACTTGACCAAGCATGCACGTGGTGGATGGAGCACACACGCCATGGCTGGAGGACACATGGAACTCAGGTGGAACACAGGTGATGGCTGGAGCATGCACATGATGGACCTGGCATGTGACAGCTGGTCCACCTGCTCCGGGCCCCCCTGCACCCCTCTGGGTGGTCACTGAGCAGAATGCCAGCAGCTGGGTGGCAGAAGAATGCTGCAATCCCACCTGAGGGCCTGAGGAGATGCCACCTGGGACCCATGGGCCATCAGGGAAGGGGCCAGCCTGATTGCCAGGAAGGCGTGATGGGTCTCTGAACATGCTGCAGGCTGTGGTGGGTGTCCAGGCCATGGTGAGTGTCCATGGTGGGGGTCCATGGTGGGTGTCCATGCCCTGGTGGGTGTCCATGGTGGGCGTCCATGGTGGGTGTCCCTGCCCTGGTGGGTGTCCATGGTGGGCATCCATGGTGGGTGTCCCTGCCCTGGTGGGTGTCCATGGTGGGTGTCCATGGTGGGTGTCCATGGTGGGTGTCCCTGCCCTGGTGGGTGTCCATGGTGGGTGTCCATGCTGTGGTGGGTGTCCATGGTGGGTGTCCCTGCCCTGGTGGGTGTCCATGGTGGGTGTCCATGCTGTGGTGGGTGTCCATGGTGGGTGTCCATGGTGGGTGTCCATGCTCTGGTGGGTGTCCATGGTGGGTGTCCATGGTGGGTGTCCATGCCATGGCGGGTGTCCATGCTCTGGTGGATGTCCATGGTGGGTGTCCATGGTGGGTGTCCATGCTGTGGTGGGTGTCCATGGTGGGTGTCCATGCTGTGGTGGATGTCCATGGTGGGTGTCCATGCCTGGTGGATGTCCATGGTGGATGTCCATGGTGGGTGTCCATGGTGGGTGTCCATGGTGGGTGTCCAGGCCTTGGTGGGTGTCCATGGTGGGTGTCCCTGCCCTGGTGGGTGTCCATGGTGGGTTTCCATGCTCTGGTGGGTGTCCATGGTGGGTGTCCATGATGTGGTGGGTGTCAAGGCCATGGTGGGTGTCCATGGTGGGTGTCCAGGCCATGGTGGGTGTCCATGGTGGGTGTCCATGGTGGGTGTCCATGCTCTGGTGGGTGTCCATGGTGTGTGTCCATGGTGGGTGTCCAGGCCATGGTGGGTGTCCATGGTGGGTGTCAAGGCCATGGTGGGTGTCCATGCCATAACCTGTCCTGCACTGCAGCTCTGCCCCTGCTATTTCTATGACCTAAAGACTCTGGCTGGTGTTGAGGACGGTGTTAAAGGTTTTACTGAAGGTGCTGGTAACCCCAATAATTTCTGATTTCTGTAGGATTTCCACTTCTGGAAGACCATCAGGAAATTTCTTTTGCTGTGGTTGGAGTGACTACCACCTGGAGAAGGTGGTGTGGGTGGGAAGGGACGTGCCAGCTTGGCTCACCTTTGGTGGGTGGCTGGAGGCCAAGCTCACACCTTTGGGCTCGTGCCCCCCAGGCCTCCCTGGCACAAAGTGCGGGCTCTCTGTGCTCCTTGCTCCTGCAGGAATGGAGTCTGTGGGAATTCAGAGGTTTGCAGCCCTGCCTGTGAAGGTGGCTGGGCAGGACTGGCTTTTCCTCCCCAGAAATGCTGCTGTGCATCCTGGGCTCACCAGTGGCAGCTCAGTGGACTGGAACAGCTCTGGCAGGTCTTGAGGGAGGACCAGTACAGGGCAGGATGAATTTTGGACCTCCTCTGACTCTCAAACTCCCTCAGCAAGGGCAAGGGTCCCTGCTCGGCCCTCCTGCACTGCAGCCCAGATTTCTCCAGTGTGGCAAATCTCCTGGAAGTAGCTCCCAGACCACGTTAATCCCCTTAATCCTTCCTGCAGCCCTTCCCTGCTGGTGCTCAGGCACTGAAAGGCTCCTGACACATCTCTGAAGTGCTGCAGCTGCCTGAAGAGGGATCCCAGCTCCTCAGAGTCGGGGGACCACCTCTGCCTCCCTTTGTGCCTCTGCTTTCCACACCTCCTGCTGCAAAGCCTTGGGCACTTGCAGGCCTGAGTGGAGGGCAGGGAGAGAGTCCTGACTGCTCCCAGACCTGCCACACACATCGGGGGTCTGGATTTCCAGGCTTGCAGCAAGGAATTCTCCCTCTGCACTCAAGTCCTTGGCAAAGTATTTGGCTCCCTCCTCTCCCCAACCCCCACCACAGGAGCTGTGCTCCCCCCTGCCCTGAGGAGGTGGCAGGAGCAGCTCAAAGGCACAGGGAGGGGCTGCAGACTCTGCCGTGGGGACCCCAAAAGTGCTTTTGCCTCCCTTTTCTGTGCTTCTCCACCCTGTGTCTCCTAAAGTGCCTCATGTGGTTTTTCTCTGACCTTCAGCTCGTCTCGTGGGGGAGAAGAGCAATCCCTGGGTTCACTGGATGGAATCATGGAATGGTGTGGGCTGGAAGGTGCCTTAAAACCCAGCTCATTCTTCCACTGTCCCAAGCTGCTCCAAGCCTGTCCAGCCAGGCCTTGGACACTTCCAGAGGTGGGACAGCCTTCTCTGGGCAACCTCACCACCCTCATTGTAAAAATCACCTTCCTTATCAAATAGAAAGCTCTTCAATATAAATATAAAATTCTTCTGAGGTGTGGGAGGCTGTTTCATGCTGAGCTGTCCTGAACAAAAAGCCTGAGTGGACTCAGGAGTGCTCCCAGGCTTCCACACGCACACACAGAGCTCCTGAGCTGTATTTATCCTCCAAAGTGACAGTTTTCTATTAGAGAGCTGCAGCCCAGCACGGTGATTATAATTGTCACTAATTCCTTTCTTTAGCAATCAGGTTTGTACCTTGACACTGTGACACAAAATGAGGCAGATTCCCCCCATTCCAGGCGAGGTTGGCTCTCTAAAAGTTTCTACCTCCCTGATTTCCTTCAGGGAAGCTGCTGCTGATGCCAAGTTTTGGTTGATGGTGGGAGAGGGACAATATTCATAAAAATGTGAGCAGGGGCTGGGAATGCCTCATGCAAACCCCTTCTGCAGGGGCAGTCACCCTCATGAGCAGCCAAATCCCAAACCCACCCCAGGGAAGGCTGGAGCCAGGAGTGGAAGGCTCTTCCCTGCCTTTGCTTTGGGCTGGAGCATCCAGGAGCTGCGGGGCTCTGGGGAGGGGTCCCTTCCCTGAGCAGACCCTCACTCTGGTGCCCTGGGCAAGAGGAACCTTCTGCTGGCCAGGCTTTTCCCAATAAACTCATTAAATGGGTGCAAATGGGATGGGATGGCAGGAGGGCAAGGTGGGATGAGTGAGAAGTGAAGCTGTGAAGCTCCTGAGGGTTCAGAGAGGGGGGTGAGATGTGCTCCTGCGCTGCTCCTGCGTTTCTATCAGGGTCACCAGAGGAGACTTTGGCCCTCCTATTTATTTATTTATTTATTTATTTATTTGAGCTTAAGCCTCTGAAGAGAGTGCTGCAGTGATTCCCAGGGGGTATTGGCTGGCAGAGCTCCCATGATACCCTCAAAAATATCCCCCCCAAACAGAAATAACTCAGTAAAACAAAGCGACGGATTGTTCAGCCAACTAAAATTACCGGCATGTCAACTAAAATATGTACAGCATTAAAATAAAATTTGCATTGCAATAATGCTTTATTAAGCACATTAGGAGATTAAAAGAATCAACCCATTTGTTCCCATTCACGTTGAGTCAGGATTTGCATTTCTTTTTTCCCCACCTCCAGCTCGCCCCTCTCCCCTTGCTTGTTTGGGAGCGATTTTCTCAACGAGCCCTGCAAAGCTCTGCCCCACAGAAGGTGTGTGTGGATATGCCGAGGGGTTTTTAAATCAAAGCACTTGACTTGGTGCTGTTTGTCTGCATGAGTGTGCAGCAGAGGAGGGGTGGGATGGAGAAGAAAAGGTTTGTCTGCTTCCATTGCAGCTAAAATGGTTAATTAAGACAATAGAGGCTCTCTAACAATCGGGGCCGGGGCTCTGAATGCTTGTCTAGACTCTATAGTTCAGCTGCAACTTCTCTGTCGGAATTTTAACTTGGCCCGGCTCGTTTCCCCTCCCCTCTTTCCCCGCCTCTCAGCTCATGCCCATAAGTTCTCTTTTCTCTTTTGTTTGTTTTTTTTTTTTTCGTTTTTTTTTTTTTTTTTGTCCTTAATCAATCTTTTGAGAGCTCGGGGCCGGATTGACAGCTCTGCCTGTCTGAGGGTTTGTGTTTGCCACGGCTCTGCCTTCCCAGCACGGGAGGAGTCATTGTGAGCAGGGTGCTCTGTGTGCCCTGTGCCCGCCTGGCCGGGGCTGGACTGGGCTCCTGGGGCTCCCTGGAGCACCCCAAAGTCCTGGGAGGGATTTTATCTTTATGGCTGCAAGCCTTGGAAACGGCTGGGGAGGAACTGGGGAGACACCAGGGCTCAGAGCTCTGGGGTGCTGGCACACAGGGTGGCATTTCTTGGGCTCCTGCAGCCTGGGGTGCTCTGAGCTGGGGCAGATCCTTCTCTGGGTGAGGCTGGGGGAGACCAAAATCTGCCCCTGGTTCTGCTGGGCAAGGTGTGCCAGGTGGGAGAAGCCAAAATCAGCTCGTGGTTCTGCTGGGCAAGGTGTGCCAGGTGGGTGAGACCAAAATCTGCCCCTGGTTCTGCTGGGCAAGGTGTGCCAGGTGGGAGAAGCCAAAATCAGCTCATGGTTCTGCTGGGCAAGGTGTGCCAGGTGGGTGAAGACCAAAATCTGCCCCTGGATCTGCTGGGCAAGGTGTGCCCTGCCAAAGTCACCTGGCTGCCCTTCCCCTTGGGTTTGTGGGCATTGCCAGGAGCTGCTTTGGCCCCCGTGAACACCAGGTGCCCCCAGCCAGGGTCACAGCTCCCCCTGGGCTGCTAAACCAGCTCTGAGGGGCCTCCAGGCTGTGAGGAGGGGCAATGGGAGGAGGGAGAGGTGAGGAGAGACCTCCAGTGACACCTGGATTTTCTGCTTTCTTTGGGAATTGCACCAAAATGACCCTAAAGCACCAAACAAAAGGCATGCCAGGACTTCAGCTCGCAGCAGAGGGATCTGGTGCAATGCTTGGAGTCCATAAACCTGAGATCAGCCCAAAGCCTTGGTCCCCAGGGCAGGAGAGGTGTGGCTGTGGGGTGGAGCAGTCCCCCAAAGCCCAGGGATGCTCCCCAGAGCTGAGGTGTGGGCACTGCAGAGGGGGTCTCACAGCCTGGGGCGTCCCCCAGCCACACATGGGGGCTCAAACCTCTTTCTGCAGCCCAGGAGAGGCTCCTGCGGGGCTGCAGGAGGCTGCCTGGTGTCTAGGTGGCTTTAAAGGCAGCCTGAAGTGGCTGCACTCAGATAATGGCAGGCACAGCGGGAGGGAACCTCTCTGGAGGAGGACTCGGGGATGCAGCCACACGCTGAAATATGGCCGAGATTATTCCGAGTGCATACATGCAAATGAGGCCCGTCTGCAGACAGGAGAGACAAAAGGTCATTAGCTTCCCATGTAGAGCCCTTCGTGCAGGGCCTAATTTACTGTCTTCCTCACCCTTTTCTACAGATCTTGCATTTTCAGGCTGAAAGCTGGTGATGTTTTGGCAGGTTTGGTGGGTGTCGAGCAGCTCGGGGTTTATTGGGTGTTGTGGCATGGGAGGGACACGCAGGAGTTCAGCTTTTCCTCCAAAGCTGGCTGCTCCCACACTGAATTGAGGTGCCCTTCTCCTGGCACACGAGATCCCCCAGAGGCACAAATGTCTGCCTGTCCTTGCTGGCAGCTCTTGGGGAGTTCTGGATCCCCTGGATGATGCTTGGAGCTGCTGGGGGGGGATTGTGTGGCCATTCCTGCTGGGCTGGCGGTGCCTGCTGGATGTGGAGGAGCTGGAAGCGCCCTTGGGGCAGCCAGCTGTGCCCACAGCACCCATCCCTGCCCTGGCTGAGTGGCACTGGCTGCCTGCTGGCACAGAAACGGAGCCTCAGCCAGCCCCAGAGCGGGGGTGAGCTCAGAGATCCTGCCCTGGCACAGGGCACCTGTGAGATCCTCACCTGGGCAGAGGTGATGCCCTTCCAGCCACAGGGAGCACAGCTGGACACAGCTGGAGGTTTGGCCCAGCCCTGGCACACACCCTGCCCTGCTCATGCCCTGCTCTGCCTGGCACGGGCAGAGGTGGTGCCCTTGCTGCCCTCTCCCCGTGCAGTTTGGGAGCAATCCCATGTTCCAGAGGCTCCTCTGCAAACCCCTCCAGGTGATGGTGGGACTTTGGGGTGGCTCCAGCCCAGTCTGCTCCAGCAGGGCTTGCACAGGGAGCTCCCCTCGATGCTTTTGCAGTTTTGCTGCCTGAGTTTTGAGCACTGAGCTAATGAGGAAGACTCACAGCATTTCCCTGAAAATTCAACATTTTAAAATAAATTGATTAAATAAATTATTGTACTAAAGAAATATATTTTAATAAATAAATTGATTAAATAAATTATTTTAATAAAGAAATTTATTTTTAATAAATAAATTGATTAAATAAATGATTTTTAAAATAAATTGATTTTTAATACATAAATTGATTTTAAATAAATGGTTAAAATAAACATCCTTAAACATTGAATTCTGCCACCTTGCCCACCGTGAAAGTGCCGTGGGCAGGTGGCAGCGGTGGCAGCGGTGCCAGGGCTCGGGGATGGATGCAGGCAGGGCAGGGCAGGACTATTTTAAATAAATGATTAAAATAAACCTCCTTAAACATTGAATTCTGCCACTTTGCCTGCCATGAAGGTGCCGTGGGCAGGTGGCAGCGGTGCCAGGGCTCGGGGATGGGTGCAGGCAGGCAGGGCAGGGCTATTTTAAATGAATGATTAAATAAACATCCTAAAACACTGAATTCTGCCACTTTGCCAGCAGTGAAAGTGCCTTGGGCAGGTGGCAGCGGTGGCAGCGGTGCCAAGGATGGCTGCAGGCAGGCAGGGCAGGGTGGTTTGGCCGGCGCAGGGACGAAGGCGCTGCGGGTTGGGGACCCCTGGGGCCACCCCGGGGTGCGGGATCGCGGGTGCCGGAGCGGAGCGGCTGCTGCCAGCCCTGCCTCCCCCAGGCCGGGATTGAGAGTTTATTCACGCACTAATCAAAGTGACATGATGGTCGTGGCAGACTAAAGCCATTCACTCCCCGAGCTGGCGAGGTCGGGAGGTCGCCCAAGTTCACAAGAATGGCGCTTTTGTGATGCAGATCGGCGGAGAGCGGCCAGACGAGCGTGGCAGGGTCCCCCCACGGTGACGTGGAGCCGGGGATGTGCCGGCACGGCCCCGAGTGGGGCTCCCGTGCCCCCCTGGCACACGGGGGGGACCCCGGGCCGTGCCCTCTGCGGGTTCCTGGGTGGGGGTTGCAGGTGTGGGTGGCACAGGGGGGCAAGGTAACAAACATCTGGGGCACAGCTGGCCAGGGGATGGGACCTTGGGCAGCCACCCAGCACCCCCTGCCCACGGGTGGGTCTGGGGGATTTGGGTTTCCCTTTCCAGCATCCATTAGCTCAGTGTAGTCGATCCCGGCTGGGATCTGTGTGGGGTGATTTGGGATCTCTTTCCACCTTGAGACCCCCAGGGTGTCTGTGAGAGGACAGAAACCCTGAGCTGTGGTCCTGAGGAGCCAGGCCTGGAAGGGGACATCGTGTCCCATTCCACCCCAAACCCGAGGATTTAATTTTGTTGGATAATTCCTCCCAAGGCTTTCCATCCCAGCAAAAAGGAATCAGTTTTGCTCCAATTGATTGGCCTTTGTTTTTAGCCAGAGCAGTGCTCAGCCCTAAACTGACACACAGACACTGCTGTGCAGGAGGGATGAGGACAGGGATGAGGACAGAGGGATGAGGACAGGGATGAGGACAGAGGGATGAGGACAGAGGGATGAGGACAGGGATGAGGACAGGGATGAGGACAGAGGGATGAGGACAGAGGGATGAGGACAGAGGGATGAGGACAGAGGAGAAGCTGCCTTCCTGCAGCAACTGGCCTTTGAGCATCCCCTCCGTCCCCAGCCTCCCTCCCTCTGCCTCCTGCTCAGCCCATTTGATGGCTTTACAGATGTGATGACAATTTTAGCACCTCTAAAGCTAAGCAAACCCCCACCCCAATTTTTATAATTGGCTCTTGACCAAAATGAGAGTTTCTTTGAGGGTGTTTTGAACAAAGCACGCTGATGGAAGGGGCACCCCGAGCCACAAAAGGCCTTGGCTTTGATCCTTTCTGCTTTTATTGTCAGTGGAGGTAAAATAAATGGTTTAAAAATTAAATTGGTGCGAGGGTTTTTTTAAATTTAAGCAATGCTTTCATGGCAGATTTGAGGCAGGGACTGTGCTCAGGCACCTCTGTGGGTGCAGCAATGAGGAGTGAGGTCAGTTTAGGGCTGAGCACTGCTCTGGCTAAAAACAAAGGCCAATCAATTGGAGCAAGACTGATTCCTTTTTGCTGGGATGGAAAGCCTTGGGAGGAATTATCCAACAAAATTAAATCCTCAGGGTGGGGAGGGGGTGGGGGTGGAATGGGACACGACAATGCTGGAGGAGAATGTGTTAAAAAACACCAACAAACTCTGCAAGAAACAGGCAGGTTTTCCCTTTCTGGAGGTGAAAGCTCAGCCATAACCCCAAAGAGCTGGGTTTGGACTGGCACAGAGGGACTCTCCTGGCTTGGTGTGAACGTCCTGGGGCTCAGCAGGTCTTGGCTGGGGTGGTGCAGGGCGGGCTGGAGGTCTCCCATGGGCTGCAGGATCTCTGCTGGCCTCCCTGATAGAGAGATCGGGGCAGTGGCAGGGCATGAAATCTGCTTGAATTGGTGACTCCCAGCTCGTGCTGCCTGGTGGGCCTGAAATGACTAAATTACCTCTGGGCTGCCCAAGCTGCCCTGGGCTGCACAGGGCGGGCACAGCTGCCCTGCCCAGCCCAGAGGGGCTTTGGAGCCAGGGCCTGGTCTGTGCTGAGGGGGTGAGCTTGCTCAGCAGGTGGGAAAATGGAATTTATTCCTCTTCAAATTGTGCCCCAAGTATGATTTCATCTCTGTTTGAGGTGTGCTCTGTGGCATTTTTGCTGCTGGTCAGGCTGGGAACGTCCTGTTCAGCCTGGTTCTGTAAGGACAGGGATGTGTGTGCCCAGCTGTGTCACAGAGAGATCTGGGCAGTGGCAGGGCATGAAATCTGCTTGAACTGGTGACTCCCCTGGGCACACAGGGTGGGCAAAGCTGCTCTGCCCAGCCCAGAGGGGCTTTGGAGCCAGGGCCTTGCCCGTGCTGAGGGGGTGAGCCTGCTCAGCAGTTGGGAAAATGGAATTTATTCCTCTTCAAATCGTGCCCCAAGTATGATTTCACCTCTGTTTGAAGTGTGCTCTGTGGCATTTTTGCTGCTGGCCAGGCTGGGAACGTCCTGCTCAGCCTGGTTCTGTAAGGACAGGGATGTGTGTGCCCAGCTGTGTCTCTGCTTCCCAAAAATCCCTGGTGGGACCCCTTGGCAGGTCCCTCTTTGTCCCGTGGCTGTCTGCAGCTCTGGGGAGGGAGAGGAGCAGACTGGAGGAGCAGGGAGGGATTTACTCCCACATTTTCTCATTTCTGATTTTGAGACAATTCTGAGGAACCTTTTGGTTCTTCCTTGGTGCCGTTTGGGGGGATGCAGTGCCAGGAGGCCTGAGGGGGTGAAGTGCTCCTTGCCAGGGCAGTGCCATGCCTGGGGAGGGGGGATGGCACTGCCAACACCAAATGAGCCCCAGAGGGACCAACTCCCAGGGCAGACCTGGCACAAAGGGGGGGCTCTCCCTTTTCTCCCTGTGGAACACAAAGTGATGAATTCAGCCAGGGCCAGCACCAGCCTTTAATGCACTCCCAGCTGAGCGGGGTTTCTATGGCAGCGGGAGAACCAGGAGAGCCCTGGGAGGCTGTGAGTGCAGAGCTGTGCCAGGGGCACGGGGGGCACCAGGGCCATGGTGTGTGCAGAGCTGTACCAGGGACACGGGGGGCACCAGGGCCATGGTGTGTGCAGAGCTGTGCCAGGGGCACGGGGGCCATGGTGTGTGCAGAGCTGTACCAGGGGCACTGGTGGCGCCATGGTGTGTGCAGAGCTGTGCCAGGGGCACGGGGGGCACCAGGGCCATGGTGTGTGCAGAGCTGTACCAGGGGCATTGGTGGTGCCATGGTGTGTGCAGAGCTGTGCCAGGGGCATGGAGGCATGGTGTGTGCAGAGCTGTGCCAGGGGCATGGAGGCATGGTGTGTGCAGAGCTGTGCCAGGGGCACGGGGGGCACCAGGGCCATGGTGTGTGCAGAGCTGTGCCAGGGGCACGGGGGGCACCAGGGCCATGGTGTGTGCAGAGCTGTGCCAGGGGCATTGGTGGTGCCATGGTGTGTGCAGAGCTGTGCCAGGGCACGGGGGGCACCAGGGCCATGGTGCGTGCAGAGCTGTGCCAGGGGCACTGGTGGTGCCATGGTGTGTGCAGAGCTGTGCCAGGGGCACTGGTGGTGCCATGGTGTGTGCAGAGCTGTGCCAGGGACATGGTCATGGTGTGTGCAAGCTGTGCCAGGGCATTGGTGTGCCATTGTGTGTGCAGAGCTGTGCCAGGGGCATGGGGGGCACCAGGGCCATGGTGTGTGCAGAGCTGTGCCAGGGGCACTGGTGGCGCCATGGTGTGTGCAGAGCTGTGCCAGAGGCACTGGTGGTGCCATGGTGTGTGCAGAGCTGTGCCAGGGGCATGGAGGCATGGTGTGTGCAGAGCTGTGCCAGGGACATGGGTCATGGTGTGTGCAGAGCTGTGCCAGGGGCACTGGTGGTGCCATGGTGTGTGCAGAGCTGTGCCAGGGGCACGGGGGGCACCAGGGCCATGGTGCGTGCAGAGCTGTGCCAGGGGCACTGGTGGTGCCATGGTGTGTGCAGAGCTGTGCCAGGGGCATGGAGGCATGGTGTGTGCAGAGCTGTGCCAGGGACATGGGTCATGGTGTGTGCAGAGCTGTGCCAGGGGCATGGGGCCATGGTGTGTGCAGAGCTGTGCCGAGGCATTGGTGATGCCATTGTGTGTTCAGAGCTGTACCAGGGGCATTGGTGCTGAGGGGCACTGGTGTCACGGGGGCAGCGCAGCCGCTCATCACCCACTGATAGCCCCCTGTGCCCCCTGTGCCCCCGGTGCCCCCAGTGACCCCCGTGCCCGAACCTTGCTGGGCTTTCCATGTCCTCACACAAAGGGTGGCAGCCTCAGCCCGGGCTGTGCCTGGCATCGCCCTGCCACCGTGCCCGAGCCATTGTGTGGTGACAAACCTGCCAGGGCAGCAGGAGGCAGAGGTGCCCCCAGGCAGGAGCAGGGCAGGGTGTGTGCCAGGGCTGGGCCAAACCTCCAGCTGTGTCCAGCTGTGCTCCCTGTGGCTGGAAGGGCATCACCTCTGCCCGTGCCAGGGCAGGATCTCTGAGCTCACCCCCGCTCTGGGGCTGGCTGAGGCTCCGTTTCTGTGCCAGCAGGCAGCCAGTGCCACTCAGCCAGGGCAGGGATGGGTGCTGTGGGCACAGCTGGCTGCCCCAAGGGCGCTTCCAGCTCCTCCACATCCAGCAGGCACCGCCAGCCCAGCAGGAATGGCCACACAATCCCCCCCCAGCAGCTCCAAGCATCATCCAGGGGATCCAGAACTCCCCAAGAGCTGCCAGCAAGGACAGGCAGACATTTGTGCCTCTGGGGGATCTCGTGTGCCAGGAGAAGGGCACCTCAATTCAGTGTGGGAGCAGCCAGCTTTGGAGGAAAAGCTGAACTCCAGTGTTCTACTCCTGCTCCAAGTGAAAAATCAAACATCATCCAGGGGATCAAAAACTCCCCGAGCTTCTGCTCTCCCGACACAGGATCAGCTGGAAGGGTTGGTGCTGCTGGGCTGTTTCTCTGGTTGCATGGCTCCTCCTGAGCTGCCTGGTGCTGGCTGCATGCTCAGGAGGAAGGAGCAAACACCTCTTGTCCCCACTGCTGTCTCCTGGCAGGATCTGAGGTGGTGGTGACTGCGGTGGTGTTTGAGGGCCCCAGGACGAGGGAAGAGATGAGAATCTTGACTCCATGTTTCAGAAGGCTGGTTTATTACCTTCTGATATATGTTATATTAAAAGAAAATTATCTACTAAAATTATTTTAAAAGAAAGAGAGGAAAGGATTTCATCAGCAAAGGAAGGAATGAATAATAAAATCTTGTGACTGACCGGAGTCCCAACAGAGCTGGACCTGTGGTTGGCCATCAAGCAGAAACAATCCACGTGGCCCAATCAAAGATGCACCTGTTATATTCCACAGCAGCAGAGAATTATTGTTTACATTTCATTTCTGAGGCCTCTCAGCTTCCCAGGAGAAAAAATCCTGGCAAAAAGATTTTTCATAAGATACGTCTGTGACAGGTGACAGTGGCACTCTGGTGGAAGGGAGTCCCAGCTCTGCCCTCAGGCATGCAGCAGCCTGAGCACAGCTCCTGGCCACCCATCTGAGCACAAGTTTGCCACAGATCTCCAACATCTTGTGGCTGTGGCCCTCCTTCTTCAAGGAGAAGTGCACCTCAGCTCCCCTTCTAGGAGAAATGCACCTCAGCTCCCCTTCTAGGGGAAGTGCACCTCAGCTCCCCTTCTAGGGGAAATGCACCTCAGCTCCCCTTCTAGGGGAAGTGCACCTCAGCTCCCCTTCTAGGGGAAGTGCACCTCAGCTCCCCTTCTAGGGGAAATGCACCTCAGCTCCCCTTCTAGGGGAAGTGCACCTCAGCTCTCCTTTGTTGTGGTGTGAAGCAATATCCTGTCCCTCAGGTATGCCAACTTCTTCCTTCCCCTCCCCCTTGCCCCCTTCCTAAGTGCTGTCTGTCAAGTTCCACATTCCAGCAAGGGCATCGTGTGATTGGCAGAAGGTCAAAAGATGCTTCTCAGACCTGGGGTCATTGTCCCCTGAGACCCTTCCCCTCCCACCTGGTTGGTGGCTCACCTGTCCTCTCCCCCGCCCCTCCCTGTGGGTTTAAAAGGCACTGGAACCAGGTGGTCGGGGTCTGTTGGAGTTGTTGCAAAGATTCAGAGCTCTGTCACCCTGGAATAAACTCTGGATTTAACCCTCCAGTGGAATCTGCTCTCTTTCTCTTCACCATCGCCTGAACCTTTTCCACCAGAGGTAAACTGAGTCTCTACCATGCCTGGACTCATTCCGAGGGCCTGACTGGCAACTGGCAGCAAGCAAAGGTGTCTCTGAGGGGAAACACCACAGCTGCCACCTTTGGTCCAGCACTAGGGCTGGACGAGCCCAGGCACGTTCCACCTGCAATATTGGGATTTTATTCCAGTACTCCTTCTAGGGGAAGTGCACCTCAGTTCTCCTTCTAGAGGAAGTGCACCTCAGTTCCCCTTCAAGAAGAAGTGAACCTCAGCTCCTCTTCTAGGAGAAGCGCACCTCAGCTCCCCTTTGTCCTAGGGTGACATTAGGATGCTGGTATCCCCATTGGTGTGTCTTATTTATGCTGGATATTATGTTCTGTGCCTTCAAGACTGGCCCTGCAGAATGAAAGGCTTGTTTTGGGCCTCTTATCAGCCACTCCCCACGGCTGGTGGGACATACAGACAGTACAGTACAGAGCGCTGGTTTTGCTTTTTGCCCTGCTTTTCACTTTGCTCTTGCTTCTGCTCTGCTTCTGCTCTGCTTCTGCTTTGTTGTTTCTTTTTCCCCTCTTCTCATTAGTTAATTTAGCTAAACAGTCCAAATTCCTTCCTGGACTGCTTCCCCTTTTCTGTTTGGACCTACCAACCTCCGGACTGGGACCTGGCAAACACCAAGAGTTTGCACCTTGTGGCTGCAGCAGCTGCCCCAGTGCTGGAGGGACTGATAACAGCGACCACCCCAGGAGAGACTTTCTGAATCTGTCATCTTTTTCAGGGCAGTGACAGAGTGGTGTCATCCAGTATTTTCATTGTGTGTGCTGGAGGTGCTGTGCCTGTCAAATAAACAGGTTCTTTCCACTTCTCCCCGAGGAATTCTTCCCGAACCAGTTGGGGGGAGGGGCCATGTGGGTTTGCTTTCTGGAGAAGCCTTTTTAGGGATTCTCTCCCAATTTTGCCCTAAACCAGGATGCCCTTCAAGGAGAAGTGCACCTCAGCTCCCCTTCAAGGAGAAGCTCACTGTCACTCTGGAAGAGCTCCCTCCACGTGCAGGAGTTAAAACTGGACATTAATTGCTTGTCCACCACGTGTTCCCGATCCCAGCTGCACTTAGAATATTTGTAAGTTAAGTTTCCCACAGATCCATCCTCTGCACAGTTATTCTCAAGTGTTGGTTCACTTTTCAAACGAAGCAAAAAAGGGGAAGGGAAGAAGGAAGCAAGGGAAGGAACTTCAGGTGTTGTGTCTATGCCTGGTGCTGTGTGGGTAAATAAGAATGGAAAACAGGAAGATCAGCAGCTCCAATCCCTGGATAAACCCTTTGCTGTTACTCTTCTAGACGTTTGTTGTCACTTGGTAAAAGTGCAGCTGAAGTCTCAAGGGTCCCATCTGTCACTTTTGGGAGGAGATTTCAGGTGAAACATTTGATTCAACGTATTTAAGCCCCCAGAATTAATACACAGAGTAGAACTAACTATGAAGTAACTTACCTTTGATTTTTGTTCAGTGGCCTAGAACAAGGAAACAGAAATGTCAGTGATTTGTGCAGATAAGAGAGAAACCACATGTGCACATACCACCCCATAAAGCAACATTAGCTTTTGACTTTGCTCTTTTTAAATGGTTTCAAGTTATTTAATTATCTACTGTCACTCTAGGACACGAAACAGGAAGAGGCAGACACTGGATTTTCCAAGGCAAAAAAGAGAGAAGTTTAATTCTGATTCCAGCATTTATAGATTTCCAAAAGTGACAGTGGACGGGAGGGTGACAGTGCCACCTCTCCAATGACACTGGACAATGCAACAATCCATCAATTTCTCCTCCTCCATAAAGAATGCAAAACAATAAGTTATTTACAGAAAGCGTGTGAGAAAGTTTGTTACAAGAATGTAAACATCAGAAGGCTCAGAAAATCTTAAAAAATCTTGAAACCTCAATTCTCCTTCAAGGGAGCAGCTGTAGCAGCCCTGCTCAGCTGTGCCTCTCCAGCAGCTGCAGGTTGGGTTGCTGCTCCACCTCATCCAGGAGCGCTTTGCTTTTCTCCAGCTCTTCCTGTTTCATCTGCAGCTGCCTGGGTTGGAGCTTTGGAGCTGGAGCTCCCCAGGGCAGCCAGAGACAGGAGAGCTGCTCTGGGGGGGGGGGGGGGGGGAGCCTGGGCTGGTTTTGGGGTCTCAGGGCTGCTCCCACACAAGGGAGGGGTTTGGGGGAACACTGGGCTGGTTTTGGGGGATGGGTCAGGCTGTTCCCATTGAAGGGAGGAGGTTTGGGGGAGCCCTGGGCTGGTTTTGGGGGGTGGGTCAGGCTGCTCCCACCCAAGGGAGGGGTTTGGGGGAGCCCTGGGCTGGTTTTGATGGGGTCTCAGGGCTGCTCCCACCCAAAGGAGGGGTTTAAGGGAGCCCTGGGCTGGTTCAGGGCTGTTCCCACCCAAAGGAGGGGTTTGGGGGAACCCTGGGCTGGTTTTGGGGGGTAGGTCAGGGATGTTCCCACCCAAAGGAGGGGTTTGGGGGAGCTCTGGGTGGGTTTTGGGGGGTGGTTCGGGCTGCTCCCACCCAAGGGAGGGGTTTGGGGGAACCCTGGGTGGGTTTTGGGGGGTGGGTCAGGGCTGCTCCCACCCAAAGGAGGGGTTTGGGGGAGCTCTGGGTGGGTTTTGGGGGGTAGGTCAGGGCTGTTCTCACCCAAGGGCAGAGGTTTGGTGCAGCCCTGGGCTGGTTTTGATGGGGTATCAGGGCTGTTCCCACCCAAAGGAGGGGTTTGGGGGAGCCCTGGGCTGGTTCAGGGCTGTTCTCACCCAAAGGAGGGGTTTGGGGGAGCTCTGGGTGGGTTTTGGGGGGTAGGTCAGGGCTGTTCTCACCCAAAGGAGGGGTTTGGGGGAGCTCTGGGCTGGTTTTGGGGGGTGGTTCAGGGCTGTTCCCACTGAAAGGAGAGGTTTGGGGGAGCTCTGGGCTGGTTCAGGGCTGTTCCCACCCAAAGGAGGGGTTTGGGGGAGCCCTGGGCTGGTTTTGGGGGTGGTTCAGGCTGCTCCCACCCAAGAGGTTTGGTGCAGCCCCCCCACCCTTCATCTGCTGCTGCCCCCCATGATCGACCACAAGTGGTTCCAGGTGGGCCCTTCTCCCATCCCAGGGGACTCCTCATGCTCCTCCTCACCAAAAGCTCCCTCTCCCTCACAAAAAAATGATCACAAACCTGCTCCTTTCCCGTGGGCATTTCCAGCCCTAATCTGCTGTTGTTGTTGACAAAACATTTGGAATGAGATTTTTCCCGAATCCTACAGATTCAGGGCTGATCTCGCAGGCAGCCAGAAGGGGAAGAGAATGTTTTAAATTCATTGGCAATACTTGGAGCTTTTCTTCCCTTCTACTTCCCCCTTTCTTCCACTTTTGAGGAAGAGCAAGAGATGAAACTTCAATGTTTTTCTCAGAGTGAAATTGCAAAGTAAATTACTTTAGACTCTATAATGTGAAATATTAAAATGAAAAGTGATTTTTTTTTTCCAACAAGCTCAGTGTTCCTTCTTGAAAAGCCCAAAGCAAAATGTGTTGATCTCATTTCAGTGCTTCTCCCCTCACAATTTCTCATTCCAAACAAGCTCTTTGTAGGAACTGACTGTGTTTAGGCATGGCATCTTGCTTTTGAAGAATTGTCATTTTCCATCAGAAAAATGCCCAGCCAGCTCCACCCACTATCGGTGATATCCCCAACAGCCTCAGTTTGGGCACAACTGCAGAGGCGAGCTCGTCAGGATTAAAAGATTGCTGTCATCCCTGCACCAGTCCGGAGCTGGATCTCCAAAATCCAAAATTTTAAGAGCCTAAATGAGAGCTGTGGGACTCCAGGGGCTCTCCAAAATTCAGTTTATTCCATCCAAGAGGTTACAGCAGTCCAGGGTTGGGGTGGCAGAGCTGTGCCCACAGCTGCCAGCTCCAGCTGCAGGCAGGCCTGGACACCCACATCCCTCATTCAGGCTCCTACTAAGGGTGCCCTACGTTGGGCGCCACAGTAAGAGCCAAAATGAGAGATGTGGGACTCCAGGGGCTCTGCAAAATGCAATTTATTGTATCCAAAATGCAGTTTATTGTGTCCAAGAGTTACAGCAGCCCAGGGTTGGGTGACAGAGCTGTCCCCACAGCTGTCAGCTCCAGCTGCAGGCAGGCCTGGACACCCACATCCCTCATTCAGGCTCCTACTAAGGGTGCTCCACATTGGGCACCACTGCAAGAACCTAAATGAGGGATGTGGGACTCTAGGGGCTCTTCAAAGTGCAGTTTATTGTATCCAAAATGCAGTTTATTCCATCCGAGAGGTTACAGCATCCCAGAGTTGGGGTGACAGAGCTGTGCCCACAGCTGCAGGCAGGCCTGGAGACCCTTTGGTTTTGGTTACATTGCATTATGAACTTTTCTTTTGGTTACATTGCATTATAAACTTTTCTTTGCTTGAAATCTTCATACAGTAGAACCAATCTATCCCTTAACCCTTATCTATAGCCTCTCATAACTACTCTAATTACCACA
The DNA here is from genome assembly GCF_022539315.1 of Serinus canaria. Classification (NCBI taxonomy): domain Eukaryota; kingdom Metazoa; phylum Chordata; class Aves; order Passeriformes; family Fringillidae; genus Serinus; species Serinus canaria. The sequence goes on from NC_066338.1 coordinate 11,682,387, forward strand.
TTCATGTCACTGCTCTCCAGTCACTCACAGTCAGTACATCACAGTTTAAGCCAGAAGTTGTTTTTCAGTTTTCTTGCAGTGCAAATTCTGAGCCCTTTTTGCTGCACCATTTGCTGCCTTGTTTGCCTGTGCTTGGTAAAACATCTTCTTGTTTGGGGTGGGTTTATCCTTTGCTCTGAGCCATAAAAACCCTTCTAACCAACACACCCTTTGCTCCTTGGTTATCCAGCCAGACTGGCTCAGCAATTCTTTCCTTCTACATCAAAACCTGCTTCCATCTCTATTCCTTCTTCAGATTCTGCATTTAAAAATCTTTCTGCTAAGCACACGCATCCATGAGACTTTCTTGCCAAACTTTCATCCTTCCCAACACAAAATAGTGCTGGGGTCATTTCTGGGTGCTGAGGCTTGGCTGCGTTGGGGCTGTTTGTGTCCAAACCCAGATATTTTCACCTCTGAGCACTTCCCCACCCCACGGGAGCAGCCTGGCACACCCAGCTCTCCCCAGGGGTGCAGGAGATGATGGTCCCCCCCTGCCTCTGTCAGGGTTTGGGGAAGAACTGAGCAGCTCCAGGCTCAGGGAAGGTCATTCCTGAAGGGTTTTGTACTCGTTCTCTAATGGGCAACTGAAGCTACCCAGGTGACCAAAGAGCCACTCCTGGTGTCCCCACTGTGACCTCAGAACCCAGCAATGCTCCAGGGTTTGGGGTGAAAGGGATGGCACCATTTCCTGCCTGCCTGGGCACTTTGAGCACCTGAGGAGTGCAGAGGAGGTTCCTTTTCTGCCCCAGCAGAGGTGAGGTGTGTCCTCTGAAAGAGCCCAAATCAAAACTGGGCACAGAGAAGGTAACAGCTGTAAATAATTCACCTCCAGAATGCAAGGAGCAGCTCTCAGGAGGAAGGCCCAGCACTCTTTCAGTTCTTCTTGCCATATGCTTGACTCAGTGCAGAGACAGGATCCTTTCTAAAGGCAAAATTTTCTGGTTTTCCCCCCCCAAAAATCAGACCAGAAGCAGATGGGGCTGTGCCTTCCTATGCCCCAATATTTGAGCCCTTTGGCTGACAACAAAAGGTTTAAAAGAGGGGAGCAGAGCAGCAGTGGTGGCTTTGTGCCATGGAGGAGGTGCTGGCTGTGCTGCAGAGCCCCCCACCCTGCCCAGGGCTGGGGTCCCCTGTGCTGGGACCCCACTTTGGGGGCTGGGGAGGTGGCACAGCTGCCCAGAGCATCAGGGAGGGCAGGAGGTGGCTCTGGGAGCCTCTGCTGGCCCTGGAACTGGAACTGCAGTGCAGCCCTGCATCCTCACAGAGGGGAAAATGAGGGGAAAGCCCAAATGCCAGGGGGAAGGAAACTCCAAATTCCAGGGGAAAATAGATCCCAAATGCCAGGGGAAAGGAAACCCCAAATGGCAGGGGGAAATGAATCCTAAATTCCAGGGGGAAATGAAACCCCAAATGCCAGGGGGAAATAAATCCCAAATGCCAGGGGGAAATGAAACCCCAAACGGCAGGGGGAAATAAATCCCAAATGCCAGGGAAAGGAAACCCCAGATTCCAGGAGAAAAGAGATGAAATCCCAAATTCCAGGAGAGAAGAAACCCCAAATGCCAGGGGAAAGGAAACCCCACATTCCAGGGGAAAACAGATGAAATCCCAAATTCCAGGAGAAAAGAAACCCCAGATTCCAGGAGAAAAGAGATGAAATACCAAATTCCAGGGGGAAAGTAAAGAAACCCCAAATCCAGAGGAAAAGAACCCCCAAATTCAGCTCTGGGGCTGCAGGAGGATGCTGGGAGAGGAGTTAAAGGGTTAAAAGGATCGCTGCTGTCGTGCTGAAAATCTCGGGGAGTTTAAACAGGGAATGCTCGTGGTGTCTGGGTGGGCAGGGGGGACAATGGGGACAGTTCGGGTCTGCCGGGGCAGAGGATGCAGATCCTGTCCCTCTGTCCCTCCCTGTCTCTCTGTCCCTCCCTGTCCCTCCCTGTCCCTCTGTCCCTCTATTCTTCCCTGTCCCTCCCTGTCCCTCTCTGTCCCTGTGTCCCTCCCTGTCCTGCTCTGTCCCTGTGTCCCTCCTGTCCCTCTGTCCCTCCCTGTCCCTCCCTGTCCCTCTCTGTCCCTCCCTGTTCCTCTGTCCCTCCCTGTCCCTCGGGGCTCATCCTGCCCGAGGGATTGCCAATGAGGACTCAAATACTTCTGGATTTTTAATGCTGGATTGATTTTAAAGGTCTTTTCCAACCTAAACTAGTCAATAAATTCATTTCTTTCCCTTGTTCTGGCTGGGAGGAGGGAGGGCTCTGCTGCCAGGGCAGGTTTGGGAATGTCGGTGGAATTGCTGAAATCACTTTTTCCAGGTGAGGCAGCAGATCTCTGCCTTCACCTGCAAAAACAAGTCAGGAAAAAAGTGGCATGGAGGAGAAAGACGGATGGCAGGTAATTTTCTGAATGGAACACAGGAATTTGGTTAAACTTTTGTCAAGAAAAAAACCCCAATAGTTTCTTGTATTTAAACTAGGGAAAACCTCCTTGAGTAAACCAGATTTTTTTTTTTTGGTCATGTAATGTCCACATAGTCCAAGATAGCATTTGGAACAAATATAGGAAAAACACCACCAAAAAAAAAAAGCTGAAAACATTTTGACCAAATCTAAATACAACCAATTGCTGTGCACTTCCCTGTGCTCCCTAGGTAGGATAATAAAAAAAATATTAATTTTTAGATGTGATGAAGTATTAATAAATCTTTGAGTTAAGCATCAGAGCTGGTTTTGAGGTTTAAAATTGTGCCTGTCACCACAGCCCTGCCTGTGCTGCTGCTGCCACGGCTGACCCCTCCTAAATATCCTGTTTTCAAATGAGGGAAAACACTGATTAAGGCAAAAATTCCCCATCTCCCCTAAATGCAAACAAATCCCTTTCCAGCCTTGTTGGCATTTTTGAAGGGAATGTTTGTCAGCGGCTCAGGGCTGCGGGGTGGGATGTGGCACTCAGCTGTGAAGAAAGTGTTTATTTTCCCTTTATTTTCTGCATTAAAACGCCAGACAAAAGGCTGGGGCAGGTACGGCAGGTCGGGCTGGGAAAGGGATCCAAAGCTGGCACCATGCCGGGCATCGCCCTGCCAGCCGAGGAGCCGGGCACCTCCCGGAGGTGAAATCCCGGAGGTGAAATCCCAAATCCCGCCCCGCAGCCTCCGTGCCGGGCTGGTGGAGCAGCCCAGGCGAGAGACAGACGCGTCAAAAAGAGACAGAGCCGTAAAAATAGATTGGGGTTGTCTTTTTTTAGGGTTGTTTGTGCGGGGGGCTGGCACGTCCTGTGCCCGCTCCTCCCCTCCCAAACCTGTTCTGGCCGAGCGCTTTGTTCATCTTATTTAAAGGGGGATGAATTAAAATAAAGAAATCAATCAATCAATAAAAATCAGCAGCCAGCTGCCCCCATCCCCCCCCCAGTAATTGCCATGGCGTTGGCACTGCCTGGCAGCTGCTGCCCTCCTTTCCCCGCGCTGTGTGCCAGGGCGTTGGCACCGGGAAATGCTGCTGGGTTCAGCGGGGAGAGAAAGGATCCCCTGGGCATTCAGGGGATGCCCGTGTCCCTTTAGGGTGTCCCTCTGTCCCTTTAGGGTGTCCCTGTGTCTCTTTCAGGGTGTCCCTGTGTCCCTTTAGAGTGTCCCTCTGTCCCTTTAGGATGTCCCTCTGTCCCTTTAGAGTGTCCCTGTGTCCCTTTAGGGTGTCCCTCTGTCTCTCTAGGGTGTCCCTGTGACCCTTTCAGGGGTGCCTCTGTGACTTTCAGGGTGTCCCTCTGTCCCTTTAGGGTGTCTCTGTGTCCCTTTAGAGTGTCCCTCTGTCCCTATCAGGGTGTCCTTCTGTCCCTTCCAGGGTGTCCCTCTGTCCCTTTAGGGTGTCCTTCTGTCCCTATCAGAGTGTCCCTCTGTCCCTTCCATGGTGTCCCTCTGTCCCTTCCATGGTGCTGCTTTCATCCATTCCCCCCTTTTGGGGTTTCCCAGGGGGTTGCTGAGAGCTGTCCTGTTTGGAGGGGATTTAGGGCCGTGTCTGAGGGGTGCAGGGCACACCCGTGTTGCCAGGCTGGGCTCAGGGGGTCCACAGGGGGTGTCCCCTGTCCCTGCCTGGTGGTGGCAGAGCTGTGGGAGGAGGGATGTGATGTGCCCTGGCATTTGGGGGTCACCACCCAACCCCCCATCCCACTGTCACCCTACCCCTGCCCCTCACTCAGCTGGGCACTGGCACCTTCCCAGGAGCTCCCACCTGTGCCCAGCCCGTGGGCAGGGCTGGGAACCAGCTCTGGGCAGGTCAGTGGGGTGGGCAGGGACAGAGAGGCCCCTCCTGCTCTCCTGCCCTGAGTGCCACCTTTCCTGGGCTCCTCCTGCCCTGTGTGCCACCTTTCCTGGCCTCCTCCTGCCCTGTGTGCCACCTTTCCTGAGGCTCCTCCTGCCCTGTGTGCCACCTCCCCTGAGGCTCCTCCTGCCCTGTGTGCCACCTTTCCTGAGGCTCCTCCTGCCCTGTGTGCCACCTTTCCTGGGGCTGCTTCTGCCCTGTGTGCCACCTCCCCTGGGGCTCCTCCTGCCCTGTGTGCCACCTTTCCTGGGGCTCCTCCTGCCCTGTGTGCCACCTTTCCTGGCCTCCTCCTGCCCTGTGTGCCACCTTTCCTGGCCTCCTCCTGCCCTGTGTGCCACCTTTCCTGGCCTCCTCCTGCCCTGTGTGCCACCTTTCCTGGCCTCCTCCTGCCCTGTGTGCCACCTTTCCTGAGGCTCCTCCTGCCCTGTGTGCCACCTTTCCTGGGCTCCTCCTGCCCTGTGTGCCACCTTTCCTGGGCTCCTCCTGCCCTGTGTGCCACCTCCCCTGAGGCTCCTCCTGCCCTGTGTGCCACCTCCCCTGAGGCTCCTCCTGCCCTGTGTGCCACCTTTCCTGAGGCTCCTCCTGCCCTGTGTGCCACCTTTCCTGGGCTCCTCCTGCCCTGTGTGCCACCTTTCCTGGGCTCCTCCTGCCCTGAGTGCCACCTTTCCTGGGCTCCTCCTGCCCTGAGTGCCACCTTTCCTGAGGCTCCTCCTGCCCTGTGTGCCACCTTTCCTGGCCTCCTCCTGCCCTGAGTGCCACCTTTCCTGAGGCTCCTCCTGCCCTGTGTGCCACCTTTCCTGAGCCTCCTCCTGCCCTGTGTGCCACCTTTCCTGGGCTCCTCCTGCCCTGAGTGCCACCTTTCCTGAGGCTCCTCCTGCCCTGTGTGCCACCTTTCCTGAGGCTCCTCCTGCCCTGAGTGTCACCTCCCCTGAGGTTCCTCCTGCCCTGTGTGCCACCTTTCCTGGGCTCCTCCTGCCCTGTGTGCCACCTTTCCTGAGGCTCCTCCTGCCCTGTGTGCCACCTTTCCTGAGGCTCCTCCTGCCCTGTGTGCCACCTTTCCTGAGGCTCCTCCTGCCCTGTGTGCCACCTTTCCTGAGGTTCCTCCTGCCCTGTGTGCCACCTTTCCTGGGCTCCTCCTGCCCTGTGTGCCACCTTTCCTGGGGCTGCTTCTGCCCTGTGTGCCACCTCCCCTGGGGCTCCTCCTGCCCTGTGTGCCACCTTTCCTGGGGCTCCTCCTGCCCTGAGTGCCACATTTCCTGGGGCTCTGGGGTCACCTCCTGCCCTGAGTGCCACCTTTCCTGGCTCTGGGGTGGTGGCTGTGGCACTGTCCCCTCTCCCTGCCCATTTTGCCAGGTTCAGTGGGATCAGGGATCTTGCCAGCCCTTGTGTGCCCAGCCCCAGAGGTGCTGCTGGAGCAGGAGCACTGCAGGGAGGGGGAGCCTCTGGAGGATGTGAAATATGAAATATCCACTTTAACAGCACCCTGCTCACAACTGTGCTGGGTGTAAATGATCTCCTTGGCTTTATCCATTCCTCAGACAGGTTTTGGTGCTGCCTCCCAGCAGTTCTGCAGAGAAATCAGAATCTCTGTGTTCAGGGGCACCTCCCTGAGCTGCCAGAGCCAGGGCAGGCTCATTTATCCCAAATACCTCATTGCTGAACTCCTCTGGCTCTAAAAATGCTGCTTTTGTTGGTGTCACCTGCAAGGAGGGAAGGATCAGGCCTGGGCTGCTCCTGCAGCTGAGGGTGGTGCCAGAGAGAAAGGCTGAATCCAAGTTGTCAGGGTTGGAAGGAAATGAAAATCTCAAATTATTTCTACATAATTAAAGGACATGTATGTGTGACTTCATCCTCTTCCAAATGAGAATGGGTTTTTATTTCCTTTCTAAGGGGGAATTAGGATAAAAAGGGGTTCAGTGCACAGAAAAGGAGGAGCAGTCCAAGGAGAACAAAAATGTGGGAGTGAGTGTTAGCAAGGTTGATTTTGTCCTGAGATTTTCCTCACTGTCCTGGGAGGGCTGTAGAGAATGGCTCCAAATCAGAATGGGGTTTATTTCCAAATCAGAATGGGGTTCATTTCCAGATGAGAATGGGGTTCATTTCCAGATGAGAATAGGGTTTATTTCCAAATGAGAATGGGGTTTATTTCCAGATGAGAATGGGGTTTATTTCCAAATGAGAATGGGGTTTATTTCCAGATGAGAATGGGGTTTATTTCCAAATGAGAATGGTTTTTATTTCCAAATGAGAATGGATTTTATTTCGTTTTAAGGGGAAATTAGGGAAAAAAGGGGTTCAATGCCCAGAAAATGAGGAGCAGTCCAAGGAGAGCAATGCCCTGGGAGTGAGTGTTTGTGGGGTTGGTTTTATCCTGAGATTTTCCTCACTGTCCTGGGGAGCTGCAGAGCCTGGCATCCTCCTCCCCAATCCCTGCCTGACCCAGGTGAAACATTTCCTTGGCATTTTCCAGAGAGGGAGAAAAGGGTTCAGGCTGAGGCAGGGACTGTGTGAGCTTGAGTCTGGGCTTTTCTAAAAATTCATTTGAGGGGAAAATGTGGGGCTGGCTTTGGGGGGCACTGGAGACTCCTCAGCTGGGCTCTGCTAAGAGCAATGCTTGGTTTCAAAGTCACTTCTGGGGTTTTTTTCAACTTAAAAAAAAGTTCAAACTTTCCAAAGGAAACATTAAAATCCACATTTAAATTCCTAGAAATTTTGGAGATGTTGCCTTTCCAGTGCTTCCCTAAATGACACTCGCTGATTTTTCAGTTTTTCTTCCTTCCAAAGCAAATATTCTGTGTGATTTACATGGGGTGGAAGATTTCTCTGTAGTAAAACAGCCCTGAGGGTTCTCTCCCCATCCCAGAGCTGGGAAACCCCTGGCATTGCAGGACCCAGAATATCCTTTTTTTTTTTTTCCCCCCTCTCTAAAATCTGTGTATTGGTGATTTTAGTAGAAAATGGGGAGAGGGAAGAGGGTAAAAAAAGGATTGCAAGGGTTCCTGGAGAGCCACGGGGCTGGAAAAAGCCTCGGAGCTGGGGGGATGCAGAGGGACCGCGGGGACATCTCCCGGCTCTGCTGGGGGAGGGCTCTGCCTTAAAACTTTGATTTCTGCTGCTCGCAGGAGAAGAGTGGAAACAGGACGGTCCTGGCTCTTCCTGGGGAAGCAGCAGCAAAAACCCCAACAATTTATACATTTAGGAAGGGATTTTCTAGCCTGGAACACGCTGGGTTTTGGTTAAAGGTGAAAAATCGTTCGCTCGAGGCCGGTGGAATAAATCAGGGAGAAATGTGAAATCCTCTGCTGAGGGTGTAGAGTCCTGCCCAGGAGGCACAGCCCCGACTCTTGCTGCAGTCATGTGGTGGAGAAACAACTTTTCATCGAATTTAGCAATTCTTTATGTGATATAAAATGACCTAGTTAATGCCATGTTTACAGTAAGTCCAATCAAAAAGTGACTGAATATACCAGCAAGGAAAATGGGCAGAGTTGAAGCTTTTTTTGTGAAAATAAAATAAAAACAATCTAGGTGCAGTGTTTTCTAACAGACCCGTGCTGTTTAAAAAAAATAGCAGTGGTGGTGGTAATAATAATAATAATAATAATAATATAATAATAATAATAATAATAATAATAATAATAATAATAATAATAATAATAATAATCCACCTCAGATTTAATCCCTATGATTATAAATATAGGATCTGTGTTTAGGTATGTTAAAAAAAATAAGACTAAAATTAAAATAAATGGAATTTATATTAGAGGATCAAATGGAAAGCTCAAACTCCACAAATCATGGACTGTTTCCCAGGGTTTCCAGCTGTAACTTGACAAACCGGTGGTTCAGGAGAGGAATGGATTTTGTTTTGTTATTTTGGGGTGGTTTTGGGGGGCTGCAGCTCGGACACAGCCCGGGGGGGGATGGATGGAGCGGGGACAGGAGGGACCGCGCCGGCTCCGGCGGCAGCTCGGGGTGGGGGGGGCGCTTTTGGGACAATTTCGGAGCTGCTGCTGCTGCTCCTGCTCTGGTTTGTTTTGTGGAATCGGCTGAAATCCCCGTATTTAAAAAAATTTAAAAACCCAAACCAAAAAACAAAACAAAACAAAACAGCCTAAAAAACTTAAAAAAAATAAAAAAAATTAAAAAAACCAAACTAAAACTAAAAACGCCAAAAAAATCCCCCCAAACCAAAAGAGAAACCTCTTTTTCCATCTCCCAGCCCTTCAAACCTTTTTTTTTTCTGTTTTTCTGTTTCGTGGTGTTTTTCTGGCCGTTCCCCAGCACTGCTCTCCCCAGAAGGGATGGGGGGACAGCCTGGGGGGATGAGGGCACTCGGCTCGCCGGGATTTCCCCAAGAGCTGCTGCTCCGTCCGAACCAAACCGAACCGAACCAAAAACCACCCTCCAACCTGACCGTGGATATTTACAATTTATTTACCATTAGCCCCAAATTTACCAGAGCCGACAGACTGAAAGGGGTGGCCGGGGAGGGGGGGGGGAAGCAATTCAATTAATTTGTAATCTTGCTTTTCATTAGAAAATGTAAGAATAATGACAGCGTCCAGCAGGCGGGGGGGGGAGAAAAATCATAAATGGAGATTTCCCCCTCCCGAATCAGATTATAAAATAAGCTTTTAAAAATTAAATTATTTGGTACGCAGTTGGTCGGGGTAACCCCAGACTATGAGCGAGGCAAAGACAACGAATAAAAATAACAAAGGACACAAAAGTTGCCGGCGCTTCCCTCTTTGGGTGGGACCTCGGCGGCTGCTGGGGGGTCCCGGAGGGGAGCGGGGCTGGGAATGGAGGGGACGAGATGGGAATGGGGGGACGGGATAGGAATGGGGGGACGGGATGGGAATGGGGGGGGAGAACGAGATGGGAATGGGGGGGATGAGCTGGGAATGGGGGGACGGGATAGGAATGGGGGGACGAGATGGGAATGGGGGGGACGAGCTGGGAATGGGGGGGACGAGATGGGAATGGGGGGGACGGGATGGGAATGGGGGGATGAGATGGGAATGGGGGGACGGGATAGGAATGGGGGGGATGAGATGGGAATGGGGGGGACGAGATGGGAATGGGGGGGACTAGCTGGGAATTGAGGGGGATGAGCTGGGAATGGGGGGGAAGAGCTGGGAATGAAGGGGACGAGATGGGAATGGGGGGGATGAGCTGGGAATTGGGGGGGGACGAGATGGGAATGGGGGGGACGGGATGGGAATGGGCAAACAGAGCCGGGAAATGGGGGGGGATGAGCCGGGAATGGGAGGGACGAGCTTGGGATGGGGGGACGAGATGGGAATGGGGGGATGAGCTGGGAATTGGGGGGGATGAGCTGGGAATGGGGGAGCAAAGCCGGGAATTGGGGGCTGGGAATTGTGGGGGGGTTCTGAAGGGGAGCAGAGCCAGGAATGGGGGGGATGAGCCGGAGATTGGGGGAGGATGAGCCGGGAATGGGGGGGACGAGCCGGGAATGGGAATGCGGGGCTGCAGCCGGCTCGCAACAACTCAAAGAATTCATTTGCAAACAGGCTTCTGCCGGCAGCGAAAAGATCCGCATTGAACTCGCAGGAGCGGAGTTGTTTTATCCCGAGTTAAACCCAAAATCTGCAAAAAAAGGGATTTTTGGGGAGGGGGGCAGCGCTGGACCTCAGGCTCAAAGCGCGCAGTCCCCGCTTTTAAAATATTCATTGGCTTTTCTTGTCTCTCGCTTTTTCTCTCTTTATTTTATTTTATTTTTAAATTTATTTCCCACAGAGGAGCCTCCCCGCACCGTCCCGGGTGGGATTGGCTCCCCCCGGCACTGGGAAGGATTGGGGAGAATTGGGGGGTTTCGGGAACTTTCCCACGCCCCCACCCTTCCCAGCCCAACTTCAGCTTCGTTTTCTGCCTTTTCTCCCCTCAATTTTCCATCCCGTCAAATAGACCAAAGAAAACCTCTTCACATTGACCCAACCCGTATTTTAAATTTTTTTTTGGTTTTCCTCTAAAAATCGTTGAAGTGGAATTATCTCGCCTAAAAGGCAAGAGGGGAAATTTGGGGAAATTTCGGGTGGTTTTGGGTCTGCTCCCAGCTCTGTGCCGGAGGAAATGTAAAATCTCTCCTGCCACACGCTCAGACAAAGCCGTCTTGTTCCCCGGGATTTGTCGGGTCAAGCAGGATCCCGTTTTAAGCCAGTTACTAAATGTAATTCTCCCACTCTGCCTCTTAATTTAGCAAACGAAAAAACCCCAACTTTTCGCTGGGGGCAGTGATTTGTCCCCAGAAGTTAAAAAAAAAATTAGGGATTTTAGCCACTTTATTATTGCTGCCATAATGTTTGTTCCTTTTTAGAATGAACAGTATTTGAGAAATGTTTCAGTGCACTAAAATTTCGGTATTAGAAATTATTTTGATAAAATACCGTCTTTGAAATGACAATTTTAAATATCCACGTTAAAAAAAAAAAAAAATTCCTAACAAGGCTTTTACAGGGTCCTGAGCTGGTGGGAACCAATTTAGCTCCTTTGTGTAGCATCATCCCGGGGTATTTTCTATTATTCTTAGGAATTTGGATTGATTCTTTACTGTGAACTAAACATTTTCTTAGTGTTCACATTTTTTCTCTTGGAAAAAAAAGAAAAGTTTAAAAAAAAAAAAAGTAAAAAAAGAAAAAAATTGACCCAAAAATTGAGTTTGTTTTGGAACTTATTCCATGCATACACAGAATCAGGAGATGTCAGGTGTGTGGTTGAACAAAAGTTTTTAAATGTGTGTCAGTCCTGCTCAGAACCGGTTTTAACTGCAAAAAAATCCTTGAAATTCTCTGTTCCAAACATTAATCCGTTGTGAAGCTGGTTGAAATTTTCATTAAAAAATTAAAGCAAAATTAAAGCAAAAGGATAAAAAGCGCAGGAAATTTTTACTTTTTAAAGACATTTTTATAGTATCTTTCGCTCTCCCTGCTCAGCAGCTCGTGCAGCAAAGCTACTTCAGCAGTGGAGAGTTAAATCTCAAATATTTATGTCTCTCGTTAAGAAAAGGGGGGAAAAATTTTTTTTTGAGAAGTTTGGAGAATTTTTCTTAGAAAAATGCAAGCATTCCCAGGGATTCAGCTGGGTCCTTGCTCCAGGTGCAAAAGGACAAAAGAAAAAAGAACAACAACCAAAAAAATCAATGTTTTTTATCACCCAACCAGTGCACTGGAAGGGATGGGTGGCTTTGGAGGGGCCGGGTGGGCACGGCAGGGCAGGGCAGTGGGCTGGGGGCTGCAGCCCCTCTGCAGAGGAGCTTGGCTGCTTCAGATCCAGAGGCATTTGAGCCACGTTCATGGAGGTTCACATTCGTTGGATTTCACCCTGTGGAAGAGCTGGAGAAAGGATGGCAAAGCCTGGTGCCCTGCAGTTGTGTCTGGGTGTGAGTTTCACCTGGCACAGCGGGCTCCCTGCGTCCCTGGCACCTCTGGGGATGGCATTACAAACCCCCCACCCTGCTCTGAAAGATTCTTCACCTATTTATTGAATTTCTGGCCGCGGAAGGCGGAGGTGTCCTCAAAAGCCACCCTGTGCCCACCCTTGCGCGTGGTACCGGCGCCCAGCATTGTGCAGGGCTCTGCAGCCCCGCTCGGCCTTTTGTCAGCCCCCTTTTTGTGTCGAGCTGATGCCTTTTGTCAGGTCCCAGACATGTTGTGTCCACAGGCACACAAATCTGCCTGCGCAGAGCGGGGCAGGGCGTGGGGAGCGCGGGGCGCGCTCGGCTCGGCGGCCACGCACGGGGGCACGGCCACCACGCACCCCCCGAGGGGCTGGCATGGAGCTGCAGGGCTGGCAGAGGTGCAGTGTGTCCGTGTGTCCGTGGGTGCTGTCTGTCCCTCTGCTGTTGCTTTTGCCAGTCCTTTGAGCTGGGTTTGTTTCAGTTTTACCCCCGTGTTTCTCAGGGATGGCTGAGGTTTGACTGGCTCCTCATGCCACGCCTGGGAAATGTTGATTTTACCGTTTGACCTGCTGGTTTTGGGAGATCTGCTCACAAACCACACAACCACAACTCGGGTTTGGGCTGCTGACACCCTGGGCACCAATGCCTCTTCCCCCCAGCTCATGCCCATCCTCAGCTGAGCCCCGAGCCCGGGAGACGTTTGCTGCAGCTCAGAGGGCAACTTTGGGCTAAACCCCTTGCTCTGGGCTCTGGCAGGGCAGGAATGGGGTGGCTGTGCCCACCTGTCCCTGGGGACAAGAGCTCTGCCTGTCCCCACATCTGCCACAACCCCATGCCTGACCAGGCCCGGCCGGGTCGCTCCCTATCCTCAACCACCCTCAATGGTGCCCACGGCTTCACGGGCCTGGCAGGGGCAGCGAGGGATGGAGGGAGGCAAGAGTGCCCTCAGTGAGGGATGGGGGGAGGCAGGAGCACCCTCAGTGAGGGATGGGGGCAGGCAGGAGCACCCCCAGTGAGGGATGGAGGGAGGCAGCAGCCCTCAAGTGTGGAAAATCCTCTGCAGCAGCCGCTCTCCCCAGGCATCGACAAAATGGCATCAGGGCTCCCAAATGGCGCCAGGGCACCCACACAGAGAGGTGACTGTGCCACAGGGAGGCAGGAGCAGCCTCAATGAGGGATGGAGGGAGGCAGGAGCACCCTCAGAGAGGGATGGAGGGAGGCAGTGGCCCTCAAGTGTGGAAAATCCACGGCAGCTGCCGCTCTCCCCAGGCATCGACAAAATGGCGTCAGGGCTCCCAAATGGCGGCCGGGGCTGGCGGGGAAGGGCCCGGCGCGGTGCCAGGGCCGCTGCGAGGGCACAATGAGTGGCACATAACGGCCCTGGCCACGGCCGCCCCTCGCCATGGCCGTGCCAGCTGTGCCCCCCTCCCTCCGCCTTGGCACAGGCAGGCAGCCCCGCCATGGCCGCCTCTGAGGAGGATTAAGGCCGCAGTTGTGTCTCCCTCTTTCTTTCCCCCTCAGTGGCTGAGAACAGGAAACGTGAACCTATCTGAGACTAATTGACTTGCAAATTAATCGTTTGTCCCTGTGCCTGATAATTAGTGCTAACGATTTTTACACCCCCCCCCCTTTGCTCTCTCCTCCTCCTCTTTATTTTAAAGGGGGCTGTTTTCCCTTTCTTTTGCTCCTCTTTTTATCCACCCTCGCTCCAGTTCTTCCCTGAGGATCCCCAGCTGCCCCCGGGGTGGGGATGGCACCGGGTTCGGGGTGCAGGGGCCTGGCAGGGCACACAGCTGCTGCTCTGCTTCCCACGCCTCAGTGCCAACCTCCACGCCAAGGACAATGAGCGGGGCTGGGAGAAGGGCTCAGGATTTGGGGGGCTGCAGAGGAGCTGGGAAAAGGGGGAGCGGTGCTCAGGGATGCGGCATCGCTGCGGCTGAACCCACAGTTCCGAATTTCCCAAAGAGCCAAGAAATGGGTGTTTAAAAAAAATAATAAAGAAATTAAAATTCACTTCAAAAAGAAGCAAATTGGATTTTCTCCAGCCTTCCCTCTTCCTCTGTTTTTCTTCCATGGGTATATCTTGTTGTCACGAGTCAAAAAAGGCATTTCTCCTGGAGGAAGGCAGCTCAAAGGGAATTTTTGAGGATGGGGATTGGAATCACTGGTGGTGTGGCTTTGTCCAAAAGTGTCACCTGAAGAAAGGGTGCTGCAGGGGATGGACAGAGCTGCAGCTGGAGCATGAACTTCATGGGAGAGAAGGGGGGAAAAGTGGATTTGTGGTGATTTTTGGGGTCTGAGGTCTCTGGGTGCAGCCCAGTGGAGTTCATTTGTGCCTGGGAGCAGCTCAGGGCTGACAGGAGAGGATGTGCTCATGTTGTTGGGGATACAACAACAGGAAAACGCACTTTTGTTGAAATTGATGTGTTTTATGAGAATATTTCCCTGTCAGCAGCAGAATGATCCCACTAATAGGATATTCCAATCTGTTTCTTGAGAACTGGTAACATAACACATCATAAAGTACCTTAGAACTTTATTTCAGTTAACTTCTGCTGTCTGTTACCTCTCCAGTGACGCTGTACTGCACAAATAATTGAAAATTCTGCATGCAATTGTCATGTTTCAGTGCAATTCAAACCCAAACACTTTGTTGCTCCTGCAAGGGAACTCTTGAGGAATTCCACTCAGCAATTTAAATTTTTTTTTTCTTCCCTGTTTGTTAGGAGGAAAAGATGTCATTTGAGGGAGATGTGTTGAGGAGGAAGGGGATCTATTGTGATGTTGAGCTCCTCTTTTTCCCTGGCAGGATGGGTTATGGGGAGAGGCAAAACAGCCCCTCTGTGCCACGCTCAGGACCCTGACCAGCCCCAGGGTCAGGCTGCAGGACAGACACCCATGTCCAGCTCACCTCCAGCAGCTCCAGCCTTCTCCAGAGTGGAGGAAAAGCTCCCACTGACCATCTCATCCCCTTCAGCCACGAGGTGCTTCCTCCTCTGACACTCAAATAATTGCAGGGATCCTTTTCTTCCAGCTCTCCCCCCCACTGCTGCTGGTGCCTGACACTATTTGTCAGCCAAACCCTGCTGTAATCCTGGTTCTGCTCCCCTTCCTGCCCTGCTTTGTGTGCAGGGCTCTCTTCATCGCTGCTGGTGCAGCTCGGGGCTGCTGATCCCCCTTCCCTGGGAGCCCAGAAACCCTGAGCCCCTCCCGGCCTCTGTGCTCATCAGCTCTCTCTGTTTGGTTTGTCCTGAGTTAATGACACACAAACCCCGGCCTGCTGGCACGCAGGGGCGCTTTGTTCCTGCAAGAATCACTTTGCCCTCCGAGGTCACTGAGGGCAGGACCCGCTGTCCCCAAGGGTCACCCTGCACTTTCAGTGGGATCCCTGGCGCTGGCCAGGCTGGGATGGGGCAGGTGGGAAGCTGGAATGTCATGGGCAGGGTGGGATGGGGCAGGTGGGAAGCTGGAATGTCGTGGGCAGGCTGGGATGGGGCAGGTGGAGCAGGGGCAAAGCTGGAATGTCATAGCCAGGCTGGGATGGGGCAGGTGGGAAGCTGGAATGTCGTGGGCAGGCTGGGATGGGGCAGGTGCTGGAATGTCATGGCCAGGCTGGAATGGGGCAGGTGGGAAGCTGGAGTGTCGTGGTCAGGCTGGGATGAGGCAGGTGGCTCCAGGGGGAAGCTGGAATGTCATGGACAGCCTGGGATGGGGCAGGCGGGAAGCTGGAATGTCATGGTCAGGCTGGGATGAGGCAGGTGGCTCCAGGGGGAAGCTGGAATGTCATGGCCAGGCTGGGATGGGGCAGGTGGGAAGCTGGAATGTCGTGGGCAGGCTGGGATGGGGCAGGTGCTGGAATGTCATGGCCAGGCTGGGATGGGGCAGGTGGGAAGCTGGAATGTCGTGGGCAGGCTGGGATGGGGCAGGTGGAGCAGGGGAAAGCTGGAATGTCATGGCCAGGCTGGGATGAGGCAGGTGGGAAGCTGGAGTGTTGTGGGCAGGGTGGGATGGGGCAGGTGGGAAGCTGGAATGTCGTGGGCAGGGTGGGATGGGGCAGGTGTAGCAGGGGAAAGCTGGAATGTCATGGTCAGGCTGGGATGGGGCAGGTGGAGCAGGGGCAAACCTGGAATGTCATGGCCAGGCTGGGATGGGGCAGGTGGAGCAGGGGCAAACCTGGAATGTCATAGCCAGGCTGGGATGGGGCAGGTGGGAAGCTGGAATGTCGTGGTCAGGCTGGGATGGGGCAGGTGGAGCAGGGGCAAAGCTGGAATGGGAGCTGAGGCATTGCTGGTGCCTTTTGGGCCAGGCTCATTGAAGTAATGGGATGATTAGCAAGGATTGCTGAGCTTTATGGCTGGGGAGGAGGAGAGAGCGTGAAAGAGACGTTAGGGGTGGATTAACCCCTGTCAGACCTGCACAAGAGGTTTCCCAGATTAAACACGAGTTCAGTGGGCTGTAAACGCTCCCCTCTCGCCGGCTGCTTCCCCAGAGCAGCTCTGGGATGAAAGCTCTGCCGTTTTGTGTTGGGGACCCGACTTCCAGAGCATCCCAGCTGCTGCTTGTGCTCCTGAGGCCGCATCCTTTAACTCCCCTGAGCCAGCACCTCTGTGGCCTTAGAGATCTGAGTGCCACATTAACCTGGACACTTGGTTCTGATTCACTTCCCAAAGGGCTCAGGAGCAACCAGTGAACTTTTATTGGGCTTATTGTCCCTGCAAGAGGTTTTGGGTGATGTTCCCCTCTGTGCAGCACTGCAGAGGGAGAGGCTGGACTGGACATGGCTGTGGTGGGTCTGGCATGGCAGAGCAGCTGAGACCCTGAAATCCTGAGTGGGGGTGGGTGCTGCTCAGAGCCTCTGGCCAGGGACGGGGCTTGCTTTGGTCTCCTGCTGGCTCAGCTGGGCAGGGGGACAGGAACGGCTGCTGGGGGTGCAGGCAAGAGCACCCAGGGCTGAGATGGCATTGATAGTTTAAAATCAGGCAACTCCAACTCTGGGAATTGGCACCTGACTCCAAGGCTTTAGAATGCTGAACACTCACTTTATTAAAACTCTATTATATCACATTATATTCTACTATATCTATATTACATTATACTTCTAACTAACTACTCAAAACTTCTGACTGTCTGCTTGAGAGCTTTGACTTTTACATGTGGATCCAATTGGTCACCTCAGGTAAACAGTTTCTAGAATACATTCGACATGGGCACAAACACAGGAGTAGCAAATAAGATAAGAATTGTTTTGATCTCTCTGCTTCCTTAGGAAAAAACCTGAGAGAGAGAATGATGTGAAGATGAGAAGATTCTCTGTGTTCAGAGAATGTGAATGCCACACATGGAAGGCTCAGTGGCCCCTTGGCAGGACTGTGAGCATCCTGAAAACCCTCTCTGACCTCCTCCCCAACCCAGGCATGACCTCTGTGCTGCTGCTGGGGAAGTCAGTGCCTTCCCTCTTCAGCATCCTTGGGCTCCTGCTGGGTGAGACCAAGGGATGAGTTACAGCCGGTGTCAGAGGGGGCTGACAACAGCAGCAGTGGGAACGATGCCCTTCAATGCCCTCCAGAGTGGCAGAGGGCCCTGGGAGCTCACCAGGTCTGCAGGGGAAGCTCCCACTCCTCGTGGTTCTAGCTGCTCAGAGTGACCCTGAGACACTTTAGAAAGTCTCTTTTCCCAGCCCAGCACTCAAAGAAGGAGTCAGAGCTCCTCAGTTCTCATTCCCAAGGTTGTTTATTGTTTCTTACCTATAAAATTCTTTCTCCTGGCCAGCCAAGGTCTGCTCAGCAACACAGCCCAAGGCACTCTGCCTGTCCCCGGGCTGTGTTATCTTTTCATACTAAAAACTACGTGTACAATATTTACAATACCTTCCCAATACCCATCACCCATGTTAGACAGTGAGCTTCTACTCCAAACCAACCCAAAAGTGCCACCACCATCACAGCAGAAGATGGAGGCCAAGAAGAAGAAGGAGTAAGGCTGGACAAGCCCAGATTCCTCCATCTTGCTCCCTGAACCCCCATTCCAAAAACCCCAAAAATCTATTTTTCACCCCATGATAAATTCACTATCATTCTACTTAAACTGTTATGGCTTGCAGATCTTCATAAAAGGTTGGTAATTTTTTCCATGGGTCATAATCCAAACCACAGGCATCTTGGACTCTGTGCCAGGGTCTCTGAGCCCCCTGGCAGGGGACTTGGCAGTCCAGGACAGCCAGAGGGTGCCCTGAATTCCGACACCCACTGACCCTATCCTCGGGCAGGTGGGCACTGTCCCAGAGGTGGGCACTGTCCAGAGGTGGGCACTGTCCAGAGGTGGGCACTGTCCCAGAGACGGGCACTGTCCCAGAGGTGGGCTCTGTCCCAGAGGTGGGCACTGTCCAGAGGTGGGCACTGTCCCAGAGGTGGGCTCTGTCCAGAGGTGGGCACTGTCCCAGAGGCGGGCACTGTCCCAGAGGTGGGCTCTGTCCCAGAGGTGGGCACTGTCCCAGAGGTGGGCACTGTCCAGAGGCGGGCACTGTCCCAGAGGTGGGCACTGTCCAGAGGTGGGCACTGTCCCAGAGACGGGCACTGTCCCAGAGGTGGGCTCTGTCCCAGAGGTGGGCACTGTCCAGAGGCGGGCACTGTCCCAGAGACGGGCACTGTCCCAGAGGTGGGCACTGTCCCAGAGACGGGCACTGTCCCAGAGATGGGCACTGTCCAGAGGTGGGCACTGTCCCAGAGGTGGGCACTGTCCCAGAGGTGAGCAGCCCCGTGCAGACCCTCGGGGCTGGGCTGGCCAGACGCCGCCTCAGGCAGTTTCCCAATCCTGCGCACCTGGTACTCTGTCAATGCAGCCACTTGGCTAAATGTGGGTCATTGTAGGAGGATGCAGCCACTCGAGCAAACAAGCCTCAATTGCCCACTGATTGGGGTGGCTGAGAGCACCATCACTGAAATTTCTGAGGGGGGAGGCATTAATAATCCCCATTCTGTCTCTGCAGCCCTTGCCCCCTTGTTATTTCCCTCTTTGTGTCTTAATTTGGCCCATTATTATTATTTTATAAAAGGGCCTTTTCTCCACCCCCTCCCTCTTGAAGACACTCCTTAGACCGATGGGAAAATGGCAAGGAATAATTATGAAAAACATCAGTGAAGAGAGGGCCATCTGAGAGGGATTAAAGGATTACAATTAAAACTCATTTTAGGGAGGTGATGTGACATTAGCGTTTTCATTCTTCCCCCCCCACCCCCCTTCCCCAAACACCCTCCAGGATATCTGGGTCTAAGTTGATTAAATGACAAACTCCAGCTCAGAGGGAAACGACAACAAATTAAAAACTGAGTAAAATGAAAAACAACAACCCAAAAATGATTTACAAAATGAAGTGAAAACGAGGTCACTGAGAATTACTGGAAGTCTGGCGGCAGCTGAAATGGGGTGGACAGAGCACCTGCCACTAATAGCAGGTTTCTGATGGTGGGAGCATCTCCCTGCTCCTGCTCCAGCAGCAGGTGAAGCTGTCTGAGGTCTCTCCTGCAGGATCCGACAGGAGGGTTGGGCCGTGGCTGTTTTGGCAGGGCTGGTGCTGTGCCCTGCTTTTGGCAGGGCTGGTGCTGTGCCCTGCTTTTGGCAGCTCTGCTCCACCGAGGCCATGCTGGGCTTTGCTCTGGGAGCCGGGTGTGGATGCAGGGCTGGCCCTGCTCTCCCTGCAGCAGCGAGCCTGGGAGGTGCCCCAGTGCCAGGGCGGTTCTGGGTCTCTCAGTTTGTCCCTTCCTGGCCCATTTTCTCTTCTCTTTGCAGCTCTTGCTGGTGCCTGCAGCCAAGCAGCCCCGGCCTCACACAGCTTTGAGCACCCCCAGCACTGTTCCAGGTGTTGGGGCACACTCTGACCTCCCTGGAAAGCCGAGCAGAGCCCGTGCTGCAAACACCTTCCCTCTTATCCATGGGGATGCACAAGGGGTCCTGCCCATCCTGCCTCCCTTGTGGAGAATCCTGAGGGTGGGAACTGTTCCCAGTGGCATTGAAATTCGGTGCTGTCAGAAATGAGGGGAGTTGGGAAAGGCAGCGTGCTCGGAGTGGGAGCTGGCGTTGCCAAATGGGAACACACATGCTGAGCTGGGGTTTTATTTGTTGTGGAAAGCAAATTCTAGGATGATTGCTGGCCATTTCAGTGAGTGAATGTGAAGCCTGGGATGGGGGATTTCCCTTTACAAACCGAAAATATCGGTGAATCAAACTGTTCAGACGATGTGGACGCCCAAACCCAGCCATGTTGGAGGTGGTGGTTACATGAAGATGCGGAGGCAGATGAGTGACTCAGGCTCTGCAGTTCACAGGGCTTAGGAAATTTTGGCTGCTAGAATCTGAGCTGTAGTGCCCCAATAACCACAGTGGGACTGAGCCAACATCCTGCCCTGAAAGCCCAGCTCTCACTGCTTCAGCTCAGCTCTCGGGACTTCTGCTGCTCAGAGTGACCCAAAGATGTGTCAGAAAGTCTCTTTTCCCAGCCCAGCACTCGAAGAAGGAGTCAGAACTCTTCAGTTCTCGGTCTCAAGGTTGTTCATTGTTCCTAATCTATAAAATTCTTTTTCTGGCCTGCCAAGGTCCATTCAGCAGGACAGAGAGAGGCACTCTGGTGTTATCTTTTTTATACTAAAAACTACGTGTACAATATTTACAATAACTTCCCAATACCCATCACCTCTGTTAGACAGTGAGCTTTTACTCTAAACCAACCCAAAAGTGCCAACATCACAGCAGAAGATGAAGGCCAAGAAGAAGAAGGAGAAAGGCTGGACAAGCCCAGATTCCTTCATCTTTCCCCCTGAACCCCCATTCCAAAACCCCCAAAAATCTATTTTTCACCCTATGACAAACTAATTATTATTCTACTTAGACTTTTGTGGCTTGCAGATCCTCCTATAAGGTAGGTAATTTTTTCCATGGGTCATAATCCAAACCACAGGCATCTTGGGCTGTGTGCCAGGGTCTCTGAGCCCCCTGGCAGGGATTTGAGCCATCCAGGACAGCCAGAGGGATGTCCTGAATTCCAACACTCAGCCACAAAGCCTGGAAGTGTGTGGCCTGGGAACGCTTTCCCTCCAGCCCGTGCGTTTGGGCCACGCAGCTTCAGGCTGCAGAGCGAGAGCAGAGGGGAGCTTCTCCTGCATCCTCCTGCTTCTCCTGCCAATGAGGCTGGGCTCAAACCCAGCCTCTTTACTTTCCCCCTCATTCAGCAGCCTGGCATAACCGGGCACCTCATCACGTGGCCGCGCACGTGGGCGCGAGCGCTCGTCATGTGAGGTGCCATGTAGGGCCTGATATTGGGAGGCAGGGAGAGCTGGAAAAGCTTAACGGAAGGGAAACTCCCCCTCCTCTCCCCCAGATCCAGCCTATTTTCTTTCCTCTTCTTTTGTTTCTGATTTCCGGAACTATGCGGCAAAGCAAAGCGTGGGGAGAAGAAAGAGGCTGAAGAGAGCTGGCATCTGGCAGGGAAAAGAACAAAATAGCAGAGCAGGGTTTTCCTAGGCAGGAGCAGTGGCTGCTCAGGAGATGGGCAAGCCCTGGGAAAATTTGGGGTCTAAGCATGGAGCTGGCCCAGGCAGGTGGGCACAGAGCTCCTGGTGAAGGCAGCAGAGGGGTGAGCCCAGCAGCTTGGATGGTGCCCTGCTCGTGGGCACCCTCCTCCCTCCCTCCTGCACAGGATCTGTTCCTTGACTCCCTCCTGCTCCATCCCCCCCAGCAGTGAATTCCCCTGGGATGTGCACTGCACCCCCTGCCCAGTGTCAGGATTCTGGTGTGGTTTGGCCCCAAACAGAGGGGAGGTGGAGGTGGAGGCCATTCTCCTGCAGAGGCTTTCTCTGAGCCTGAAGTGATCAGTGGGGCACAGTTCATCCTGCGATGTCCCTTTTACAGTCGGGGCTGAGAGTTGCCTGAATATTTTTTTTTATTCCTGTTATTTCCTCTGTCCCGGCCAGTACAGAAAGAGGTCTTTGCATACAGACCCAATGTTAATTAGGTAAATTAATTAGGACCAAGATGCAGTGTTTTCCCCCTAAGGAGGAAATACAGTAAACTCCATTTTTGTGAGTTTTTTATTCAGCCAGGGGGGTCGAAGGAGAATAGCCGTGTCAAAGAAGCTGCCATTTTCAAGGTCCTTGTGTCCCTTCTGCGCCGCCCTAGAAAGGGAACAAAACTCTGTTGACAGCAAAATCTCAGCAGGAGCCCCTGGGCTGAGGGGCACAGGGAAGCGAAGTGGAAAGGGTGCCAGCTTTCCGAGCGCCTGGAGGGAACAGGCTTTGCTCTCAGCGTTTCAATGGACCGGGGAAAGCAAATCAGCCCTTTCAAGGCCAATCACGCTGCTCTGGAAGGCACACACTGCACACAAAGCCTTGCTGGCAGCGGGGAAGGGACTGGGTGGCCATGGCAAGGCCCAGGGCAGGACAGCCACCGAGGGCCAAGAGCTCCTGCTCCATCCAGCTCACTGCTCAGAGCCCTGGGAAAGGCACTGGGATGTGCTGGAACACTAGGAGCAGCCCAAGGAGCTGTTAGGATGGGGCTCCTGCTCTATCCAGCTCCTCAGAGCCCTGGGAAAGGCACTGGGATGTGCTGGAACACTAGGAGCAGCCCAAGGAGCTGTTAGGATGGGGCTCCTGCTCCATCCAGCTCATTGCTCAGAGCCCTGGGAAAGGAGCTGGGATGTGCTGGAGCACCAGGAGCAGCCCAAGGAGCTGTTAGGATGGGGCTCCTGCTCCATCCAGCTCACTGCTCAGAGCCCTGGGAAAGGAGCTGGGATGTGCTGGAGCACCAGGAGCAGCCCAAGGAGCTGTTAGGATGGAGCTCCTGCTCCATCCAGCTCACTGCTCAGAGCCCTGGGAAAGGAGCTGGGATGTGCTGGAGCACCAGGAGCAGCCCAAGGAGCTGTTAGGATGGGGTAGATGGGGCACCCGTGTGTGTTGCCATTCTGTGTTGTCTCTTCCCTCTCCTCCAGCTGAGTGATGGTTTGTGTAGTAAAGGAGCATGGAAGCACTGAGCAGCTCCCTGACCTTCTCCCCACCCCAGCCTTTCATTCACAGTTTTTAATTCATTCCACCCTGAAAGCCTGTGTCCCAGGAGAGCCCTATCCCAGCCCATGAGCCTGCTCCAGTCTCTCCCCTGAACACGGCACGAGTGGGTGGATGGACTGCCCGGGAAGTGCTGTGGGATGGGCAGGTCTGTGGCTGCAGCTGGGGGTTTCAGTGCTCCCATGTCTCCTGGAGAGGAGCAAAGCTTGCCTTGGCAGCCTCTCCCAGCCCAGCGCTCTGCCCACAGCACCATCTCCTGTCGGCATCGCTCCTGCTTGCAGGGCAGTGCATCCTGGGAATTTCCTTCCCTGCTGCCAGAGCACCTTCACCCCAAGTCCGACAGTGCAGCTGATCTTCCGTCATCACATTTACCGCCCCCTCCCCGTCCCTGACCAAAGGCAGGATGAAAGCGGCGGGGTTTTTTTCCTCTTTCTTTCTTTTTTTTTTTTTTTTTTTAATGGCGTTTTATTAGCCTCCAAATCAGACAGGCGAAACAATGGTGTTCTGTCAGCGATGGGCTCTCGTGCTGATTTCATCTCCTCTCTCATCCGTATGCAAACCAGCTTCCAGCGGGCTTTGGCCATGCCATGGAAACCGAGGTGCAGGCCCGGAATGGGGGTTCTCGGAGTGAGAAATCTCCCGGTCGCTTTTTCCCATTTGCATAATGCAACTTTTCTTCCCGCAGACACTGAGGCGCTTTGTTTATAGAGAGCCGAGAGAAAGGGGGATGCTGGGGACAGAGGAGGGACCGCGGGGAGGAGGGAAGCGCCCGGTGGGAGTGGGGAAGAGGAGGGCAGCGCTCGCAAAAGAAGAACACGCCGAGAACAGTGCGTGGCGACTGGAAGGGAATTTATATGAGGATGGGGACTGGGAAATGGGGATGGGCCGGTTCCCCGTGATCCTGGGACCCGTGCGCTCCTTTGGCCTCTCCGAGGCGGCCGAAGGGTGTCGGGGGGACTTGGCGTGGCTGAGGATCCAGCTGGGAGCCGGGATCGGAGGCTGAATTAAAGCCGGTTGTCATGATAATGCCCCCCAGAGGAAGCAGGAGCCTTTTCAAGCCTCGCATGAAATACCTCAAAGGGTTTTGTGCGAGAAGCCTCTAAGATCTTCAACTGGTGGAAAGCGAAGTTTCTGTGGGGTAATGGTGACCCACGGGGCACGGGGGAAGGTGACTAAGTGACAGCCAGCAGAGTGTGAGGCTGTCCTGGGAGCTGGGGGCAGAAACAGGGGGGTTGAAATCATCCTGGATTTATTCCCAGTGCGTGCCAGGCTGGGAGAGAAAGAGGTTAACAAAACAAAATTACAGCCCATTTGTCCCCCTAGAAACGTGGCAAACTGCAGGCATGGGGAGGTGGGAGGGTGAATTGTCCAGTCCACACCAGTATCCCCAGTTTGCTGGAGGCATTTGGGCTCGTTTGCACCCCATTCTGCAAAGTGGTGCTCTACTGCTCTTTGCAAAGCAGTTTGAGGTCCTCAGGGCAAGGGGCTGCTCTTATGGGTCTCACCACCCCTGATGGCTGCACGTCCCAGAAACAAACCTGATTCTTGTGGCTCCATCCTGGGCAACAGACTTTGATTTGTGAATTGGATGGCTGCACAGTTAATAGTAATAATAACAATAATAGCAACGAAATGTATTAATCAGTGACGGATGACAGACACCAAACCTGCAATTAGAAGTATTTTAGGATATGTAAAAATCCCTGGAAATGATTTGCAAATGAGGAGCAGACAGTAGAGCAGGCGGCAATGGAGATATTTTTGGGTTTTGCCTCAATGTGGGGCTGCTCTGTTTTTAAGGTGCTTCAATGTGAGTTGGATGTACAGACACGCTCCTGAGGGAAAGCCTTGTGTTGCTCCTGCAGAATGTGTGTCTGTTGCTCCAAGGTGTGGGATGTTCCTCCAGGACCAGTGAAATCCTGCAGGGCAGGGCCAGCAGAACCCCAGACAGGAACCTCAGCGATCCACAGGCCCCGGCTGCACGTGGAAACTGCAGGGATTTAGTGGGAATTGTTCAAGCCTCACTTGTGCCATTGCACTTCAGGGGTGTGGTTGCACAGATGCCAGAGTTACTCCAACCCTGTTGAAGGGCAGCTGGGATTCATATTGCACGAGCTGCACAATGTGAAATATTAAATCTTTACCTGTGGGCAGGAAAATTCCGCAGTCTAATCCCAGAATCTGATGTTCTGGGACAGGAAGAAAAGTGGAGGGTAAATATTTGTGCTTTGGAGGGTTCTGCTGTAAGTCTGTGGAGTCCCTTTAGCCAGCAGGGAAACCCACCTGGACATCCCTCTCAGGTGCAGGGGGATCTCCCTGCAGCACAGCTCTGCATCACCCATGTGCTGCGTGGAGCAGCTGAGATGCTGCACATGCTCTGCAAAAGGGATGGGGATTGAGAGGAGGCTGGTTTGGGGCCAGCCTCCTCTCAAGCTTTGTTTTTAGTCTGGTTTCTGCAGAAAATGAGATTTCTGCCATCACAGGGAATTCTGTCATTTCTCACCTCTCTCCCAGGAGCTTCTGAGATAGGATGACTTCAGCTCCCTTTGGCTCCATGTCAGTTTTTGATCCCCACTCAGTGGGAACTGCTTTGGGACTTCAGTCACATTGGTCTTCCAGAAGCTCATTTCTCCTTTTGGCACTAAAAAGGGATTTTTTACTTCAAGACAAGACTGGAGAAGGGCTGTGACCTTTCCCTTTGGACAGGGAGGGAGAGGGGTCTCTGGTGGGGCTTTGCCAGGGTGCAAACTGCAAATGCCTCAGAGCCTAACGAGCTCTGTGATTAACAAAGCATCAGAGCATCCCAGTCCCAGGAAGGTTCAGTGCAGAACAATTCTGAAGGAGGCTCACACTCCTCAGACAGCGCCTGCTCCTGCCTGTAGTGAGACAGAGCTGCTGCTGGATTCCTGTCCCAAGTCATTGTGGTGGCCTTTGGGCAGGGACATGGGACCAGCAGGGTGTGATTAAAACCCCCCCTTGGGCTTTGCAAGTGTCCCATGGCAGGACAGGAAGGGACAGCAGGTCGGTCACTGCCAGGGCAGGAAGGGGAATTTCCAGCATTTCTTCCACACTCACCCTCTCAGCCTCCAGCCTGCTGGTCATGCCAATTTGTCACCAAGCTGGGATTTCAATTAAACCCCAAAAGAAGGGGTCAGAGGTTATGCAAACATGTTGGGAAAGGCCACTTGCCTGGAGGGCTCTCCCGGGGCCACTGGAGCCGGCCCCTTGCTTTACACAGCCCCGGTGACCCGGGCTGAGGCCAGCATTGTTCCCCTGCTCCATTCAAGAGGCAGTTTGTCAATAAAATTGACCTCTTGGCTCCTGGGGGTGCTGCCACCTCATCTTTCCCCTTTTCCTGAGTTTGGCTGGAGCAGAGCTGGGGGTCTCTCGGTGGTCCCTGTGCCCCTGGCCATGCCAGGGCAGAGGGCAGCGCTGGGAGCAGGAGGGTCACACAGGGCAGGAAGGCCCTGCAGCACTCACAGCACCTTCTCCTCCCCATGGGGGTTTTTATTCTGCTTTCTGCCTTTTGGGCTTTTCCTCCTGAGGGCAGTTTCCAGCTGGACCCCTGGGAAACACCATCACAGAGAGCAGGTCCTGTTCGTCCTCTCCAGAGCTCGTTCTCTTTTCAGGGCCATCGTTCTCCACAGGAATCCAGGATGGTTCTCTGCCCCTCACCACCCAGGCTGGCTTGGGATGACCTCGAGGTCCCTCCTGCAGATCTTGGCCCCGTTGTCCCTCCCTGTTACACAACTGACACCAAAGTCCCACCCAAGGCAGCAGCTCTCCCTGCCAAGCCACGTGCCCACCAGCACACCCACCCACTGTGCCCATGACCCCATTCCTGGGGATCTGGGAGGTTTCCCGGTGGGTTTGGGTGGTGGGACTGCCCCAGCCCCCGGTGCTGCTGCCCTAATGGCACTGGGCAGTGCTGCAAACAAGCACTGCTTGAACCCAGGAGCCTGAGGAGCCATCTCAGCTGCCAGATAAATGGATATCATGGAGCAAGTGGCAATTAGCGTGGGTAAAGAGCCCCTTAGTGACTGTCCCTTACATAACACCTTTGTTCCAGGCCCTTCACTTCATACTCAGTTTGTAAATAAACTTGACTCCAGGCTTTACTGGGGCCTTTATTCTCTCTTTATTTTTATTTTATTATTCTTTGAACCCGGGGAAGAAGGAGTCGATTGTTCACCCCCAGGGACATGCAGCAATCTGAGGCCCTGCCCAGCCTGGCAGTGCCCACTCGACCCAAAAGGGGCACTGGCAGCAGCCCACACCAGAGCCACCCACGCAGCCACCAGGGCAGCAATTTTAATTGCTTTGCCCCCCTGATGGGGCCTGGGGGCTCATTATGCCTCTGGCAAGGAATGGGGGCCTGGAAATGTGGCTCTGTAATTGCAGTGGGGACTGAGCTCTGCCCCCAGAGTTTGGGGTCAGGGAGGAACTGGGGGGCTCTGGGTCAGCCCAAGCACAGGGACCTGGCTCTAATTCCCATCGTGTCCTCCTTGTCACCATCCCACCCGTGGCAGGGCTCCCCACACCCATGGTGCCACTGCCAGGCTGGCACTGAACTCCCAGGCAATGTGGGATGTGCTTTGGAGGGTTTGGGCTGCCAGAGCTCTCTATACCCATGGTGCCACTGCCAGGCGGGCACAGAGCTCCCGGGCAATGTGGGATGTGCTTTGGAGGGTTTGGGCTGCCAGAGCTCTCTATACCCATGGTGCCACTGCCAGGCGGGCACAGAGCTCCCGGGCAATGTGGGATGTGCTTTGGAGGGTTTGAGCTGCCAGAGCTCCCCACACCCATGGTGCCACTGCCAGGCTGGCACTGAGCTCCCAGGCATGGTGGGATGTGCTTTGGAGGGTTTGGGGTGCCAGAGCTCTCTATACCCGCAGTGCCACTGCCAGGCTGGCTCTGAGCTCCCAGGCAATGTGGGATGTGCTTTGGAGGGTTTGGGGTGCCAGGGCTCCCTATACCCGCAGTGCCACTGCCAGGCTGGCACTGAGCTCCCAGGCAATGTGGGATGTGCTTTGGAGGGTTTGGGCTGCCAGAGCTCTCTATACCCATGGTGCCACTGCCAGGCTGGCACAGAGCTTCCAGGCATGGTGGGATGTGCTTTGGAGGGTTTGGGCTGCCAGAGCTTCCTATAGCCATGGTGCCACTGCCAGGCTGGCACAGAGCTCCCAGGCAATGTGGGATGTGCTTTGGAGGGTTTGGGGTGCCAGGGCACCCCGGCTCTGCTGCCTTTAACCCTCACTTGTCAGGTTTGCAGGTGCTTTTCCAAAGGGCAGGGCTGCCTGGGGGGTTACTGATGTGTTCAGTGCCACTAGAGGTGCCCCTTCCTCCACTGCCACCTCTGCCTGGGCTCCCTCCTTGCTGCTGACCCTTCAAACCAGTGCTGGTGATACTGGTCCGTACTGGGAAGCTGTGGGGCACTGCTCTTTGTTCCGAGTGGAGATGGCCAGGCCCCTGCTCCCCTCCCCAGCCCTCCCTCTCCCATATGGTGCCCATTATGGGATGTGTGCACCAGCCTCGTCTGACAAGGAGCTTTACAGGTGTCGCTGGGATAACGATTCACACTCTGAGGAAGGTGGGAAAGATGATTAGCTGCCTTTCCATTAAACAGCACACGGCATCAGCTGCTCCGGGCGGGGGGAGGCAGTGGGGGCTGTGGATGTGTAAGGACATGTACACCAGGAGCTCCGGGAGCCCAGGCTTTGTCCTGCTCCTAATTCCAATGGACTCCTGGGCACCTCTTTGTGTGCCTTAGTTTCCCCAGCTGTAGCAGAGGGATGTTGTTATTGCTTTGACTTGTAAAACACCCTTCGAGCAGCTGATTGAGCTCCTACATTAGCGAGAGGTGAATTCGGCAGGTCTCTTGGCAGCTGGGCTGCCACGGAGAGGGCAGGGGAGCTGTCAGAGCCGGGGCTCTCAGGGGACATGAATTAAACAAACCCGCCGGACACAGGCATGCGGTGCAGGGAGCCTGGAGTGCGTCCTGAAGGCTGCCAGAGCCCCACGGCCTGGGGAAGGGTCTCTGGTGCCAGCCTGGCATGGGCAGGGCTCGCTCCGCGTGGATGTGTCCGTGCCTCTCCCTGCCTGCGTCGGCTCTGCGGGGTCTCGGGCTCTTCCCGCTGATGTGTTTTAAATAAAGACTCATTTAGCAGCCAGGTCCCGGCGTTCCTGAGCTTGACACGGGCCCACCGCGCACTCAACCCCTGCGAGCTGCTGGAATTTCTTCAGCTCTTTCCACATCTCGCATGCTGCTGGAGAGAGGGACGAAATAGGAAAACGAGAGGGAAATGAGCTGTTCTCAGCTGTGGCGGAGCTGTTCTACCTCACATTCCATCTCCCCAGGTCAGCCCCGGGGAGGGGAGCCCTGCCTTGCAAAGCGACGGAGCAGCGGGCTCCCCGCAGGGCCGGGGGAACTGAGGCACCAGCGGAGTCTGGCACCCAAAGCACCCCAGGGGCAGGAGAGGTGTGAGGGCGGGGTGAGCCCCTTGTGCTCGGTCGGGGTGCGATCGCCACCCCGACACCGGAGCCCCTCCGGTCCCGGGACGGCCGCGGGCGCTGCGGGCAGAGCCGGCGCTGCTCTCGCCGAGCCCGGGGCCGGCGGGATTATCTGCTTAGCTGCACCATCTGTTCCTCAAACTGCCATCATTATGTTCAACTTGGGAAGAAAACGGCCCCTACAGAGAAGCAATTTGTTCGCTGACTAAACCTTTCAGGCTCTCGGCGGCCCCGGCTCCCGGCGCACGGAGAGCTCCGCGCTCGCTTAAACAAGCGCGGGGAGAGCGGCGGCCGCGGGCCGGGAGCGGCGTGGGGAGGGCACGGGGCTCCCCTAATCCGATTACAAAACATAACAGCCTTTCAGAAGGGCCGGTCCGGCCGAGAGAGGAGGAGGGAGGTCCATTTCACACCCGACCCCGACGTCTGAGGGTCTCGCAATGATCTCACTGGAGCGGATTTTCTCCGCGGCGCAGTGGGTTGCTTTTGAGCTGTGCTGCGAGGAGATCAAAAAGGAGAAGGGGCCTGCCTGGGAAAGGGGAGGGGAGGGCTGGGAAGGGGCTGAGGTGGAAGGGGGTGAGCCCTGCAGCTCAGGGGGGACGGACGAGCAGCAGCCCTGGTGCCCCTGCTGCACCCCGCGTCTCCCTCTTGATGTCACACGGACATGGGGACAGGGACGTATCCTCCCCTGCCGCCTGAGCCAGGAGTGGGGCTGCGGTCCCTGCAGAGACCTTCCTCGGGGCCTGCAGTGGCAGCAGAAACGCGTGACCCACTTCCTTGTGTTTCGTCATGGAATTTCAGTGACACCAAGGCATTTAACGTGCTGATTTCACCATTTTCTGTAACGGCCAGCGAAAGTGGGGAAAGTTTAAAGCGATAGTTTGACTTCTATCAAAGCAAGACCTTTTGACTTCCTGCTGTGTTTTAAAGTGATTCTTTATGATCACCTGCAAACAAATGCTTCTCATTAATAATTTCATGAATGCATTTCTGTCCAGTCAGTTGAAGGAAACCCGTGTGCTTCAACAGCAGCAGATACCTGAGCAAGAGGGTCCTACCTGTGGCTACTCTGGCTGGGTAGCAAAGCATTCCCCCACACTTTGCTGTGCTGGCCCTGCACCCCCTGTCCCCCTGCCTGGAGTGGGGCTGTGGTCCCCTCCTCAGGGATGGTGACACTGGCAGCTGGGCACACCTGTGCCTGCAGGAATCCCACATGGTGAGTGCCAGTCTGGCACAGGAGGTGTGAAAGTGTCTGGCAGCCACCCCAGGCCCACGGGAGATGGGACCCCGAGGTGTTCCCCCCATCGGGGACCCCCAGCACATCCAGCATGGCCCCTCTAGGGGTGCTCTGGGGCTGTGCCCCTGCTCCAGTGGCTGCAGGGCTCTCTGTGAGTCCCCTCGAGCCTTCCAGGGTGCTCCAGTCTGCTCCCAGGTGGGGTGGGAGCCCCTCTGTGGGGGATGGGGGGCTGGGGCTCTGATGTGGGGTTCTGTAGGGGTATGTGGGGCTGGGGTTCTGCAGGGGGATGTGGGGCTGGGGTTCTGCAGGGGGATGTGGGGCTGGGGTTCTGCAGGGGGATGTGGGGTCAGGGCTCTGCAGGGGGATGGGGGGTTGGGGTTCTATAGGTGTATGTGGGGCTGGGGTTCTATAGTGGAATGTGGGATCATGGGCTCTGCAGGGGGATGTGGGGCTGGGGTTCTATAGGGGATGTGGGGCTGGGGCTCTGCAGGGGATGTGGGGCCAGGGCTCTGCAGGGGGATGTGGGGCTGGGGTTCTATAGGTGTATGTGGGGCTGGGGGTCTGCAGGGGGATGTGGGATTTGGGTTCTGCAGGGGGATGTGGGGCTGGGGCTCTGCAGGGGGATGTGGGGTCAGGGCTCTGCAGGGGGATGTGGGGTCAGGGTTCTATAGGGGGATGTGGGGCTGGGGCTCTGCAGGGGGATGTGGGTTCAGGGCTCTGGGTGCTGGGGGTCCTGGGGCTGCAGTGGCCAGAGGAGCATCTCTGTCACAGCAGGGCCGAGTGCTGGGGGCATTTCTGTGTTGAGAGGAGCCCCTGGTGCGAGGTGAGGAGTGGTCAGGGGGAGGCAGGGCTCACCCCTGAGCTGGGGACCCCGGTGTCACCCTGCTCCTGTCCCTGGGTGCTGTCCCACACTCCAGAGACTGCTCCATCCTCAGATGGGTGGCACTACCCATGAAACCAAATGAGCATCAGTTTTTGGGGTGCAGGGCAAACTGGGGGGCTTTCCTTCCTCCCTGGATGGCACCTGAAGGAAACAGCTAGCAGAGCTGGGCAGGTGTCATGAGAATTCAGGGGCAAATCCTGAAGTTACAAAAAAATTCCATATATTTTAATTGCTGTGTGCACAAGTGTCTGTACAAAGTCTTTGCTGCTCTCTGTTCAGCCTCCTGGGCCCGTTCCCCAACACAGTCATCACTCCTCTCCCCAGAGAGCAGCTGATAGGGAAACTGAGGCAAGGAGCAGGGAGAGTAAGTGGCTAAGCCAGGCCTGGACACCCTGAGGTGACCCTGGCAGCTCCTACAGCAAGCACAGGGATACTGCAGCACCTCCTCACTCTGCAAAGGCCTGCGGACACCCAGCTGCTCCCAAAAGGTTTGGGACCAGCAGCTGGCTCCTGATGGGAGGTTTGGGCTGCCAGAAGCCAGCACTGGCCATGGCAGACCCCTGGTGGTGCAGGAGCTCAGGGGGGTTCGGGGTCATTACACCAAGGTGCTGATGCCCAGCTCCTTGTCACCTGCACTGGGGTCAGATCCTTCCTCAGCCACCTGCACCAGAGACAAGAGAGGGGCAGAAATGGGCCCTGCTCGGGGCACGCTGGGGCTGGGTGGGGGCTCCACTTCCACCAGGAAGGGTTAGATGGAATACTGGGGGAATTCTTTCACTGGAATTGTCCAGTGCTGGCACAGGCTGCCCAGGGGAGTGGTAGGGTCACCATCCCTGGAGGGATTGAGCAGACTTTTGGGGACATTTGGGTTTAGTGGTGGCATTGGCAGCGGTGGAACGGTGGAACCTGGTGCTTTTAGAGGGGGCACCTAAAATGAGTCAGGGATTCTCTGAGTCCGTGGCCAGGGGCATTTACTGCTGCAAGAGGAGGGAGCTGGGGGAATACCCAACCCCTGCCGCTACCTGAGACCCAAAAACCCCTTTTTCCCAACAATTCCCAGCTTTACCTCCCGCAAGCCGGGGTTCTCCCTGCACTGCGCGGCCGGGCAGCATCTCAGCACCTTGATTTTCAGGACGGCTCCTGAGGACACCGAAAGCCGGGCGAGGGCGTCGGAGAGCGGGGCGGCCGCTGCCCGGGCTTCCCCTGACATCTAGCGGCAGCGCCGGGCGGGCGGCGGGGACCGGCACCGGGGGGAGAGAGGGGAACCGGGACCGGCACCGGGGGCAGCGAGGGGAACCGGGACAGGGACCGGGGGTAGCGAGGGGAACCGGGACCGGCACCGGGGGCAGCGAGGGGAACCGGGAGCCGGGACCGGGGGGAGCCGGGGGAAACCAGGAACCGGGGAGAACAAGGTGGGGGAGCCCAGACCCCGGCGGAAGCCGGGACCAGAGGGGAGCCGGGGAGAACCGGGACCGGGGGGAACCGGGGAGAACCGGGGGGGGGAGCCCAGACTCCGGGGGGAGCCAGGGGGAGCCGGGACCTGGGGAAAGCCTCAACCCCGAGGGGAGCCCCGGACAAGAGAGGAGCACAGACCGGGGGGAGCACGGACTCGGGGGGACCCCCGGCCAGAGGGGAGTAAAGCCCCATGGAAACCCAGCCCCAAGGAGAGCCCTGGCCCCGGGGTAGCCCCGATCTCCGCTGGGTTTGCACAGCACTGAGCACCCCTGGGCTCTGCCCGGCCTGACGGGTGGGGATGCTTTGCTTTGGGGCTGCTCCTGCCCTTTCCCCCAAACCCATCAATTCCCTGCCCCTCACGCCCTCCATCCCTCTGGCTGGAGGCAAAACTCACCCGTGATGCAGCCCCCGAGCGTTGCCAGCAGCAGAGTGAGGGGCAGGGCACTGAGCTGGATGAACGCTTGGTCAGTGACTGTCCGGCTGCCCTGGGCCACCAGTGGGAACACAAGCTCCAGCCTGCGTGCCAGACATGGGACAGGCTTTTGGGAGCTGGTTTGTCTGGGGAGTTTGCTGGTTTTGGGAGCTTTGTTTGGCTCGTGGCTCTGGGTAATGCCTCCCAAAGGGCTGCTGTAAGAGGGCAGTGGAGCAGCCCTGATCTCAGGGGTTGTGGTGGCCCCAGCTTGGCACATCAAGGCATTGGCACCCCCTGTTCTGGCTCCTCTCACCTGTAACCAAAAGTGTCTGCAGTGGCCAGCAGCGTCAGCAGCGTCCCCAGCAAGGCCCCCAGCACTCCAGGCAGCCCGTGGATGTTGTGGACCCCACAGGTGTCCTGGATTTTCAGCCTGGAGTGCAGCACGGGCTGTGGATAGCACAGGGAGAGCACAGGGGGTGGGCTGGGGCTGCCCAGGGGGGCTGTGCTGCAGCCCCGTGTTGGCAGGTGTGGGAGCAGATCCCCAGGGCTGGGAGCAGCGACCTTGGCTGTCCCAGGGTGACTCACCGTGAAGAACCTGAAGCCAAGGGAGGAGATGAGGCCAACAAGAAACCCTGCGATGAGGGCCCCAAAGGGGGTGAGCAGCATCTCCCCAGCCATGCCCATCACGGCCAGGCCAGCCAGGGTGGCATCCTGGATCTGAACCTGCTGGAGCAGGGCACGCTCAGGGGAGCTCCATGGCTCCATGGAGAGCACCAGCGTGGGGCTGGGAGGGGGGTTGTCTCGCTCAAATTGGTTCTTAATGAACCTAAGAAAGCCTAACAGGCCTCTCCTTTTGCCCTGGGTGTGTTCAGGCCTGTTCCTACAGGGCAGGAGGTGGGAAGGGCACAAAGCTTGGGTTTGTCCCAGGAGAGGACCTACCATCCTTGGGGTGCCCTCCTCGTAGAGGACAGGAGAGAGGATGAAGGTGGACATGGTGCTTGCCACCAGTGAAAAGTAGGTGTTGAGCACTGCCCAGTTCTCTGCATTGTGGTGGGCAGTGGTGGTGGAGGTGAAGCTGGGCCAGAAAATCCACAGGTAGATGGTTCCTGCAGGGAATAGAAGAGGTCCTGGAGCTGGAGTTGATTCCTTGTGGACAGAAAGTTCCTGTGAGTGCCAGGAGATGCTCATGGCTTGTGGCCAGACTCAGGCAGAACACAAGGAAAAGGTTTTTCTAGAAGAGGGTTGTGCAGCCCCAGACAGGTCCCTGGGGAGATGGAGGACATCTGTCCTTGATGGTCTAAGCCACAGCCTCACTGCCCTCAGATTGGTGACAACCCTTCCACCAGCAGCTGTAGGTGCTGCAGATTCCAGCTCCATACCAACCACAGCAAGGACATCCATCTGGTGCCCCTTATCCTGCTGCTCTTCCCTCTTCCTCTTGTTCTTGTGGGGCAGGTACAGGACCCGTGAAACCATCAGGCCAAAGTAAGCACCGAAGGTGTGGATGGTCAAGGAGCCTCCACTGTCGCTCACCTGTGGAGTGTGGAAAACATGGAAGGTGTGTGCAGGAAGTGGGGCAAAGCCAGGGCACTGGGAATATTTCCCTGTCTGCTCTGGGGTGCCCTGACCCCCAGGGGAGCTCTGACTCTGACCCTGACTCATGGAGAAATTTCCCAGACTTCAAGATAGACTGGAATCCACAAAAGTGTGAAATGGATTATAGAGAGCAGTGCAGGTGCGTCACTGGGTAAGAAATTTAATTTTGGGATTTTTAGTATGCAAGATGGAGGGCACAGGGTGTCATCCTGGGCTGCTTCTTCCTCCTTCTCCATGGGTTTGGGTGGCATTTTGTAACTGGGCAGAAAAGTCCCCATTGGGGGCTCTTTGGGATCAGTTATTGGGTTAAAAGGGGAAATAATCTAGGTGTCAGTTCTTCATTGGATAGTAGAGTCTTAAAAGACCTTATAACAAAAGATTATTAGCCATTTTGTGCCTTCTAATGAAAAGCTGCCAAACTCACAGTAGTGAGACTGTTTCACTGATAAAAAATAATAAACATCTAAGTACAAACATAAACTACTGCCTGCCTTCAGTCCAGACCCAGGAAACCAACAACTGAGACCCCCACCATCAGTGCAAATACCACAGCAGGGTGAGGGATTTGCCTCTCCAGATGAGGCAGAACTTGCCATGAGGAGCCCAAACCCAGGGCCACTCCCTTTCTGGTGACTCACCCCCATGAGAGTGAGCAGGATGTATTCATTGACAGTGCACAGGGTGACCTCCAGCAGGGCCAGCAGCAGCATCTGCACAGGGTTTACCCTGCCTAGGACAGCTCCAGTGGAGATCAGAACAGCTGCGGTGCACAGGTCAGCACTGACCATGCTGGGAAGGAGAGGAGAAGGGTGGCACTGGAGCTGGCACTGCCAGGGATGAGCCCAGGGGCTGGGGAGAGCTGGGAGGCATCAGGAGCTGAGCCTGCAGCCCCACTGCTCCTGCAAGGGTGGAAAGGAGTGGCACTGGAGCTGGCACTGCCAGGGATGAGCCCAGGGGCTGGGGAGAGCTGGGAGGCATCAGGAGCTGAGCAGGCAGAGCCCTGAGGTGCTGGTGACAAAGGAGGAGGAGGCAGGTGGGGGTCAGAGTGCCCCCCTAAATGCCTTGGCAGGGCTCACACAGCCCTTGCCAGGGCGGTTCTCAAACAACCCCGTCCCACTTGTCTTCCAAATCCTCCTCCAAAGCAGAGCCGCGAGTTTTACAGAGGAGGGAGCCAGTGCGCCAGGGCTGGGCTGGGCTGGGCTGAGCAGCTCCCTCCTGCCTTACCTCCGAGCTCCCACGTAAATTTTGCCGTTGAGGAAGAAGTAAAGCATGCCCTGGATGAGAACAGCCCACTGGATGGAGAAGGCTGTGATGAGGATGCTGATGGCAGCACTGCCCGGCCCATAGCGGCTGAGGAAGGCCACCAGCAGCCCAAAGCTGAGGAGCACCTGGACATGGACATCCTGAATCCCTGCTGGAGGAGAGGCACAAGGATGGGTCTGGAGGTGCTGAGGAAGGGCAGCCACCCTCCTGCTGGTCCCTGAGGGGCCTCAGCCAGGGCTGACACCCCCTGCTCTGACAGGCGTGGGGAGCTGAGGGCTCGCTGCTCTTGATGCCAGTCTGGAGCCACGGTGGAAGATCCTCCTTGGAGATCTGCAATGGGGAGTGCCAGGGACAGCTGCAGCCACCCCTGCCTGCTGTCACCCCCTGCAGCAGCTCCTGGCCACCCCATCTGCAGCTGCCCTGTGCAGATACCTCAGGACATTCACCCCTCAGCACAGAAACCCTCCTGGGGTAGCCAAGATCTGTCTGCACCCACCAGAGCAGCATGAAAGTGGCTCTGAGCTGTCAGCACCCCTGAAGGCATCGTGTCCCAGTTCACAGGATGAGAGAGGAAGGCTGAGCAGAGAACTGGGATCGGTCTGGTACCATCTGGTGGCAAACCAGAGAGTGGGGGGATTGATTCTTGCTTGGGCTGAATGCCCTTTGCACCCCTCCAGCTGACAGCTGGGGCCCGGCCTCCTCCGTGAGTCACTGCCTGGGTGGGGTTACGTGGGCAGGAGAAACCGGGAGAACCTGCCGGCTGCCGGCTGCAGCTCTGCCCAGCGGCTCCACTCGCTCCCCCCCTCTCTGCCGGGGCACTCTGCAGCTCCTGTCCCGCTGCCCACCCCGTCTGTGGCTCAGAAAGGCCAGGGGCAGCCCCCGACCACGGCAGGAGCTCTGCAGTGATGCCCAGCACGCAGCAGGATGCTGCAGATCCCGTTGGTAGCACCCAGGGAGCCAAATCCTCCCTGGAAGGGGCTCGGTGAGAACCCCCTGGCATTGCAAACCCCAGCTGCTCAGTGGGGAGCTCTGCAGACCCTGAAGTGCCAGGAGGAGCTGCTGTGCCCTCCACCAGGTGGGAGATGATGATCCCCAGTTTATCTCTGCACTCGGTGATCCCTTCTGAGCTCCAATCCTCCCTGGAAGGGGCTCGGTGTGCAAACCCCAGCTGGTCAGTGGGGAGCTCTGCAGACCCTGAAGTGCCAGGAGCAGCTGCTGTGCCCTCCACCAGGTGGGAGATGATGCTCCCCAGTTTTTCACTGTGCTCAGTGATCCCTTCTGAGCTCCAATGCTCTAACACACATCCCAGACCCAAATTCCCCTCTTTTGCTGCACTATTTCAGCAATCCTTGCAGCGTGTGTGCGTTACCCCTCTGGGAAGCCCCAGCACCCCAAGCCTGCAGCTCGATGCTGCCTCTCTGTTAGCTCTGGAGTCAGTGACAGGTCTGCAGCCTGCAGGGTGACACCCGGTGCCATCCCCTGAGCAGAAGGGCTCTGCCATGGGGGTACTCACGGGGCTGCTGGAAAGCCGAGTCCGGGCTCCTCCGGCTGCAGTTCAGCTGCGGGGGGCACGGCCCGGGGCTGCCCTCGGGGCTGTACCGCACCAACACGGCGAAGAGGAGGATGAGGAGGATCTGCAGGAGGAAGCACAGCCCCGAGAGCCGCAGCCTGGAGGCGGTTGCGTGCTCAGACATGTCGGGGGGCAGCCGGGGCAGGTGAAGCCCTGCAAAGGGGGGGCATGGAGAGAGCCACGCTGGGGCTGCAAACTCCTCCTGCCAGGGCGGCCGCCAGGTTCTCCTCACCTCGAAGGGACTGCCGGGAGCAGGGCAGCGCTGCCAACACGGAAACTCGGGCTGGGATGCCCTGGCACACCTCCGCAGCTGGTGATGCCACACCAGGTGGCTCCAGGCACTGCTGGGAAGTGTGTGGGCTGTGAGGGGGGGTCAGTGTCCCTCTCTGCTGGGGTGGGGCCGGATTTGGGGTGGGCAGGGAATGGAGGGGGGATGCGTGAGGTTTCTGCCTCTGCATTGCAGAAACACGGTGGGTTTGGGGGCTGGGTCAGGCAGAGGAGGGGCAGGGTGATGCACAAGGGTGGGAGGCTGACCTGCTGTGGAGGTGCTGGCTCAGCAAAGCTAGGCTCAAATTCCCTGGTCAGAAGGAAAAACGAGTGTTCAGGGGGCTTTGGGGGTGAGGTTTCCTGTGGGGTCGATAGGGGGGAAGGAGAATCTGAGCTTCGAAGAACAGGACCAAGGAGCAGAGTCAGAGGCTCCTGCTGGAGCCCACGCCAGGAGCTGGGGGAGCTGAGCACAAAGGGCTCCTTGGCTCTTCTTTGGCTGCCTCTACTTCTGCAGAGGTGTTTGTAGAGTGGGCACAGATCCCAAAATGGGAGAAGAAGTGACAAGGAGCAGAGAAGTTACACAGTGTCTGTTTGGGACGTGACTCCTTCCCACAGCACTGGGCCAGACTCTGAACTTAGATAAGCAGTGGTGGGCTGGGGTCATGCCCCGATGCTAACGGGGTGGGGAAGGGGGATGAGTCACTCATGGGAGGCCCTGCAAGTGTTCTGCCTCGGGCTGTGGTTTTCTGAGGGCTGGGGACTGTGGCTGGTGTCTTCACTTGGGAAAAATGTGAGAAACAGCTCGTTTGTGACAGCAGAGCTGGGAATCAGCATCCTGCAGCCAAGAAGCCCAGAGCTGCTGCTGGGGGAGAACAGGATGTTCTTCTTCAGCCGTGGGCACAGGAAGTGTGAGGGAGGGAGATGACAGACTCCCTGAAGAGCCTCGGACCCAGCCCATACCCCTGGGGAGCTGCAGGGAGGAGCTTGCAGTGTTGCTGCTCCAGTTTAGCCTCCCTCAGCCCAGGGAGAGCAGAGCTCTGGCACCTTTTGCTCATCACAGTGATGATCACAAAGCTCTGGCCATTCTGAGCTGGAAGAAGCTTCCAGAGCAGCCTGCTGCCACCAAAATTGATGTCCCTCCTTGAAAAGAGGCTGGGAGCAGTGGGGAGCAGGTGGGGGACGAGGGCACCCGGATGCCTTTCTCCCCTGGGAGGGCTGCTTGCTGTGCTGTGTGTGCCATGGCCAGGCCAGGGTGGTGTTGGGGACAGTCACTGCTTGTCTCGTGCTTCCTTTGAGAAGAGCTTCCTCCACCCTTGGAGATGGAGCCTGGGGGAGGAAGAAGTTGTGGCAGCCCAGAACACAGCACCATTGTGCGCCTGTGCTTAGCCCCTGGCCCAAGGGGATGCTGGGGAAGCCTCTCTGATGCCTTTTTGGAGGGCAGGATAAATCCAGAGGGACTCGAGTGGTGGGGCAGCCCCCTGGCACAACCCTCAAGGGGCGGGAACATCATCCCTCCATCAGGGATGGGGAGAGGGGAATAAAATTTCCCATTACCCTGCTGTCTGTGGGCTCAGGGAGCCCTGTCCCAGCACAAGGGGGGCTTTGCCAGCCCAAGAGGCTGCTGGAGGCCGGTGCAGAACTGTCGTTTTCCCTGAATTCCCAAAGCTGTGGCCTGCAGATAAAGGGATGTTTGTTACCCGGGCACACTGTGTTTTGCCGAGCAGAACAATAAAGAGAAAGACACTCACAATGGGAAATTGTGCTTCCTCCTCCCCGTGCGCTCCTCGGGGAGGTGTTGGAGGGGGGAAAAAAAAGAGAAGAAAGCAGGAAGAGACGGTGACAGGGCAGGGAGCAAGGGCACCATGGGAGCAGGCATCAAGGGCCACGGGGGTGCCAGGGCACCGCCTGCCCCAGCGCGGTGACAGGGAAGGGCTGGCTGGGAGCACCTGCTCGCCACCTCCCGTGTCCCCGTGGTGTCCCCGTGGTGTCCCCGTGTCACCTCTTCCTTGTGGCACAGGTCCAGGCTCCGTGGGACCCCTGGCCCCACCATGGGGTGTTTATGACGGAGGAGGGCAGCAGCAGGAGCTACACAGGGCACGGGGCATTGGATGGGCACTGCGGCTCCCCGAGGGACCTGTCTGGGCACGGTAAGAGAGCGGGGCGGTGCCAGCAGGGAGGGCTGGCACAGGCTGGGGGTGGGGGTCCTGCAAGCCATGACCCCTCTGCACAGCAAATGTCAGAGAGCCCCCCCAGAGCAGGGCCACACCCTCCAGGCCCCCCCAAAGCCAGGGTGTGTCCCACTGCCTGTCCCTGACCCCTGTGCTCTCCCCAGGCTCCGTCCTGCCCCCAGCTCTGAGGATGCACAGGCTGCTCCTGCTCGGCTGCCTCTGGCTCCTGGCAGCACCCCCAGGGTCCAGCATCTTCCAGCGGCCAACGGGGACCCCAGGTAGGGAGCAGGGCCTGGGGGGCAGGATGTGGAGCCCTATATATGTGTATATATATGGATGTGGAACCCTATATATCTGTATATATATGGGTGTGGAGCCCTGTAGGGTACAGGGCCTGGGGGCCAGGATGTGGAGCCCCTGTGGAGAGCAGGGCGTGGGGGGCAGGATGTGGAGCCCTATATATGTGTATATATGGATGTGGAGCCCTGTAGGGAGCAGGGCGTGGGGGCCAGGATGTGGAGCCCTATATATGGGTATATATATGGATGTGGAGCCCTGCAGGGAGCAGGGCCTGAGGGGCAAGATGTGGAGCCCCTGTGGGGAGCAGAGCCTGGGGGGCAGGATGTGTAGCCCTATATATGTGTATATATATGGATGTGGAGCCCCTGTAGGTGCAGGGCCTGGGGGGCAGGGTGTGGAGCCCTATATATGTGTGTATATATGGATGTGGAGCCCCTGTGGGGAGCAGGACCTGCAGGGAGGACTGGTGCTGTTTGGAGTTGGTGCTGGAGAGGGGAGGTGATGCTGGGTGGGTCCAGCAGGGCAGGAGCTGAGCTGTGCCTCCTGAAGGTGCAGGAGGGGTGAAGAGGAACCAAGCTGGATGATAGAAACCATCAGATGCTGCTGAGGGTTGAGGGTGCTTGGGGGGTGTCGGAGGGATGGTGCTGAGGCTGCCTGGGGGCTGCAGCCCCCCTGCACCTGCAGTACCTGCTGGAGCCCCTGCACCCCACGGTGCACACGCAGCGCGGTGCCACGGCCACGCTGCCCTGCGTGCTGCGCGCCCTGCCTCACAACTACCGCGTCAAGTGGAGCAAGGTGGAGCCGGCCAACTACGGGGAGAGCATCATCATCATCACCAACGGGCTCTTCCACAAGAACTACGGGCCCCTGAGCCCGCGGGTGCGCCTGCGGCACAGCCACCGTTACGACGCCTCGCTCACCATCACCGACGTGGCGCTGGAGGACGAGGGGCGCTACCGCTGCCAGCTGGTCAACGGGCTGGAGGATGAGAGCATCTCGCTCACTCTGCACCTCGAGGGTGAGCTTGGGGTACAGCTCTGGGGGGTGAGAGCATCTCACTCACGCTGCACCTCAAGGGTGAGCTTGGAATCATCCCTGGGAGACGAGAGCATCTCGCTCACGCTGCACCTCGAGGGTGAGCTTGGAATCATCCCTGGGGGGTGAGAGCATCTCGCTCACACTGCACCTCGAGGGTGAGCTTGGAATCATCCCTGGGAGATGAGAGCATCTCGCTCACTCTGCACCTCGAGGGTGAGCTTGGGTACAGCTCTGGGGGGTGAGAGCATCTCGCT
This sequence comes from Serinus canaria, assembly GCF_022539315.1. Lineage (NCBI taxonomy): Eukaryota > Metazoa > Chordata > Aves > Passeriformes > Fringillidae > Serinus > Serinus canaria. The sequence continues at coordinate 11,724,148 of NC_066338.1, forward strand.
CACGCTGCACCTCGAGGGTGAGCTTGGGGCAGCCCTGGGGTGTGAGAGCATCTCGCTCACGCTGCACCTCGAGGGTGAGCTTGGGTGCAGCCCTGGGGTGTGAGAGCATCTCGCTCACGCTGCACCTCCAGGGTGAGCTTGGG